>NC_081414.1:883910769-884250285 GCF_030272615.1 Cryptomeria japonica
TAAAATCAACATAACCACTGCACTTCCATTGCAATCTTGGTGTAAATTAGTAGAAATTAATAATAGGTTGAGGACAAATCATTGATCTAAAGTCAAAACTGTATTTCAAAATTGTATACACAAAATATAATATTACATACATAAGATATTGTAAACTAAACTAATAAACTAAACTACTATATCTTCTATACATATATGAAGTTGTTATGCAACTGTACTGTCAAACATACTACCTTGTATAATTTTCTATTACCTAACTCTATTGAAAATACTAGATTATTTAAAAAAAAAGATTCTAAAATCTTTTCTACATAATCCATGTTCCAATAAGGTCGGCTCCTTGAACACACAACCCTTCAATTACCAACTTTAAAGAAATCAAACAAAAAATAATACCATAATTGACTTATTTGTGCCTAAGTATTACAATTTTAAGTGGAGGAGGACATCTTTAAGCTAGTATGAGACAACATTTTGAAATGTATCATTTTTGATCCTTGGACACATAAAAGATCCCACAAGTTGCATTGTTACTATTCAAAAAGTTAGAACAATAACTATAAAAAATTAAATTGAATAAAAAGACAACAAAAAAAACATAATACACACTCAAAGTGGAATGCACATAATGGCCGTCCAAATAGCCAAAATAATAGGGATCGTAGACCTTGAACTATGGGTTGCCACGCATAATAAATTAGTCTTTCTCATCTCATTAAAAATGTTCTTAACATTAACATCTATCTATAAACTCAATCAGATCTAGTCTACTACCTATTTTCCTTTTTGTTTGAGACTTCCCACTTGATCAGACTTTATCGTGACGAATCACGATGGTCAAATCAATCGAAAGCGATGTTTTACTAGCTGTCTGTATTGACGTGGATTCCGCGAAACGCCCAGATGCAAGTTGAAATGGATCCAACTGCACTTACAACGGAATTTCGAGGAAGGCCGGCAGAAAATCCCGTACCCACAACTACAAGCTGCAGCCAATCCAACGGACAGAATTCTTCTCTGTTAATCCCCAAACATACATATTTATTCCAATCCAAACGCCACTGCCACTGCACCGAATAATATCCGTGGACCAGCCCCTGCCACGTGGCCAGCGATCGGAGGACCTCCATCGCGGAAGGACAAGGAAACGATAATTCGGAATTGAAATTTATAAAAATGTTTTGTGGTTGTGCAGGCCGCACAATTCATTTTTCCGCTGGAGATATGACCAAAATGAGAATCTGTTGCTTTCCGCGGTATTGCTGATGCTGCTGCTCGGATTGTGGTGGGTTGTTTCCACGATACATCCATCATACGGCCCACGCGTTTTCTGGGTCTTCAAGTAAGACTGATATTTGGGTTATTTGACAGATTGATACTTTTTTTCTTTTCTGCTTGGTTCTGTTCTGGAGGAAAACAAAGGGGTTTGATGGCGTCCGTAATGGGTTCTGAGTTTTGGTGCTACCGGTGCGAGGAAGCAGTGAATCTGTTGCCGGGGGATATGTCTTGCCCTAGATGTTCAGAGGGTTTTGTTGAACAGATGCGGGATCGAACCCCGCCAGTTCCAAGGATGTTTGGTCTCTTTAGCGATGGCGGAGGTGGCGGAGGAAGCAGCAGGCGGCGGCGTAGATCCTACTTCCGCGGTGACGATGATGAGGGCGAAGGTGGAGCGAGGCTGGTTGTGGTGGGCCACTCCGCCATCATGGAGCTCATACAGTCCCTCGGCTCCTCCGAAAGAAGCTCTCCTTCTGCCGATGATGAAAATGAGGACGAAGATGATGATGATGATGATCGCATGGATCGCATGGATCGCATGGAGCGGCGAATGGAGGAGAGGGATAGGGAGAGAGAAAGGGAGAGGGAAAGGGAAAGAGATCGGGAGAGAGAGAGGGGAGGCTCAGAGGGGCTGAATGTGACCCTAGTGCTGCAAAGGCGGGTGCGCGGAGGACTGGAGGAGAATTTGGGGATCCTGTTCGAGAGTGAGGAGAGAGGCAGAGGAGGATCTAGCAGTAGCAGGGGATCTGGTGGGGGACTGCCCAGGAGCCTGGGGGATTACTTCATAGGACCGGGGCTAGATCTGCTCATCCAACGCTTGGCTGAGAATGACCCTAATCGCTACGGCACTCCCCCGGCTTGCAAATCAGCTGTTGAGGCCATGCCAGTTGTCAAGATCTGCCAGGATCACCTTAACTCTGACTTTAACCAGTGCGTTGTCTGTATGGAGGAGTTCGAGCTAGGTGGGGAGACGCGTCAGATGCCATGTAAGCACATCTATCATGCTGATTGCATCTTCCCCTGGCTCAAGCTGCACAGTTCATGCCCCGTCTGCCGCTTCCAGATGCCAACTGAGACTGACACGTCAACTAAGAAGGCCGACACGTCGGCTGAGGAGGACGCAACCCCAAATCCCCCATCCACTACTTCCTCCGCCGAGGCTACACAGGACAACAACAACAACAACAACAACAACGGTGCCAGCTCTTCGAGCGGAGCTTCGCCACCTGGCAACAGAAGGCCACCGTGGTTGTGGAGCCTCTTCCATCCACATTCAGAAAATGCCGATGGCCAGGGCTCAGGCTCATCACGCGGTGACTCGACTTGACTGGATGCGTACATAAATAGTCTTCTTTGTTTTTTGCGTTTTTATCTAGATGTATATACAGAAATGTTTTTTTTTTTTTTTGTAACTTTTTTTCTTTTTGTAGTGTTTTTAAAATTTCTTTCCTTTCGACGCTCTTCATGCTTTCGTAGACATAGGAATAATTTGAAGTGTTAAATTTCAGACACAAGATGGTTACACCTTTTGTTAAAAGCTCGACATTATAATTTTACTATGCAGTGTAACAAATGCCTTACTTAGCATTTAGATGCAAATGTGAAGCCTAAATAAGGCATTTACTTTTCATTTCAATTATCTTTTTTTTCAGTAGGAAATTTGAATCCAGCATTTTGGTATCCTATATGGAAAAAAATGGAGGCATGACATTGAATGGCATTAGCACAGCTTTAGGTCTCTAGGCAGACACTTATTGGTTCATGATCGTGTTTCTTGCTTGTTACTTCGTGTTTCTGTGTTGTGGTCTGCCTGGTCTGTGTATTACTTATAGCTACTATGAATTTTTTCAGCTACCTAGTTTTCGTTAGTTCCATTCATGTTTTTGTTTCTTGTTGTGTCATGTTACATTTTTGTTGAAGATGATCTAGTCTCTTCCACTGTTTACTTTTGCAGCTATGTGCATTTCTGTAGTACCTTCATGTTTTTGTTTCTTGTTGTTTCTGTTCTACCTGAGTTATGTTCCACTTTACAGAAGCTGCTTTAGGCACACCCATGGTGTACTATGTCAGCTAGATAATTTTCTCTAGCTCTGATCGGCAATTTCTGACCACTCGTGAACATTGATACCTAAAGTGGTATATGGAATTCAATTTCTTCTCAAATCAGGTCCTGCAGCGATTTATTTTCCTATATACAGATACTGGCGACTTTTTTTAAGTTGTTTGGTTAGTTTGTTGCTAGGGAAATCAAATATTACTTTACATGTGCAGTTGATGGTTTCCCACCACATTCTAGACATTTATAAATCTGAATCAGGATTATTATTTTAGGGGATTATCCAATCAGGAGATTGTGCCCATGGTTAATGTTTTAATAGAAGTTGATAAGTATGTGTTGTGTAGTGAGATACTGCAGGGGAAAAACTATGATTTATAGTCTACTTGTGGCCGAAATTTGTGCAGCGCTTTATACTTATGGAGGAATGCCTTTCTTATCTAGACAGTAATTTTAAATTTTAAGTAAACAATAATAGTAATATTACTCATAATTACAAGAATGTCGATGAGAAATTTAATGATTTTTAAATTGCCATTTATAAGCCAGTGTATAGATTGTATTGCTAAAGTAAATCTAATTTGTTATTGACTAGATGATAATTCAGCTTTTCTATATGATTAACTCATTTTTTCCGTGTTAGAGTACTGACAATTATTTCATATTCCTGACAATTCTGTTCTCGTTTTTTGTTGTGATCTTTTCCTCGTCTTACTCGCAGTTTGATGGAGTCTGTCTTCTGTGGAATTTTTTGGAAATGACATATTGTGTTATAATTGTTATTTCTTTCAATTGTAGCCCGTGATTTGGTGTGATGTCAATTTTCATATCATTTCTTGGCAGGTAGTGGAGGCCATGAGATCAATACAAATCACAAGGTGATATAGAAATAGAGGGTTATAGTGAATGCATTTCCTACTGAATTCTGTGGATATATCATATATCACCTTTGCAGAGATGCTTGCGTCTTTTGGTATATGCTACAAACCCTCATGACATTTGCATCTCCCATTATAAGTATTTCTGAAATAATCAGCATCACCTATCCATAGCCCACATTCAGCAGGTAGATCTGATACCTTCTATATGATTCAATGGTTTTATCTGTATAGGGCAGGATGCACAATTATTCTTTAGTGTGTTGGAGCTCCTTGGCAGACAAGCAATCCATTAAGGTAGTGGAGGCCATGGGATCAATCATTTAGTGACAAACCATCTCTATAATCTCTATAATGCATTAACAGGTATGTGCAAAAATTGTACACCTTTTATCTCTCTTAGCTGTGGATTATGCATTACTGTGTTGCTTTGCAACATCGGGAATGTAACAGTTTAGTAACAAACCATCTCTATAATCTTATAGGTAGAAGCACCTTTTACATTGATTTCATCATCATGGCCCAGGATCACTATTCATCTCTGATTATCGCCCTCTCTTGTACATCACCATATAGATTTGCTGTTATTTTGTAATTACAAATCAATACGCTTACATAATAACAGACAGATGTGAATTAGCCATTAAATTGAAAATTTGAATATAATTCTTACTCTAGTCTTTTAACAAGATGCAATGTTATAGTCAAGAAACCAAAATAAGAGTGATGTAGTTTTAGCCTCAATTCTGCTGTGAACAGACACATGTAAATTAGCCATTATCCTGAATGTAATTCATACTCTAGTCTTGACAAGATGCAACATTGTCGAGAAGCCAAAATAGGAGTGACATGCTTTTAGCCTAAAATTTACTTTGAAGGTTATAAAAAGCAGTATGCTGATTTCTCCATTCAGAGATTTAGTTGTCCCCCCTTTCGGTCTTAACCATCTGACATGTAATTGCCAAAAATAGCATTCTAAAACGTTGTTAAATGGTAATCAGTGGTCACGTTTTGTGTACTCGCTATGCATTATTCAGAATCTTCCTGCACTTTTAAATCCAGACTGCTGTTTTTTAATACTCATCTTGTGGTTTTGCAGCTTAATGATAACATTGTAGATAGTTTACAGCTCTGGGAAAACCATAAATTTGTTAATTGATGTGTTGGGGTATGACACTTTGTTGGAACGTTCTGCATCTGCTAACAACCATTTGGAATTTGCTGCTTGATTTGGACATCCAAGCAATTGTGGAAGTCCACATAAATACTGGAAAATTTAAGTTATCAAAAATAAAAATTTCTTGTGCTATTGACTTGTAGTTGCACGGGTGCATCCACAAAAAGGCATGGATGGGAAAGTAACGAAGGATTTAAATTCATCAGGATTGGTTATCATGTAAATGCCTACGTTTTGTTGCTTGATTAACATCCAAGAACTTGCAGTCAATCTTGCGGGTCTTGCAGAAGCTTCAGCAAAGTCCATAGCCAACAAATATGAGTTATCTAAGAGAAGGATTCTTTGTGGCATCAATGTTTTTGTAGTTGCATGAGTGCATCCGCAACAAAGGCACGGATGAAATGCAACAAAAGATTTGAAATTTGTTAAGAGTGGACAGCTATGCTGTGAAATGTTTTGAGTGTTTATCTTGTAAATACCTTAACAAGGGATATTTAGAATATCACACCTCTGTTGGTACGTTCTATCTTAACTAACAAGCCTATCGGGTTTACTGCTTGATTGTGGCATCCAAGAGTTTGCGACTCACGGTTGTGGGCTTTGCAGCTGCTTTAAAAATGTCAGCACAATCAGCAAAATTGAGTTAACAAAGACGAGGATTCTTTCTGGCATCAACGCTTCTGTAGCTGCATCAGCTTATCCACAGAAAGGCATGAATGGGAAAATAACAAAGAATCTGAATTTGTTACAAGGAATTGATTAATTTATTGTGAAGTTTTCTGAGTGGCTATCATCTAATTACTTAACTAATAAAAGTTACGAATTGGACACTACATGTATCTACACTTTCTCATAGAGATAGCAAACAATTAGTTTAGGTTTGGTGTTTGACATTTGGTACTATAAATGTTCATTCTATCATAGTCGATTTTTATGTCCTCTTGAGGATATACATGGGACCTCAAGCAATCGGAGCTCTATTATGCTTTATCATGGGGTGTCTTACTGAGAATTAGTAGAAAATCTAAACTTCAGCTGTACTCAATCAAATATCTTGTCTTTTGGTTGTCTTTTGTGGAGTATTAGAAACAATTGTTTGGTTATTCCAACTCATACACAAGCCAGGCCATTTTGATCTTAGAACGTGGCATCTTGCAAGTGATTTGACATTAAAACTTAGGTCCACGTAACTCCTAGTGCCTCTTTTTTCTAATTGTAAGAATAAGTCATTTTGATCTTAGAATGTGACATCTTGCATGCAATTGACATTAAATTTTAGGTTCACATAACTCCCAGGTTTAAGTTGTATTTAATCTGGAAACTCTAAGGGGACTTCCATTTTGTCACCCTGATTTTTGGTGGTGAAACTCTGAAGGTAGAAAGAAATTTTGTAAAATTGATTCCTAGACTCCTAACCGATTTCAAGCTTGTGTGACCTGCAGTAGCTTCAAAATAGTCCATAGTCATACAACCAGTACATTGGAGTGTTTTATAGATAGGCCTCCATTATGGTATTAGTGCTCTTGAAACAAATTGATATCTTTCAAATTTCTGCAGAAGGATTGGATATTCTCTAAGAACGTGTCGTGTAAATTTGTAAGTAAAGGTCATGGTACATGGCACTTGATTCTTGAAATGCATGCAAGGTCTCATGACTATTAGCTTCTCTAGGGAAAGGTTGTAAACAACTGGAAGCACAAAATAAGGTGATGATTGATCCTGGCATCTGGCTACAGTCAGAATGCAATCAACACTCTTGGGGCACACGGTTTGACATTAAATCCTGGGTTTCCATAATCCCTGACTCCTATTTCAGGATGAAAATGACTGCTCTATCAGGTATGAGGCTAAGTTATTAATGAAAACAATAAAGTTGCAGCATTCCCAAAATAGTTTCCATGGTAACGTAAGGCATTTTTGGGATGAAAACCACTATTGCATCTGGTCTGGAGTTTGTATTACAAGGAAGACAATATAAATTGTAGCTCTTTCTTAAATGTGACTTCAACTAAAAAAAGGGGAAATATAGCTGATACTTAGCCTTGCATAGAAATTAGGCTGCACACCAAAAGAGTTAGTCCAGCCAATTAGTCTTGGAATATCAATGAATTTAATAACATTAATGATTTTGAAGACAAATGGATCAAGTGGCAAAATCTCGCCCAAAGTTAAGTCTATTTATCTAGGTTTGTCAAGTTTTGTAATGTAACATTGTGCGCAAGTCTGGATCAAAGTGTAAAAATACAGTTAAATACAAGATTGGTGGTACACACCGCTACAATCAGAATGCAATCAATCAACACTCTTGGGGCTGTCATCTGCATCACACTAAAAGACTCAACTTGGAGGAAAGCAGTGGTAAACATTGTACACTGCACATGGATTCTTAGACAGTATGTTCCCAAATTGGAAACAGCAATATGATTATTGTAAGAAGGCATTTTCTTTACCATCAAGAAGTTCTCAAGACATAAGTAGAAGGCCTAGATAACTTTGATGCCCTGATGGTTTAATGAATTTAATCCGTTTATTGTGATGCCGAATGCTTTGCAGAAAATGTTGTTGTCATGGTACGAGTTGTCCAAGATAACAGGCAACTGAACTATCAACAGATTTGACACCAACCATGGTAAGGGCAGTCTGATAGCTTATTAGAAGCAGTTTGAAGTTAGTTGGAAGAAAGCATTTGCTTCACGATCAAGAAACCCTTTATACAATTTAGAAGTCTAGAGTCTAGACAACCTTGACATACAAGTGGTGTAACTATTGAAAAGCTTGTGTGCATTTTGGCATAAAATGCTTTGCACAAAGAGCTGCCCTACTGGTGAAATTATCTTAATTGAAATGGCAAGTAACTTTTCACGTGGTCTGACGCTAATCATTTCTGTCCATGCAAGGTAGGTTGAAGGAATAAAGAGCTTGGAATGCATGCACACTGTCCCATATAATATTTCTGATAAGGGAATTTGTGCAACTTTATTCTCTTCATAGTAAATCTGTATATGCCATTGATTTTTTTTAATTGGCAGTAAAAGCCATATGCCAAGCCGTTATGTTTGGTGCTGTATTTGTTCTCTTGGTAAACGTTCTAAGTATCATAAGCATGATTATTTGTTTGTTGAGGGAACTTTGCCTTTTGAAGATTGGATTATGCCAATAAATCCCAACCTACTGTTACCAGAAAAGTTGGGCTTGGGTAAACATGGAAGGGGTTACTGCTAATTTTGTTGTGTAGGGAGTCCCGTGGAAAATAAAAATAATTGCCTTATGCTTAATTTAGAATATTTCCCTAAAATTTGGGTGTGGCTGTATTTATTGGAGAAGATATTCAACACTGTTTGCAATTTGGAACGGGAAACTGGCATAGCCACTGAAATTTTCAAGGGAATCTATTTGGCAAAATAGAGTTTCTGTGTTGTGTTTTTATTATGATATTATTTTGAAATAATGTCAACAGTAAAAGCTGTAAAGAACTTGCAGCTGCGAACATTTCCTTTTCCAGAAAACTTTTTGTCTGCTTCAAATCTTGGTAAATATTCCCTCAACACCTGGTGCTGAAACTGTGGAATGCCCCTTCCAAGGAACCACTACGTTGGTTGATTATAATATGGTCGTTTGTTCTGTATCCATTGGTAAAAATATAGTGCAGCTGATAAATTTTGGGATGGCTGGGGAGGGGTATTTTAGAAGTGTTCAATTTCATCAATGGTTGGCAAAGATTGCACAATTGGTTATGCATATTGCCATAATGTGTCAACCCTATGACATACCCATGCAATATCTGAAAATTATCAGTCTTGAAAGTTTGAGTCCTCAGTGCATTAGAAGTGTCTATAACTGCACTATAGCAACACTTTCTTTAAGAGTATACAACTGCACTATAGCAACTCTTTCTTTAAGAGTCTACAACTGCACTACAGCAACGCAAAAAAGAGAGTGAAATAAAGAACGTATGATATGCAGAATCTGCCTTCATGTGCGAACCGAGTACGGAATATTTTTATCTTTAATAAAGGTGCTCGAACTGCGAATGTTGAGGGGTGCGATTTTCGTGAGAAGCATGTTATAGTTCTGCTGTCCTAAATATGCATTGTACTGCTACAATAAATGTGCATTGAATTTACATATCAACAGCATTGAATATGCTGCTGCTGGGTAGAGTGAGATCATAAGATTTTACTAATACCAGGTTAAATAAATCTTGCTGCTATGGATTACATACACTAGAGAATCTTATATAGTGTCTACAATGTGTAAGCCCATACAAATTGTAAGTTTTATGGTTTGTCCTGATTCTGTCATCTAATTACCTATTTCAGATGAACTCTAAGCACTGATCCATGTTGAATCTCTTTTGAATGCTGATTATTCTCATTAGATACAGAAAGCTACAAGGATTTCTAGCACATAAGAGTATGAATTAGATAAGAGGCTTGTTTTCATCATGGAAACGCTTAGAAGCTGCCAATATTTTGGTGTAGAACAGTCAGTTTCTCGGTTGTGCTAAGTGGACCATTCATTCTCATGAGAGATGGGTTCTTGTGAACCACTACCCCATGAAACATGGGTCAATGTGTTTGACTCAAAAACTACACAGTTGAACCCTGATAGCAATATCATAATATTTTGTTTGCCAACCGCTTTTTGTCAAAAGACATCAAATAAATTTTCCTTTTTGTTACCATCCCAGTATGCACATCATAGAAGTAGGGCATGCTGATTTTGGTTTAGTGCATCTCACCTCCATCAGATGACTGTTGTAGATGCTCTTATAATTACTGTAAATCTGTCACGTTTGCGTTGCCTGGATTGCATAGCAAATACAATTGGTGTGCCTGTAATAAGATGCACGTGTCAGAGTTCGGGCTTTAGCTTCAGTCAAAAATCAATTCATGTCTGGTGTCTAGATATGCAATTAGGTAACTATCAATTCAATTCACCCTGATAGCAATATCATAATATTTTGTTTGCCAACTGCTTTTGTCAAAAGATATCAAATAAATTTTCCTTTTTGTTACCATCCCGGTATGCACATCATAGAAGTAGGGCATGCTGATTTTGGTTTAGTGCATCTCACCTCCATCAGATGACTGTTGTAGATGCTTATAATTACTGTAAATCTGTCACGTTCGCGTTGCCTGGATTGCATAGCAAATACAATTGGTGTGCCTGTAATAAGATGCACGTGGCAGAGTTCGGGCTTTATCTTCAGTCAAAAATCAATTCATGTCTGGTGTCTAGATATGCAATTAGGTAACTACCAACTCTCTTAAATGCTTCTCTGCAAACATTTTATAGGTGTTTTGAGACTGCTTCATGGTCTTATGGAATTTTTATACATCCACACATTTTGATTTCTAGGTACTTTCTTTTACTATGAGAGTCAGTTATCTATAGTTTGTTGCGAGTACTACTATCTATGCATATGATGAAATCTCCGAGGACCACTGGTATTTAGATATTTCTTGTGGGAGGCCAGGCAGCTATCACTCAAGAAACGTTTTACTGACAAGTTCAGGTTAAAGAATGGGAATAGGGCCAGCAGCATCAACCGGTTAATGACAACAGAGGTGCGACTTATACAAGCTATAACCCAAATCTGGATTTCTGTTTCAAATTTATTATTGAAATTTTTTTCTTCGAAGTTTGATCCATCATTAGTAATTCTTGGTAAGAGAAACGAAATATCAAAGCGCGAGTGAAATTATAACCTTGGTGGATGCCTTCGACTGGTGAGAGTAGACTACCGAATCAATTACTTTCTGCACACAATTGTATAGAATTCATTAAGCTATAAATATTTTTAAGTTTAAAGATGCACTAATTTAGAATAGTACAAGTAGAGAAGAAATCAAGGATATACAATTACATATCAGATAAATTTATGTCTAGTTCAAATGAAATTTAGTTGCTGTCTTTGAACATCAGGACACAGTTCAGTTAAACATTTTATATGTGCGCATTATCACAAACGTCTTAATAATCTTATTCTCGGTTTAAGGGTAATATGGGTTATAGTAGGGCACAATCAAACTGATCATTTTACACGCGCACATTTTTTTCGTGCGAGTCCAAGATTCACTAATATTTAATAGTTTCAAGTAGGACAGAAACTTTAGGGATATCACAATATGCAAAGTTCTTGGCATAATTTTTAGCTATTTGGTAAACATAGAAAGTGTGTTCGAGGGTCTTGATGGATATCTTTACCAAAGGTTGTCGAAAGTGTTGGTTATGTTTGCATGGTATTTTTGTGGGGAATAAGAGGAACTTATGTTCTCCGACCCACAAAGGTTACATCCTACAAAAATCTTTCGAAGAGAAGGTTTAGAGGCCAGTTTACTATGTTAGAAGTGGTTGATGGGCTGTGAGAATTTGTATCCTGAGTTTGCCTATTTTGCGTGGGACATTTTGAGAGCAATCTTTTTGTATGCGAGGTCGGTAAATGTTTTAGATTTTGTGAGGTTGATAAATGTCATTTAGGCTATTTAGAGCATCATGTGGTTTTTTGTTTGAGAATGGATGGTTTGAAGATTTTGTATCGATGGGAAGCAGCTCCCAAAAATGCTGATTTGTTGGTTGGTTGGATGGATGTTTTAGCCAAAAATTGTTGAAAATTTAGTTTATAATGTGGATGGTTTGAAGATTTTGTATCGATGGGAAGCAGCTCCCAAAAATGCTGATTTGTTGGTTGGTTGGATGGATGTTTTAGCCAAAAATTGTTGAAAATTTAGTTTATGTTTGCATGGTATTTTTGGGAGTAAGAGGATCTTAAGTTATCCGACCCACAAAGGTTACATTCTATGACATCCTTTTGAAGAGAAGGTTTAGAGGTTGGTTAAGTATTTTGAGACATGGACCAACTTTGAGAAGGTTTAGAGGTTGGTTTACTATTGTGAGACATTGACCAACTCTGATACCATGTGAGATTTTGCCAAGATCAAAAGGCAATGGAAAGCACAAGTAAGAGAGACAAAATATATGATAGAAATAAATTGTATTCTATCAAGATGCAAATGCTGATCATTTGGATCATCAAGACAAGAGACAAAATATATGATAGAAATAAATTGTATTTTATCAAGATGCAAATACTGATCAATTGGATCATCAAGCGTTCGTTACATACAATGAATATGAGCCTGCTTATATAGACAGGGCTATATGGATATGTGAGCACACAAACATGACATGTGGCTCAATAAGAAACAAGGGTAGGTAGTATATAGGTGTGGGTAGGTAGGAGAAACAATATAATATTCCACATGAGGTGGATCACCCACTGAATGTGGAATGCAACAAGAAGATAAGTCCACAAAAGGTGGAAATTCTCTTACACACTATCCCAATGTGGCACAAACACCCAAGTGTCTCATACCCAAACTATTATGAAATGCATTTTTTAAGTAAACTTAAGTAAAGTGTAATAATATCCAAGATGAATAATTATTTACACCAACACCCCCCTTAAGTGCAACTTAGGATAATGTACTAAAGTCTACAATTCAACTAAGCAATGCAAGATGGGTCTGGGCTATTAGGCCATGTTATGTATCCATGTACAAATGCAAATGCAATCTCCCATAAAGTGAGGAAAGAGAGAAAAACCCAATGAGAAAAAACTCTCCCCCAAAAGAGAGATGATGAAAGCACACAATGCTCTCAATGATGAATGAGAAGAACAAAACTGTGTCCCCCCCCATAAGAGAGAAGAGACCATGAAGCCCCCCCTCAATGTTGAATCTCCTGCAAAGATGGTCCAATGATGATGACCAATACCTCCCCATAAGGAAGAAAGAGAGTCAATGTTGCATCAATAATGTCAGTGTGTGACAAAACTAGGTGTACCAAGTCGATGACGATGAATTACTCGTTGCAACAAAATAAAGATCAGGCATGGAGACAACTTCTTGTGAGCATTATCTAGATATTTAGAAATAGCAGAAATAATGGTACAATCCAAGTCTCACGGGAGCCATGCACAATGTGTACAATCCAAGTCTCAACTGGAGCCATGCACCAAGTCTCACAAGATATTCTTAATCTATGTGAACAAGAGGATTACATCAAGTATGTCAACAATGACAAGAAACAAAGAAGTGTGACACTTTATGATAGTGTGAGTATAACATTGCTCAAGTAAGAGCATACATCATGATAAAATATTTAAATGTGGAAACATGAAAATGATGCTACCAACAAAGAAGCTCTATAGAATACTACATATAAATATGCCTCCGAATGAAATTTCACCAAGAGATATACATGAACAACTGACCCTCCATAAAAAGATCATGTTGGCACTTGCAAATAATGACAAAGTGGACTTATAATTTCAATGATTACAACTTCTCAAAATGAGATACAAAAGACTTCAATAAATACTGTTAGTGATTTAAATTGAGATCCAAGCAAAATACAAGTACCAAATAGGCCAAGAATGTCCAAATACTGAAAGTAAATTTGTACTCAAAATCATTGACAAACAGATAGCAGATTATGAAAGTAAATGAAAAAATATGCACTTTAAAAAAAACGGCACCTGAAAAGGAGTCCATATGAGCTCAAATGAAGCCTCCAACGTTGTAAAAAATTGGGATTTCATGATTTCCGAAAATCCGAAAAATCTTGCACCATTGTATAGATCACGAAAATTTACTCCAAAACAAAAAAAATTGCTCGAAAAAATGAGTCAGGATGAGAGATATCGCTATTTAAAAATTGTTTGCAAAATTATAATTTTTGGAAAATTGCCATCGCAGATTCAAACTTCAAATGTCTTTAGATTTCACTTTCGAAGTCCGATTTGGATGAAATAAAAAGCAAAACTGATTTTCTTGGACCTCCTCAATCCAATGGTGATCTCAGATTTGACCCATCAAGTTTCAATAATAATTTGCAATAGAAAGCTGCAAAATGCAAATCCCAAATAACATCAAATTTATCTAAATTGGCAAACCAATGACACTCTAATGGTTCTGATACCATGTGAGACATGGACCAGCTTTGATACCATGTGAAATTTTGCCAAGATCAAAAGGTAATGGAAAACACAAATAAGAGACATAATATATGATAGAAATAAAATGTATTCTATCAAGATGTAAATACTGATCAACTGGATCATCAAACGTTCGTTACATGCAATATGAGTGCTTATATAGGCAAGGCTATATGGATATGTGAGCACACAAACATGACATGTGGCTCAATAAGAAACAAGGGTAGGTATGAAATAGGTTGGGGTAGGTAGGAGAAACAATATAATATTTCACTTGAGGTGGATCACCCATTGAATGTGGAATATAACAACAATATAAGTCTCCTATTCACACTATTCCAATGTGGCACAAACATCCAAGTGTCTCATACCCAAACTACTATGAAATGCATTTTCTAAGTAAACTTAAGTAAAGTGTAATAATATCCAAGATGAATAATTATTTACACCAACAACTATCTTAGAAGTGGTTGATGGGTTGTGAGAATTTGTGTCTTGAGTTTTCCTATTTCACACGAGACATTTTACTATCCTTCTTTTGTATTTAAGGTTGGTATATATTTTCGATTTTTTGAGGGTGATAAACATCTTTTTGGCTATTTAGAGCATCATGTGGTTTTTTGTTTGAGAATGGATGGTTCAAAAATTATGCCATGATGGAAAGAAACTCTCGAAAATTCTGATTTGTTGGTTGGTTAAATGAATACTTGGTGAGTGGCATTGTAAACAAGACAAAAGTTTTATGGAAATGTAGGAGGTTATGAAAAGAGATGGGACTTTGTTATGCTTTTTCTTGTATGTTTTCATGATCTTGTTTGCAATAATGATTTGTTTTCTTTGGAAAGTAATCTATAATCTTGTAATTTTTTTATATCTTATTTTCTTGGAAGTATATTGATTAATTGGCAAGAACCAAATATGTCCAAGTTTTAAGGAAAAAAGGTTGTGAAAGAGAGGGTTGTGAAAAAGGGTTGGGAAAGAAAGAATCCCTTCATGAGTTTAAGTAAAGCAATCATGAGAACAATTCGATGGTGCAAGGGGCAAAATGATGAATTCAATGTTTTTGAATCTATCCATATATTCAATATTAAACAACTTATAGACAATGGTATTATGATAGATAAGGCTAAAAGAGTAAATCTAGGATTGGCATTAGATATGTTTTGATAGGCAATAGATATGTTGAGTGGCTTTGGTTGATGACATAAAAAGGGATGAGGATATTGGATAGGCAATAAATGTGTTGTAATTGACGTGTTGAGTTGTTTTGGTTGATGGCGTAAAAAGGGATGATATATTTAGGGGTGACAATCAATTTTTTTGGGCTAGCTTACATGGATGGGTGAAAATGCTTTGATGAATGTAACTTTCCAAGTAGTAAAGGATTTAGGCAATCCACTTCATTTAGAAAATATAAAGTTTTGCATGTATTTCGAGCTATCAATATTTTCTTCTTAATGTCAATGGAAACATAATTTTGTATGGTGAATGTACCCAATGGATTGTGGCTTAATGTTGGTTTTATAATATTTTCAAAGTGCTAAAGGAAATAGTACATGAATATTTGCGTATAGAGAAAGAAATTGGATATTATGTGTGACTATCTAAAACATGATCTCATGCCTAATATTGTGCTTGTAGATGATACTTATGGTTTGACAAAATGTTGTTTTAAATGGGACTAACTCAGAATTTTTTTTTTATCTTTAATTGTTATAGTATTAAAAATTTTATGAGTTACTTTTTCATCTCGAGTCCCATTTAAAACAACATTTTGTCAAACCATAAGTATCATCTACAAGCACAATATTAGGCATGAGATCATGTTTTAGATAGTCACACATAATATCCAATTTCTTTCTTTATACACAAATATTCATGTACTATTTCCTTTAGCACTTTGAAGATATTATAAAACCAACATTAAGCCACAATCCATTGGGTACATTCACCATACAAAATTATGTTTCCATTGACATTAAGAAGAAAATATTGATAGCTCGAAATACATGCAAAACTTTATATTTTCTAAATGAAGTGGATTGCCTAAATCCTTTACTACTTGGAAAGTTACATTCATCAAAGCATTTTCACCCATCCACGTAAGCTAGCCCAAAAAAATTGATTGTCACCCCTAAATATATCATCCCTTTTTACGCCATCAACCAAAACAACTCAAGATGAAAAAGGAGATTGATAGAAAACAACATAACAATTAAAGATGCCACTTTTTACATTAAGATTATTTTTGAGGAAAAACTCTTAATAAAGCAAGGCAAGTGATCATGCTATCCACTAGCTTTATGGACAAATAATACTAAGCCTCTTGGACCCACAACTAAGAATTGGAGTAGTACAATATTAACCTCCTTCAATCTTTAATTTTTATTTTTTTTATTTTTATTTATTATTAATATGTATTCCATTGAAAAAGATCCTTTTCATCATTATTTTGAGGGGTGTTGCTTGTGGCCATAATTCTTTATACATGTTAGCCCAATTTTAAAACAAGTAAAAAATTAAAATTTTCAGGTCAAACTTTAAACTTTGTGTCATAATCCTTGAACTAATAATCTCATGGCTGAGAAGTTATAAATGAGGGGTTTTAAGCTGAAATATTATGATTTATTAGCCTTCTTTCCTACTCGCCAAACTAATCCTCATTATTGATGAGTGTTGTCCAAACAAATTAAAATATGATACATTCCAATTTTGAAGGGTTAGTTATTATAAATCACTCATTTGTCGGGGAATTTTCTCAAGTTTCTAAAGTTGTCAAAATCTCAATTCATTAATATTATTGGCAAGATTGTTTCAGTTTTGAAAGAGCAGATGAAAAAAGAGTCCACTATCAACAACTTGTGGCACTTTAAAAAGTTATTGATGGAGTGAAGATGCCAATGATAAATGAAATAATATCGACTAGTTAGTTATCTTAACCCATTTAACATCAATTTGATCAAGTCGCTAGGGAGTCTATACATCCTTAGGAGAAAGTCAGTTATTATTTCATTGGTTATTTGGAAAACTTGTGCAAGTTTATGTAAACATCGATGCCCTCTTCATTGAAGTGTTAGTTTTTTTTATAACTAATTCTTAAACTGCCTTAAAACTTCATTGCATGAATCACTTGGTGAAATGGTTCCAGGCAAAGGCAAGTGGTGAATTAAAAATGAAAATCTACAAATTTTCTCATGTCCTCTTTGGTGGCATCGATGGCTATGCATAGAATAGATTTGTTGGATCGACTTCTTCTTCAAGTAACATAAATACTTGACAAAGTTTCATGACAACCTCTCATGATGATGGAAAGTTTAAGGCCAATCATTAAATACCGATGGATATAGTGTTGAGTATGTCGGAGGTTTTAAAAAAAAGAGAAAGTTGTCAAAGGAAGGCACTTATTATAACTACGTGATGGCTCAAAAAAAGTAGTTATCATGAATACCGTTTCTACAAATAAACGCAAGTTGAATAAGCATCGGTGTTTTGCGCAACACAATAAAGTTGCCCATTTTTGTTGTGAATTATCTCTAAACTATAGATATTGAAAGCAAGGTAGTTATTATAACTACCTCGAGTATGCGTTCAAAAGAGATTTGATGAATCAACTTTAAGCGTTTGAAAGGAAATTGAAAGTTTTAAGATCGGATTCCATAATATTTCCAGGCGAAGCTTGCATGCAATATGCAGAAGCATATAAATGACTTATGAATGGCGACATAAGACTTCAGAAAGGAATGTGGCCCCATTGACCCCCATGCCTGCAAGACATATAGAATATTAATTTGGTGAACAAGCTTAGAAACTTGAGACAAAGAGAATTGGCAGGTCTAAAGACAAATTCCACAACTTTCACTAATATCCTTCCCGCTTGTGCCAAAACACGAGCTTTGGAACAGGTCACAAATGTTCAAACAAATGCATTTCACAGCTGCAGGTCTATAGCCGAAATCCACGACCTTTACTAGCATTGCACTCGAGCCGAAATGAGAACTTTGAAACAGTGTATGGGCATCTATCAAAGTGCATGATATGCATGAGACATATTTGTTGTAAAGACTTTCAAGCAGATGCAATAAGGAGTAGTGTCAAATTTCACGACCTTTCTCAACCCTCTTTCTACCTACACAAAATGGGAGCTTCCAAATTGGTTTCAGATACATGAATGCAAAATATGGAAGCACAAGTAAGGCACACGAATAGTATGACAAAATGCATTAAAGAGATGTCTTCTCCTGGAATGCGAAGATTGCAGGTTATGCACAAAATGCATTTGTAAAACAAGTTTGTAGAAGCTCTTAAGCAAATGCAAGCCGTGGGTGTAAAACCAAATTCTACATTTCCTTGCACAACTTGTGGAAGAGAAGTGACCAGCAAGTGAACCGTTTCACAATATGCTTCAAACATATGGATGCATGATAGATTGTTATTGCAAATATACACCGCTGGACTTATATCCAAAATAAGGAAGCTTAAACAGAGCAAGTGAACTTTTGACAAAAGAATGCTTCAAAGATTTATCATATCATGAAATGCAATGAAACCTTAAACTTCACCAACAAAATCTAGATTCAACATTTAGTGATTGTGTGGAATTCTTCACATTAATGCAAGATTCAAAATTCTTCACATAAATTGTAATGGTTTTTGGTTTGACACTTTACATTTAAGGGCTTTTGGACTCGTACATTTTCAAAAGAATAATCAAGAATGCATTTCAATTTGTATATTCGAAATGCACTCTTATGTTGTTATTTTTTGATTTATTGAATGTTGAATCAGTGATCCCTTTATGTAATCATGCAAATCATTAGTAACCAATGCAATTTATGAAGCACATCATTTCTTGGTATCTTGAATTGTATGTGTTACTTATTTCTTCATATGTTGAGGTTTGTTGTCCTCCTTTCATCATCAGAGCATGTCTAAAACTTTATTTGCTTTGTAATCGTTATCTATTGTGAAATCTCAATTGGTATTCGTATGTCTATTGTTGGGGTTTCTATTCTTTATCTTTCTTTAGTTCTATGTTTTCTCATTTATCTACTTTCAGGTTAAAAGTACACAAAATACCAAATACCCCCATCATACGAGGGAGCTGCTTTTCTCAAACGCAGAGGAAGAATGTGGCTTCACCACAATCTCTCCAATTGTTGGAACGATTGTCGCTTCTCTTCGGGCGAACATGGTCAATTTTGGAGGAGAATTCACAGTGACAAATCTTTTTACCAACAATACAATACCTAGTAAGTCTTAGGAAACCCCTCAATTTGCTTAGTAGTTTTAGAAACAGGTTAGCTGATCATAGCATAGATTTTATTAGGATAAACTTTTACTTTGTGAGACACTATGTGATGCAAGTACTTTTCCTCTTTGAGACCATTTGTTTTTGGAAAAAAATAGAATAAAGTTGGTGTTTTGAGATAGTGTAATACATATTCTACAAGGTGCAAATGGTTATCTCAAGTCTTGTTATAATGCAATATATCATCAAAGAATACTACTACAAACTTTTTCAAAAATAACTTGAACATCGAAATCATTGATCTTTCAAATGTAAACAAAGCGTAAGGAAGACTTAATGACATCACTAGAAATTCATAATGATCCTCTTGAAATTTTTTCCTTGAGATTATCTTCTTTCTTAATTCAAATTTAGCAATAAATTGATCTAAAACCCACTTTTGTAGAAAACATAGCTCTATTCAATTTGTTGATGACCACACCTTGATGCCACCAAAATATTCCTAAATAACTCGAAATAAATCAAAATAATATAAATCTTTTATTGCAACTTGGGCTTAGATCTCATTTCTATTATTTTATTTTAGGAAATTTGTTGATTTGTAATGTTTAGTGTGAATTTGGTGAAAACCCTTATTTTGCAATAAATTGTTCAAATCTACTTCAAATAACTCTAGATTTGGATTATAGTGGCTTTAATATGTTTTGAAAATTACTTTAAAAATCACTTAAAAAAAAGAAAAATTAAGAGTTGTGCTTCCTAATTTGCCCTTCAAAATCAAGAAAAGGTCTTGTATCTTCCCCTCTAGTTTCCAAGATCATACCCTACTACCACTTGTACTAAATTAGATTGTATAAGAGAAGAATATAATAGGAAATATGTTGCAAATACTTGAGAATGGTAAGCCACTTCGAGGGGACAAACCTCCAAATATCTTCAATAGGAACATAACTTGTAATACAATATTAAATAACACTCACTACCTCCTATATTAACTTTACCTATATCTTGAATATCACCTAGATCAATTTAGATATCTAATTATATCACCTAGGTCTACTTGACAATATAAGTAAAACTAGTTAATTAACAATAAGTCATAAGATGGATATAAACGTGTTGATAGTATTTTTGGGTTAAGGCATGGCAATACATATTTAAATCACCTCCTTCATATTAAGGCTTTTGGTCTCCAAATGCTACGAAGACTTAAAAAATGAGGGATTGACATCTCAATATATGACTTCATTGCCACCCAATCTTGCAACATCCAACTAAAAGGTCAAAAACCTATTTCCAATTTTTCAAAGGTGTTTGAATTTAAAGTGCTTGAACTAATTGGACGTAGTAGGGTAAAAACCCTAATAGATGAGTATGCACCAATAGTTACTATGGTTTTTCACGCTTAAATCCTTAGTTAATATGTTATACATGTAACTTCACAAGGCACATTAAAGAAACAACCAATCATATGGTAGCACATAAGGTAATCAATAAAATGTGCCATCACGTAATGTATTAGTCTTCTTTTGGGATGTATTTTGATATTTAGCAAAGATGGATTTTTGATTGGATTAGATTTTTGATACTAAGAACCTCAATAGCTTTAAGCTCTTATTTAGATATAGAGACAAGCTAATTTTTTTGTGAAAATTTAATGTATTGTTTAAGAGCTTGAGGTATGTGGTTAGGGTGCATGTCTCTTGTCTCCATATAAACACATGTTTTCTCCATTGAAGAGTAATGATCTTAGTGTTTCCGTCAAGTCTCCTTGCTTGAAGATTAAGGACCTCGTTCTCTTGTTTTTGTACTTTTAATTCAAAGCTATATACACTTTTGATCAAGTGAACTTGTCATTGTAAGTATTTAGGGGCCAATAAAAGTGATAGGGCAGGTCCATAGGGGGCCAATAAAGGAGAGGAGGAGATTAAGTTGGATGTAGAGGGGAAAGGCAGAGGAGTATGTTTATGTATAGCTAGCGACAATCATGTTAGAGCTAGATACATGCTATCAAGAGAGATTATGCTAGGGCTGTTGAATTTTGCGGAGGGGTATAAGGAACTACAAGTTGATGAATAATGCCATGCTCAGTACAAGGAACTACAAGCACCATTTTGATGAGGGGTATAAGGAACTACAAGCTGATGAATAATGCCATGCTTAGTACAAAAGTCTCAAAATGCCTGATTGACGTACTCCCCCCATTATCTGTCTATATCCATATGATAGAAAGACTAAACCGCTTCTCCACAAATGCATTATACCTCCTAAAAAAATCAAATACATCACTCTTGTACTTTAGAACTTGTACACTCATGTACACCTAAAGAAGTTATCAATGAATGTGAGCACATACTTGGCCCTCAAAAAAGATGGAGTCAGAAAGGACATGAGGTTGCTATGAACTAACTCTAAGGGTGCCTTAACATGCTGGGCTCTACCTGAAGGAAAAGAATCTTTGTGATGCTTACCAAGCACACAATATCGACAAATATCACCAGTGCAAGAAATCTGAGGTAGGCCAACCACCAATGACTGAGTGCTCATTTGTTGTAGATACCTATAGTTGACATGACCAAAATGTTCATGCCAAAGCTTGCTCACCAAATTTGCATGAGCTATGCAGGAAGAATCAATAGGACCTGGACTCTCATAATCATCAAAGTGGTATAACTGATATGCAAGATCAACACTCCCAGTAGCCACAATAACACTAGGATCATGGATGACTCTGATAATCACATCATGTGCTGTGAACTCAACTATCTTCCCCATCCCAGAATGACAAATCTAATACATTGATAGAAGGTTGTTGGAAATATTAGGCACAACAAGCACATCCTGAATAAATCCATCCCCAAGCTAAATAAGGTTTGAATCAACAATTGAAGATGAGTAGAATCCTCCACTGCAATTTGTGTAGTGCTATAATCTAAGAGAAAATTAACGAGATCTTAAGAGTGTCATACTGTGAGAAGCACTAGAGTCAAGTATCCAAGTAGCGTATGTAGAAAAGGCCTGTGTAGAAAGAGCTTGACCTTTGCCTTTGTTTGAGGAAGAAGACTGAGGGGCTGAAATGTAGTGTTGCTGCATGGCCTCCTCTAAAGCCTCTAGTCTCTTCCAACATCTGGTAACATGATGTCCCTCCTTGCCACAAAAACTACAAGGTTTGTTGGATTATTAGGAGAGATTATTGTATTTGGTTAATCATTGCTGTTGCTAGGATATGTTGTTGTCATTGATGTCAACATATTCCTATGATCTATTTCGGTGAGTTTGGGAAGATTTTCTGATTCGATTTTATAGTTTGGTTTTGCTGACCATTGTTTTGTAGAATCTGGTATTTCCTCCGGTATATTTCGGTATGACTAGATCTTGTGTTGAAATTTTGGGATGATCATGTGTATCTTCATTTCAGGTGGTTCGTAATTTGGTGCCCCGCAAGTTATCTTTCTTCGTGACAGTTGCTGATTGGTTGTGTTCTTGAGCTTTCAGATGTTGATCGATGAAGATTTGATATGTGGTGTTGGTGTAGCTGTTGGTGATGATTATAACGTGTTTGCTGGTGTTTCCTAGTCATGTCCTATTTGTTTTAGCGATCCGCATTGATCATTGTACGAGTTTTGGTGATTTTTATGAACTGATGATGATTTTTGTGTAATGCGATATTTTGGTGGTGAAGCGTGTTGCGGTTGATCTTGGCATGATTTTCGGTGGACGTGATCATTTGGATATTTGAATTAGGTCCATGTTATGTAATGTAATGTAAATCATAATATTGGTCTGGTGGTTGATCTTTGTATCGTGTGATGTAATTTTTGTAATTGTAAGTTGAGGGTTGAGGGTTTAGCCGACCTTGTTATCAAGGTTGATGATTTGTATATATAGGTGAGACATTCATGTAATTTAGGTGTCGGTATTATGTCTGCATTATCGGAGAGATGAATGTGCAATCAAGGATATATCATTCAATGAGGTGTTGAGGCGAGTTTGGTGTTGTAGAGCAGACAATTTTGCTTTACCAGAATTGTCATCAGACATTTGTAGATGCTATCATTGCAGTTCATTCCTTTCGGATTGTAGTCCGAATAATTTTGTAAGTCAATGAGACTTCTTTGAGGGTTGTAGCCTTCCAGGCATATATATTTTGAGCAATGAGCTCTAAGCAGTGTGCGTGAATGCATGTGCATTCCCCATTGTAATATTTTCACATACTATTGCAGAGTATCATCTTACTATGGGTAGGTTCCTGTAGTGTCGTAAAATTCTGACACTTGCAATTTTTCGACCGCATTAGGGTCCTCACGCAGGAGAGATCGAATCCTCTAGCTTGATCAGATACTAGAGATTGCTCAACCCTCAGAATTTGCTTCTTCCTTGGCCTCCGCATCACCCTGTCTACACTCTTTCCTGGAGAAAGGGGTAGGACAAGGGCGTGGCGCCCTTGTCGTCCCAGGACAGGTGCATGGCGATTTACATTTCAGTCTTTCATTTACATCTGCTTGCAATTACTTTCTTTCATTACTTGGTTAATTCCAAAACTGGGGTTTGACCTAAAGGCGAACCCCCAATCCCAACCATTTTTCTCTCTTTTTTGTGTGTAGGTTGCAGGTACACAACCATACTTTCGGATTCGGGCTCCATTTGTAGAGGCGAAAAAACCCTTTTTATTTTGCGGAGTTTTCATAGGATAGTTTACATTCCCGCCACGGTTCAGACAACTTTTCCTCAAATTCGCAAGGCGGCTTCGTCTCGACATATTACTGCCAGATCTACGTGCACAACTTCATCCCATATTCCGATCTTAAGTTATAATAATTTCTTTGTCACTTTTCCACTACATAATTCAATCAATTCCTTTCCATTTCAAATAGGAAGAGGGGATTAGCTTATCATTCCCATTTCACTCAGAATTCTATCTTCTTCCGTGGAGATTGAATCTAGTGGATTTTTCTCCCCTCTTCCAATGTAATTGGGTGAAAAGTGTTTGAAGGGAAATTTGTAGTGAAAATCTCATCTCACTTTGGAGGGAAAGGATAGTTTTCCTCTTGATATCTCATTCACACATTCTTCACCCCCCAATACACATTGGCCACATTATATTTTGGTGAACCTGACGTCTTGCATGCTTTGCTTTGAACAAAATTGTATATTTTTCATTTACAAGTTTCAAATTTCTGCAAATTTAGTGGTTAAATCATTAAAAACCCTAGTTTTTCAAATTAAAATTGAACTTGTGATTTGTCAAAATTGCTTGTGGTTATCTTAAATCTGAAAATTGTTTTGTTTATCAAATTCAATTTCCTCATTGTCTTGTTCAATTTGCAAATCAAATTTACAAAATTAAGTGCTTACTTGTTAAAACACTAATTTTAAAAAATCATCTTGAACTTGTGCAAAAATTAGATTTCCATTTAATTTTCAGATTTCTGTTTGTTCTTAGATTTGTTTTCATTCCTACAATTCAAATTTTCAATTTCCCTCGTTTTTCCCAAAATTCAAATTTCAAAATTCAGTGGTTAGGTCATAAAATCATAATTTTCAAATTTAATTGGATTTTGTGCAAATTTCAATCAATTTCATTCAAATTCAAATTTCTAAACATTTTCCAAGGTGTCCCTATCCATTAGGTTTGAACCTTTTTCAAATTTGCAATTCAATTCCTCTTTTTCTTCAAAACCGTGATAGGGTTTTATTTTTACATTTGAACATTAATTTCGCCCATCTAGAAATCGTAAAATTCACCAATTTTTTGGTGTTAGCTTTGAAATCATCGTAATATTCATCCTTGAAAATTTCAAAAAAAATAGGTTAGACCATGTGCATTCCTGCCACGGTCCTCGACGTTTTTCCCGAAATTTCGGGACTGTTATGATTGTATTTAATAGCCTAAAAAGATTGACTGATTTTGTCGATTTTTGATCCCTCTAGAATTGAAAATACCTCCAAAATTCAACATTTCAAATTTCAAGAAAGTTTTTAAAATTAAGAGGTTATTTATAATTTGCCCTGATTTTAAAATTAAGTGGTATTCCCTTGGCCCTATTTTTCAAATTCTAATTTCCTTTCATTTTTGGAAATTGTGTCATCCTCTTCTTCCAACAATGTTCAAATTGTTTAATCATTATTTTCTTAAATTTTGCATTAATCAATTTTGTAAGCTTTGTTCCAAAATTCAAAATTTAATTTTTCCTTCTAGTGCATGAGTTTTACCACTATTAGTCCTAGCTATCCTATCCCCGTTAGATGAAACATTAGAATTAAGACCTCCAAAGGTTTAATTACTGAGGAGATGGAGCCTAATTTGGGTGACTTCTTGAATGAGGATTATGCTAATTCTTCCCATCTTAATCATGTGCCTATTCACCGCATTGATGATTTCCATGATAGTGAAGCTCTTCCATTAATTGAAGGCCTTACATGCATTATTCAAAGTGATAAGAATGGAATTGACATATTGCGTGACATTGCACATATTGTTGATTCTAATGTCATGCCTATCAAGAGTTGTGCGAAAACCGTAGGTTATTCACAACCTTCAACACAAGTCTCTCCTTCAATTCCTTTGACTACTCTTATGACTAGTATTCCTACTTTTACTTCCAACATCATGGCTACATCAACTGAAAATGTCATTCGTACAACCATTGTTCATGGGGGCAATTCCTCTTCTTCATTTAATCCTCCATCTTTACCTATGTCTTCCGTAAGTATTCCTATTATTCTTCAACCAATCAATGTGACACAAGGGGGTAATTCTTTCAACAACTTTGTTCCTCCTTTAAGTGTCCCTTTTCCTACCCAATCATCACCCATGCCTACTTATCATAATGTCCCACCACCTTTTTCCTAGTCCATGACTTCTTTCAATAACATCACACCACCTTCTCAATCACCTATGTCTAACATCAATTCTTCTACCGAAGCGATAATTAACAATCTTGTTCAAACTCTGTCTTCCTTACAACAACAAATTGCTTCTATGAGAATCCAAGTTTAGTGTGCCCACCTTTGATGTTGTCAGCCCACTTTCTCTTGATATTGTTAAAGTTGTGCCACCTAAACATGTTGAGATCCCTCAATTAGAAATCTATAATGGAAAAGGTGATCCTCTTACGCATGTCAAAATATTTCAAACCTTGTCTACTGATTTTGCTCATGATCAAAGATTGCTTGCAAAATTATTTACAAGAACACTAAGAGATAAGGCTTTATAATGATATTGCTCTTTGCCTTCTTATTCTATCACTTTCTTTCAACAACTGGAAAATGCATTCATCCAACAATTTCAAAACAACATTGGTTCTAAAATCACTTTGACCGATTTAATGCATTGTAAACAAGGTGTTAAAGAAAAAGTGACTGATTTCATTTGTAGATATAAGCATTTGTGTTCTCAAATTTCTTTTCATGTACCTGATAATGAGATCCAAAGAATTTTCATTTCTAATTTACAAAAAGATATCAGGGAAAAGCTTCTTTTGTTTGAGTTTACTTTCTTTCCACAGTTGTGCGCAACACTCCATAATTATCAACTGACTATGAGTCAAATGGAGCAATCTACTCCTATGGATCCAAGTGATAAGGGGGAAAGTGTTCAACAACCATTTGCGAAGTTCAAACCAACAAAAAATTTCATCAAGTTCAATGATACAATCAACAACAACAATGTGAATGCTACAAAAGGTGTGCCTTCTATTTTTAAATTTTTCCAAAGAGAGACAATTTACTTCTTTGAATGAATCTTTACATAGTATTATGTCTCAGTTGTTGCACATAAATTTTATCAAACTTCTTCCTATAAAACTAGTTGATCCTTCTAAACTTGCATCCCCTTATTTTGATAACAATTCATTTTGTCAATTTCATCATTAGCCTAGTCATTATACTGAGAAATGTTTCGCATTGAAGAATAAGATTCAAGATTTGATTTATAATAATACTGTATCTGTGGTAGGTGTGAATGATAAAGGGAATAAATCAGTATCTCCTCCTAATCAAAATCTAGATTTTCATTGATCCCTTGCCTTCTCATACCTCTAACGTTATTGAGATTGTGCCTAATTCTTTCTCTTTTGAAGAATTCACCTCCATGGCTCCGAACTTGGTAAATATGGTAGAAACGCAAGATACGCCTAAGGATAATTGTATTACATTTGACCCTAGCGAGACCATTAGAGCACCTGATGGCCCTTTATACATAGTTGCAAAGGTTAAGAAAATCCCTTGCTGTGGTGCCCTTATCGTTCCCTCTTGCATGGTTAATGTCATAACTGAAGAATATCTTTTCACTTTACGATTGCATAAACCAATATATGATGCTTCTAATATGGTTGTGAAGTTATTTGATTGCTTCTCTTGTCCTACCATTGGCTCTATCACCCTTCCTATTGAAGTTCATACTAAATCCATGGATGTTGACTTTGTTATCATACCCTCTTTTGAGCAACTCCGTGTGAAGTTGGACTATCCTTGGCTATCTTCCACGAAGGCTATTGCTTCTCCAATCCACAAGTTTCTGAAATTTCCTCACAATGGAGATCATAACCGTGAACCATAGCCTATTTCATTTATCCGAATGAAGCTCCGATGTTCCTATTGATTTCTTTTGGCCTAAAAAATTTCAATCTCTTCCATTAAGGAGCGATGCTCTTTTTCAATCTTATCAAAAATGGAAGAAAGATATGATCTTATCCTTAAGTCAACCTAGATCCCCAACACTTGACATTCCTATTATTCTTCAAGATGAGGTTCTTCCCCTCACGGATATAACTAATCTCCCTCCTAAGAAAGATCGTCAACCTATTCCTATGAATGTGAATATACCTTCTCCTAATAAGAACAACAATATTCTTCCTAAGGTTATACTTGTACCTCCTCATGATGGACCTGGTCTTCTTCCTACACCTAACATTCCTCCTTTATATGGCGCAGTTCCACCTCCTTCCTGTTATCAAGAGAAGAGGCCTACTTCTCCTCTTGTTCAACCTAATAGACCTCAACCTAAACCTTCAACTATCAAGGAGAGAAACATTCCTTCTTTTCAAGTGTTCCTCCTCCTTCTCAGCCTTCCACTGAGACTCGCCATAATCGTTGTGCGAGAGAACGCCAACAAAGACGTGGTGTTCGAGCTCGTGAAACTATCCCTCAAAATACTCAATCTCCTCAGACTTTGACAGTCGACATGATTTCCTTTTCTCCCAAGAAAGATGTTCAACCTATATCTCCAAATCATAAGTTGCACAAAACATGTGATGGTTTTACTCCTATTTGTGTTATTGCTCCTCTTTCTCTAAACTTAGATGAAGAAATGGGTGAAAATGTTATTCATAATGACAATAAAACTCCTAATGCTTCTGATAGTTAGTATGAATATGTTGATGTGGACAAGCATCTATCAACTGAATTTTTACAAACCCTAACCCTAGCTGCTAGAACCAAACAAAGTGACTTACAACATGAGAATAGTTCTTATTTGGATCTTGTGATAGCTCCATCTGCTATGCTTGATGTCACTCCTTTGGCGTGTTGCTCGCCTTTCTGAAATAGTGATTAGAAAGATTGGGAGGCAGATGTCGTAATAGGTTAGCAATATTCGCACTGTAGATATTCTCTCTCTCTCTCTCTCTCTCCCCTTTCTTGTTCTTTTGTGACCGTTCTTCTATATGTATCCCCATTCTTCTATTGTTCCCTAAATGTCTACTTGGGGACGATGCAAAGCATTGAGATCTTTTCTTGGTCTCTTTCATGTTGACTCAAAATACATCTTCTCTTCCATTTCTTCTAAGGTAGTATCCTTTGGGGAATGATGATTATATGCACATATACATACATGATATACATCAGTTATCATACAACATATTAACCCCGAAGAAAGTGAAACTACCTTGTGTTTTGTGTTCATTATCCTTGGGTTTATTCCTCAATTGGGGGCTAAATCCTTGCGATAATGTGCTCCCTGCCTTCTCTCTCTCTTGGGTGTATCCTACCTTAAAGAAATTGCTCTCGATAAGGCGTGCACGATTGCTTTAATGTGGGGACATACATTTTGCTCATATTTTCCTTCTTGATACTTAGAATTATTTAGTGAACTTTGTTTTGCTTTGTAATATTTAGTATCCTTATTTTTACTACTCATAGTGAGGGGAACTTTTCTACTTGCAATCATGGTTCTTTCCTTCTCGATCTTCCCTTTTACATTGTCAATTGAAGTCGTAAGATCCCCAGTCCACTGGGGGCTTGACTCATCTTGCCTCCTTGACGTGGTAAAAGTTTTTCAATCCTATTTCCTTGTACTTTACTGATCATATTGGCGTACACTCATACTCCCGCTAAAGTGGGGGCTAAATGTAGTGTCATAAAATTGTGACCCTAGCGATTTTTGACTGCATTAGGGTCCTCACGCACTCGAGATCAAATCCTCTAGCCTGATTGGAGACTGCTCAACCCTTGAAATCTGCTTCTTCTTTGGCCTCCACATCACCCTATCTACACTCTGCCCTGGAGAAAGGGGTAGGATAGGGGTGTGGCACCCTTGTCCTCCCAGGATAGGGGCGTGGCGCCCCTGTCCCTACCCTATTTAGGGCAGGACCCTTCCTAGGGTTGCATAGAAGGTTGTGCAGTGAGTCGAAAAACTCCCCTGATGTTAGCTTGTGATGAAAATCAAATTCATTGACATGTGTTTAAGGGGCATTTGTCCTCCCATTTGCATAAGGTGAAGTTGGATAAGTTGGAGTTGGTCAAGTTGCATAAGTGATCAATCGTTCAAGAGCATTCAAGCATGTTAGGTCCTGAAGACAACTGAGAGGGGGGGGGGGATGAATTAGTTGTCCAATAAATTTAACCAAAATTAAATTAACCAAAACTTAATGCTTAATATCGGTAAACAAAACTTTATGCCTGTAGACAATCTTAACAGTTAATTGTAGTACCAGTAAAGATTAATGCATGAAACAGAAAGACGATAACATCCACAACACATAACACAAATATTTGTACGTGGAAACCCTGTAAGGGGAAAAACCACGGTAGGAAGCCTTACCCACAATCAAATTATACTACTGCAGATAGCATGTGTGTACAATATGGATTCTGCACATGCAGAAAGACCAGCTGCCTAGAGCTCACTTCTCAATCACAAAATGAGAGTCACACTGACTACAATTGGATGGTTAAATCCAATGATAATGTACTGCACAAAATAACATCTTCATATGCTGGATTCAGTACTAGTTTAGTTCTGATTGCCTTCACAAAATCCTTCTTTCAACCTTCAAATGATGTATGCATGTATAACTCTGCTTATTTTTGCATATACCTTATTGCAATCCTCTTTGCATTCACTCAATTGTCTCACAAATGAGATCTTACATTTATACCATAACCTAAGACCAATTTGAATAGGTCGGCTCACTAAAAGATATTACAATAAAATCAATTAAAAATAAATCAATATCCGATGCATGATGTCGGCTCAATGCATTTACAATAATAATAAATCATCTCCATAACGTGCCGTGCTGATCTGAAATAGATATACCTACCGGTGCATATCTTGGACCTATTTCCCGGTAACAACAAATATGCAAACCCGAATAAACAATTAACCAAATCGCCAAAACCAAGTGATCGAATAATGTCTTCGACATAACCAAGTAGTTTCCAAGTTATTCCAAGTGTCGGTGAACAATATAATCTGCCGGTGAGCCAAATACTGGTGACTGTGCATAAGTCTTTGACTTGCCGGTGAACATAACCAAAATCTTCAAGTGTTGATAAGTGTTGACAAGCGATGACAGGTGTTGACATCAATGACAAAACCATATCAACATATCCAAAATACCAACAATCTCCCCCTTTGGCATTGATGGCAACACAAGATGGAAAAACCATGAAAGTGCCAAAACAAAAATGCTAAAAACCAACAATCTCCCAAAGAGATCATTAACCAAAAATCAAAATACATAATATCTCTCCCCCTAGGAATAATCTCTCTCCAAAAGAAAAAGATAATGTGTTTTTCCATATCAATCTCTCCCCCTTTGACATCAAATGCCAAAGCAATACAAAACCAAATACAAAATACCAACTTATTATACCAACTACTCCCCTTGAGAAGTAGCTCTCTTCATCAAAAGGCGAAATAAAAAGATTTCTCTGTTAATTCTGTCGGTTGATGACAAACATCAACTGTCTAAGTCTCTACCGGTGGGGGTAGGATTCCAAGAGTCTCTTTGAGATACTCAAATGTTTCTTTAGGAAAAGGCTTTGTAAAATATCTGCAATCTGCTCTTTAGTATTTACATAAACCAATTTCACTTCTTTTGCTTCAACATGCTCCTTTAAAAAATTGAATTTGATAGAAACATGTTTAGTCTTAAAGTGAAATACCGGGTTCTTTGATATATCAATTGCTGCCATATTATCACAGTAAATAGTTATAGGTTCCTTGCATTTTACCTTTATGTCCTTTAACATTTGTTTGATATATAATACCTGTGTACAATTAGTTACTGCTGCAACATATTCTGATTCTATTGATGATAGACTTGTACAACTCTGTTTCTTGCTCAACCATGAAATTAGTCTGCTGCCAAGAAAAAATGCTCCATCGGTGGTGATTTTTCTGTCATCCACATCTCCTACCCAATTAGCATCTATGTACGCACATAAGTCAAAATTTTCATCTCTAGGATATCATAAACCAAGATTTGTAGTGCCTTGTAGATACCGGAAATCCTTTTCATTGTTGATTCATGATTTTCTTTAGGATTACTCTAAAATCTTGAAACAATACATACTGCATTCATAATATCAGATCTTGTTTGTGTCAAATACAGTAAACCTCCTATCATAGATTTGTATCTAGTTGGATTAACAGGTGTTGATTCATCTTTCAAAGATAATTTATCAGTTGTAGTCATAGGTGTGCTTACCAGTTTATAGTTTTCCATGCCAAATTTCTTTACTAATTCCTTCAAGTACTTAGATTAACATAGGAATATACCTTTATCAGACTGTGAAATCTGCAATCCTAAAAATAATTTTATCTCTCCAATCATAGACATTTCAAATTCTTGCTGTATTTTGTTAGAAAAGTCTTTACACAAACCATATTCTCCTCCAAAGATTATATCATCAACAAAAAATTTAATAACCAAGATGTCATCATTAGTCACTTTGTAGTATAGATTGCTGGCAGCACTACCTTTAGTGTATCCAAGCTTCAAAATATATTTGTCCAATCTAGCATACCAAGCTCTAGGAGCTTGTTTCAATCCATATAAAGCTTTCCTTAACCTGCTTTGTTATCTGTCAAAGAAAATCCTTCAGGTTGTTCAATATAAACTTCTTCTTCAAGATCTCCATTTAGAAATGCAGATTTAACATCCATTTGATATACTATATAGTTCTTGTGTGCTGCAAAAGCCAATAAAAGTCTGGCTGCCTCAATTCTAGCTACCGGTGCAAAGGTTTCATTGTAATCAATTCCTTCTTTCTGCGAATATACCTTACACACCAATCTTGCTTTGTTTTTGATTACCTTACCATCTTCATTAAGTTTATTTCTGAAAACCCATTTAGTTCCAATTATATTTTTTTTCTTTAGGCGAGGGAACTAATGACCAAGTGTTATTCCTTTCAATTTGTTCCAATTCATCTTCCATAGCTTTAATCCAATATTTTTCTTCACATTCCTCATTAATTTATGTATGTTCAATTTGAGAAATAAGACATACTTCTTCATTTGCCAATCTTCCTCTAGTCATAACTCCTTGAAATTTGTTTCCAATTATCTGATCTTCAGAATGATTCAATCTTACATACTGGGGTGTTTTTACTTGCTGCTGTTCTTCAGTGACTGTTGAATCTCCAGATGATGCCGGTGTAACTGGATCACCATTATGTACCGGTGTATTCACAGTAGGTTCATTTGTGATTATCTCTATTGCCGGTTCAGAGTTTGTGTACCTTGAATTTTCTCTAAACTGTTCATCAATCTTCACATTTGCACTCTCAACAATTTTCTGCAATCTCTTATTAAAACATCTATATGCTTTGCTCTTAGATGAATAACCAATAAATATTCCTTCATCACTTCTAGGATCAAATTTGCCAATATACTCATCTCTTCTAATATAGCATTTACTTCCAAATATTCTGAAATATTTAAGAGTAAGAGTATTACCAAACCATAGTTCATGTGGGGTCTTGCCGGTTTCACCTCTGATGTGAACTCTATTGAATGTATAAATTGCTATATTGACTGCTTCTCTCCAGTATATATGAGGTAGATTTGCTTCAGATATCATAGTTCTGGCTGCATCCACGATAGTTCCGTTTTTCCTTTCCACATCTCCATTCTGTTGGGGTGTCCGGGGTGCTGATAACTGTCTTATGATCCCATTCACTTCACAGAATGTATTAAATTCCTTAGATATAAATTCACTTCCTTGATCTGATCTCAAACATTTAATTTTCTTGCTGGTTTCATTTTCTACCACCACCTTGAATAGTTTGAATTTCTCAAATACTTCAGATTTCTCTCTAAGAAAAGTAACCCAACACATTCTAGAATAGTCATCAATGATTAGCATAAAATACCTATCTCCTTGTATACTTCTAGTTCTTGCTGGACCACATAAATCAGTATGAATTAAATCAAGAACATTGTTAGATTTTTCTGGAATACTCTTGAAAGTTGCTCTAACTTGCTTTCCAAATGGACATTCCTTACATACTGTATTGTGAGGTTTAACAATCTTAGGTAAATCTCTTACCGCCTTAGTTGTACTGATTTTCACAATGCAATCAAAATTTACATGACAAAGTCTCTTATGCCATAACCAACTTTCATGAATATGTGCAATCAAACATGCTTTCTCATTGTTGTTCAAATGAAAGATATTACCTCTAGTCTGATTACCAGTTGCAATTTCCAAACCAGTTCTGTTTAAGATTTTGCATTTACCATTCTTGAATTGTAACTGAAATCCTTTCTCAATTAATTGACCAAAACTCAACAGATTATGCTTCAAACTTCAACATAGTAAACATTATCAAAAGATATAGTGCCTTTTCCTTTGATCAAACAAGCTTTATAATCTCCAAATCTTACTAGACCACCATTGTAAGGTTAATAATTTACTCTTATCACCAGTCATATGATGTGAACATCCCAAATCAATAATCTATTCATCCTTATCTTCAAATTTAGCTGCCAAGGCCTACTCTACCAGTTGAACAGTAGGTGCCAGTTGATCTTCTGTTATAGAAATAAAAGCCCATCCATTGTCTGCCGGATCTTCATCAGAATCATCGGTAACTCCTTCATCAACATAATAACAAGATTTGTCTCTATTTTTCTTAAACTTGTATTTCTGATAGTCAGGGTTAGGCTTATATGTTCTTTTAGCTTCTTCTCTTAATCTTGCATGTCTATCAGGGCATCTAGAAGCCATATGACCAATCTTATTACAGTTAAAACATTTAAAGGGTGATTTACCTTCATACTTACTTCTAATTGGACCTTTAGGCATTTTCCTAGCAAATAGTGCTTCGAGTTCTTCATTTTCTCTCATGTTTTCTTCAAGTTCTCTTGCATAGAAGGCTTTCCAATCAGATTTATCTGATGATGATGATGTTGCAGTTGATGATGATGCCTTGAAAGCTAGATCTATCTTGATAGTAGTAACAAGACCAAATTCCTCAAGCTCAAAAGCTGAAATTATCCAACCAAAGTGTCTCTAGATACTGATGCATTAGGCATTGTTCTCAATTCATTTATAGCAGCAACTTTCACTTTATATGCCGGTGGCAAAGCTCTTAAAATTTCAGAAACAATCTCATCTTCACTTAAGGTTCCTCCACAACATTGTATACCCAAAACAATTTCATTTACTCTTTCCATAAAAGCAGAAACTCTTTCTTCTTCTTCCATTTTCAGACATTCATACCTGACCCAGAAGTATTCATGTTTTACAATTTTGACTGTGGAATCTCCTTCATTCAATGTTTCCAGTTTTTCCCAAATAGTTTTAGCATTAGATCTGTCTGACAATCTGATGACTTGTTGATCTGATAATGCGCTCAAAAGTGCTTCTCTTGCTTTGCAATCATTTTCCTCATCTTTAGCCAAGTTAGGTGGAATAGGTTGACCTTGAGTAGGAGCAGTATAGCCATTCTTTGTAACATCCCATATGTTCTTTCTAATGCAATTCAAATGTGTCTCCATCCCGATTTTCCATATGCCATAGTTAGTTTCATCAAGTTTCAGACTGTCCTTCCTGAAATAGTTAGAAGACATTGGATCTCCTCAAGCTGTTAAACTTCTGCAAAAAGAGGACTAAGCTTTGATACCAGTTGTTAGGTCCCAGAGACAACTGATAGAGGGGAGGGGGTGGGGGGTGTGAATCAGTCGTCCAATAAATTAAACCAAAACTTAATGCTTAATACTGGTAAACCAAACTTTATGCCGGTAGACAGTCTTAACAGTTAATTGTAGTACCGGTAAAGATTAATGTATGAAACACAAAGACAATAACATCCACAACACATAACACAAAGATTTGTACGTGGAAACCCTATAAGGGGAAAAACCATGGTGGGAAGCCTTATCCACAATCAAATGATGCTACTGTAGATAGTATGTGTGTACAGTATGGATTCTGCACATGCAGAAAGGCCAACTGCCTAGAGCTCACTGCTCAATCACAAAATGAGAGTCACACTGAACACAATTGGATGGTTAAATCCAATGATAATATACTGCACAAAATAACATCTTCATATGCTGGATTCAGTACCAGTTTAGTTCTGATTGCCTTCACAAAATCCTTCTTTCAACCTTCAAATGATGTCTACGTGTATAGCTCTGCTTATTTTCATATATACCTTATTGCAATCCTCTTCGCATTCACACAATTGTCTCACAAATGAGATCTTACATTTATACCATAACCTAAGACCAATTTGAATGGGTCGGCTCACTAAAAGATATTACAATAAAATCAATTACAAATAAATCAATATCCGATGCATGATGTCGGCTCAATGCATTTACAATAATAATAAATCATCTCCATAACGTGCCGTGCTGATCTGGAATAGATATACCTGCTGATGCATATCTTGGACCTATTTTTCGATAACAATAAATATGCAAACCCGAATAAACAATTAACCAAATCACCAAATCCAAGTGATCGAATAATGTCTGCAACATAACCAAGTAGTTTCTAAGTCATTCCAAGTACCGGTGAACAATATAATCTACCAATGAACCAAATACCGGTGACTGTGCATACGTCTCTGACTTGTCGGTGAACATAACCAAAATCTTCAAGTGCTGATAAGTGTTGAAAAACTATGATAGGTGTTGACATCAATGCCAAAACCATATCAACATATCGAAAATGCCAACAAAGCATTCAAGCATCCTTTTCAAGCATTGAGCATCTCAAGTCTCCCTTCAAGGCTAGGTGTTGCATTCAAGTGAAGGATTCAACCATTGAAGAGGAGATTTATTCCAACATTCAATTCCACACAAACATTTCTATCAACATTGCTATCACAACCTCCCTTGAGGTGACTTACATTTCAATTTTTCATATACATCTACTTGGAAGTACTTTCTTTCATCACTTGGTTAATTCCAAAGCTGGGGTTTGGCCTAAAGGCAAATTCCCAATCCCAACCCATTTCCTCTTTTTTGTGTTTAGGTTGCAGGTGCGCAACTGTACTTTCCAATTCAGGCTTCATTTGTAGAGGCAAAAAAACCCTTTTCGTTTCGCAGATTTTTTGGAGGCTCATGTACATTCTCGTCACGGTCTAGGCAACTTTTCCTCAAATTCGCAGGGTAGCTTCGTCTCAACATATTACTGCTAGATCCAGGTGTACAGCTTCATCTTATATTCCGATCTTAAGTTATAATCAATTCTTTGTCACTTTTGCACTACATAATTTAATAAATTCCTACCATTTCAAATAGGAAGAGGGGATTATCTTATCATTCCCATTTCACTAAGAATTGTATCTTCTTTTGTGGAGATTGAATCTAGTGGATTTTTCTCTCTTCCAATGTAATTGGATGAAAAGTGTTTGAAGGGAATTTCATAGTGAAACTCTCATCTCTCCATGGAGGGAAAGGGTAGTTTTCCTCTTGATCTCTCATTCACACATTTTTCATCCACCAATACACATTGGCCACATTACAATTCCCACCGTGATTTTTCCCTTAACTAGGTTTTCCACGTCAAAATCTTGGTGTTGTGTAGTTAATTTGGTTATCTGAGTATTGCTGCAGTTTATCTGTTCTTGTTTTGAAGTTTAATTTTCTTGATCCGATGAAGACTGATTCACCCCCCCTCTCAGTCTTCCTCCTTGATTGTTGCTAATAATTGGTATCAGAGCTAGATCCTCCGGTAGAAGCTTAATCGCTTGAGGAGATCTGATATGACAATTCAAGGTATAATTTTCAAGAAGGATAGTTCGAGGTTTGATTAAAGTAACTATGATGAATGATGATGAACAATAAATACTCAACAAATACTAAGAGGGGGGGGGGTGAATTAGTATAGACAAAAACTTCCTTAAACCACTTAGACTGCAAAGACTACACTAACTGGTAATTAGTATCATCGATCTAAAACAGAGCACTACCGATAAAACATAGTGAGACTGTGAAAGACATAAATCGGTAACACTTAGATCTCCACACAACCTAATATCTCATTTCCACTTCACCCATATGCATAAGCAAGTAATACATCATCAGAAATATAATGACCACTGGATCAACATGCTTTACCACTTAACAAAAAACATTAAGCATCACGTGAAAAAACATCGCACATGACACACTGATTTTTCACATGGAAATCCAACTGGGAAAAATCACGGTGGGGATGAATACCCACAAGTTGTTCTTTGAACTCTTCTGAAGTCCGCTCTATTAGGAGCCTAGTCCGGTTAAGGACTTTACGATAGGTTATGCTAGAAACCAATCCTGCTAGGGATCACTCAATTAAGGGATGGCTAAATACGAGGTTAAAGGTTAGAACCTAGTTAAAGGTTACCTCGCAAGAGGATTTGAAGAATTCAATGATTTTGAGTCACCCTGTTAAAGGATTTACACAAATCCTGTTGAAGCTACCCTGTAAAGGGATTTTCCAATTGCTGAAATGGTTAGAAGTCAACAGGTAATACACTGATATGATAACAACACTCAATGCCAATGCAGATCCACTTTAATTCCTTTACTTCTGCAACCACACTCTACAGGTATCTACACACTTCTCTGGTCTGGAAAGAATCAAGTATCTCTTCACTTGGATACACACATAACATTTGCCAACAACTTTACAATGCAAATCATCATCGACCTTATAGGAAACACATAGGTTGGTGGCATAAACCCTAAACCCTAAACATTTAGGTTGTCAATACAGTCGTTCCAATCCTGACTGTTTAATCACATTGCATAGAGTAAAACAATCTTGAACAAATCTCAAGACGTTCTCCATCATTCGTTCCTTGCCGCTTCTGGAAGCTGATAAACTATCACACATTCTCCACCATTTACTGAGACTTTGCACATTCCCAAGGTAGATAGAATCAATCTTCTTCATGCAAGATCCTCAAGTAAAAATTTCACGCGCACAAGGCTGACGTGGCAACATGATCTGATCTCCATTTCAATGCTTACCTATCACAAAATGTCATCGGTCGAATCACAAAGACTTGAAATGCATCAACCGCAAACCCTGAAGCTAAGACTACCAACCGGTAGTCATACCAAATGAAACCTCGATACAAAACTTTCCATGTACCGGTTCACATTCCAACATACCGGTTCACATTTTTACATATATCGGTTCACATCATCAACATACCACTTCACTTTTTCACATATACCGGTTCACATCATCAGCATATTGACATCAATGACAACATACAATATCATCATGTCATCAAACTTTGCACATATGCCAACAATCTCCCCCTTTGCAATTGATGACAATATACAAAGATATCTCTCGGCTTCACATCTTCTCCCCAATCTCTTCCATATTATATCTTCAAAATTGCAGATATCTTCTCTGCTTCACATCTTCTCCCCCTTTGACAACAATGTCAAAGTGGAGGCACAAACATCCATGTTCTACTATGCTGCTCCCCCTGAGGAGTAGCATCCTTCAATACACCAATCTTGAAAAGATTTGACAATACAATACTTGATTGATGTGGAGCACATACCTTTAGTTCACTTCTTGAAGAGGCAACACTCTTAATTCACCTCTTAAATAGGTAAATGTAGCCTTCGGTAGAGGCTTGGTGAATATATCTACTAACTGCTCCTTACTGGAAACATGTTCCAATACAACCTCTTTGCTCTGAACTCTCCCTCAAGAAATGATAATTGAGATTGAAGTGCTTGGTTCTAACATGCAATACCGGATTCTTGGAAATATTAATTGCACTCTTGTCATAAAATATACTCATCGATTTAGATACAGAGACTTTGAAACCACTTAATGCATGCTTCATCCAAATTGTCTGCGTGTAGTTCATAAATGCTGCTACATATTCTGCTTCTGCTGTAGACTGAGAGATACAACTCTGCTTCTTACTCATCCATGAAACTAATCTACCACCAAGAAAGAATGCACCACCGGTTGTGTTCTTCCGGTCGTCCACATTACTAGCCCAATTGACATCTGTAAACACTTTGAGATTGAAATCATTACTGTATGGTTACCACAATCCATAATCTATAGTTCCCTTCAAATATCTAAGAATCCACTTGATTGCTACCAAGTGGGATTCTCTTGGACTTTTCTGAAAACATGCAGTAATGCCCACTGCATGTGCTATGTCTGGTTTATTGTGTACTACATAGTGCAACTTACCAATCATTGACCGGTATTCCTTCTCATTTACCAACACTGAGTCATCTTCTTTTGACAATTTACACCTGGTCACCATCGGTGTACCAACTGGTTTGCTATCTTCCATACCAAAGGTCTTCAACACCTCTCTAACATACTTGGAATGAGTGATAAGATACCATCTTTCATTTGTTGAATCTTTAGTCCAATGAAGAACTTAATTTCTTCGATTAGTGACATCTCAAATTCCTTCTTCATCTCATCTGCAAATGCATGGCTTATCTTGTCATTTCCACCAAAAATTATGTCATCAACAAATACTTCACAGATCAGAATCTGATCTCCTTCTAAGTTCAAATAGATATTGCTATTTTCACTTGTTCTTTCAAATCCAATCTTCACAAGATGGGAGTGTAAACGTTCATACCATGTTCTAGGTGCTTGCTTCAATCCATACAAGGTTCTATGAAGCCTACACACCATATCACTGTCTTCTGATAGAGCAAACACATCTGGTTTCTCTATATACACTTCCTCTTCAAGTATTCCATTCACGAATGCAGATTTTACATCCATTTGATACACTTTGAATCCCTTGAAGGCTGCATATGCAAGAAGCATTCGAACTCCTTCCAATCTAGCTACTGGAGCAAAGGTTTCTCCATAGTCTTCTCCTTCTTCTTGAACATATCCCTTACTTACCAATCTTGCTTTGTTTCTTACCATTGTGCCATCTTCATTCAGCTTGTTTCTGAAAACCCATTTGGTGCCAATAACATTTTTATGCTCAAGTCTGGGTACCAAAGACCATGTACATTTTTTTCTATCTGGTCAAGTTCCTCTTCCATAGCCTTGATCCAGTCTTCATCTTTATGTGCCTCTTTAAATGTTTTAGGTTCAAATTAAGAGATCATGCAAGAATTTTCTCCGACCTTTCTTCTTGTAAGAATTCTTGCATCCTTGGCTCCTATGATCTGCTTTGGATCATGAGTCAACTTTACATACCTAGGAATGATCTTAACTGATTCCTCTTGCTTTTCCTCTTCATCCTCATCTTCATAAGCATCAACATCTACCGGTGTAGGAGCACCGTTACTGGTACTTGGCTGATTTGCAACCGGTTCCCAGAAGGTTACATCCGATTCATCTACCGCTTGCTCAGTGCCGGTTTCCTCAGGTTTCTCAGAGGTTTCATCAACTCTGACATTGATACTTTCAACAATTCTATGAGTCCTATTGTTAAAACACTTAAAAGCTTTTCTCTTGGTGGAATACCCTAGGAATATTCCCTCATCACATTTTGCATCAAACTTTCTCTGGTGTTCACTCCTCTTGATATAACACTTGCTACCAAACACTCTAAAGTAGCTTACTACAAGAGTCTTACCGGTCTAAAACTCATAAGGTGTTTTATCCTTACCTTTCTTGATGAGTAGCCGGTTCATAGTGTAGACTGCAGTGCTCACCACTTCTCTCCAAAACGTGTGAGCAACCTTCCCTTGAATCAACATTGTTCTGGCTACTTCAACTATAGTCCGGTTGTTTTTCTGCTAGGCTATTCTGCTGTGGAGTCTAGGGGGCAGACAGTTGCCTCTTGATGCCATTTTTTTACAGTATTTATTGAACTCACTAGAAGTGAACTCACCTCCTTGATTGGTTCTAAGGCATTTGATCCTCTTACCACTTTCTTTTTCAACCAGTGCTCTGAAGGCTTTAAACTTTCCAAAAGCTTCAGACTTGTCCTTTAAGAATGTGACCCACATCATTCTTGAGCAATCATTAGTAAGAATGATAAAGTACCTATCTCCCTGAACACTCCTAATTTTCATAGGACCACACAAATCAATATGCACAAGATCAAGTAAATTATCTACTGTGAAATATTTTCCTTTGAAAGTTGAGGAAGACATTTTTCCCAGTTGACATTCTCTGGACAAAGGATTTTCTGGTTTTTTTAGCACAGACAATCCTCTAATTGCCTTGATCTTACTGGCCTTCACAATATTATCAAAATTTACATGGCAGAGTCTCCTATGCCATATGCAACTGTCATCAAACTTAGGCATTAGACATTGACTGATTTTTGTATTTAATTGAAATAGGTTGCCTTTGGTCTGCATACCGGTGGCCATCAGTTCACCACTGTTCCCTTTTATTTTGCACACTCCATCTTTGAATTCCAGAGTGAGTCCTTTATCATTCAGCTGAGCAACACTCAAAAGGTTATGCCTGAGACCTTCTACCCAATACACATTATCAACACTGCTTTTTCCATTTAGAGAAATGGACCCTTTGCCTTTTACCATACAAGGTGCATCATTACCAAATTGGACTACACCTCCATCATACTCTTCTAGAGACAGAAACTTTCTCCAGTCACCAATCATGTGGTGAGAACAGCCACTGTCAATAATCCACTCATTAGAATTAGAAAATCAAGATCCTTCTTGTCTAACACATCTTCCTTAACAGCCACAAATACTATGTCTTCGTTTTCTTCATCTTCTGATTTATCATCAATGACACCTTCATCAACTGCAACAAGAGAGTTTCTCCTATTTCCTCCTTTGAACTTTTTGAACCTCTCCGGTTTGTCCTTATTATCACTATTAGGACAGTTGACAACAATGTGTCCTATCCTATTGCAAGAAAAAAATTTCAAAGGGAGCTTACCTTTGTATTGTCCAGCTCCCTTAGGAAGTCTCTTGGCCAGAAGAGCTTCAAATTCCATCAGGATCTCTTCATCATCCATATCTCTACTTTGTCTAGGTTCACAACTAGTACTAGCTTCTTTTCCCTTTCTAGATAGTGCAACAGATGCTTTAAAGGCTGAATCAGTCTTTTGAACACTGCCATCATAACTGTTTAGCTTATAAGCGGTCAACTTAGCAACGATAGAATCAAGGGACACCTTTGTTTTGTTAATAGATATCAACTCTTGAATGGCGGCAACCCTTATTGCATAGATCGGTAATAAGGATCTACAAAATTTGCTAACAATGGAGTCATCCATTGTACCTCCTGCACTCTTGATGTCTCCAACAACAGTTTTAATCCTTATTCCATATTGTTGAATGGTCTCTCCTTCAACCATCCGCATATCTTCAAACTTTCCTCTAAGGCTTTCTTCCTTAGCCTGCTTCACATGCTCATCCCCACCATAGATAGACTCCAGAGTATCCCATACATCTTTGGGATTGTTTTTTTCTTGAACATCTATAAACTCAACATTAGATAGATTGCTGATAAGAGCTTCCATTACTTGCCCATTCTCCTGAATTTCTCTTCTTTGATCATTGGTGAGAGTACTGGTAGGGACAACAAAAGTATTCTCAACATAGCTCTAGTGTTAAGCACCCATACTTTTAATGTATATCTTCATTCTGTCCTTCCATATCTTAAAGCTATCTTTGTTAAACTTAGGACCTCCCTCTTCATCATTAGAATAGGATCTTTTCCTCAAGCGGTTAAGCTTACAACACAGAGGACCTGGAAGACGCTCTGATACCAATTGATGAATAATGATGAACAGTAAATACTCAACAGATAGTGAGAAGGGGGGGGGGGGGTGAATCAGTATAGACAAAAACTTCCTTAAACCACTTAGACTGCAAAGACTACACTAATTGGTAATCAGTATCACCGATCTAAAACAGAGCACTAGTGGTAAAACACAGTGAGACTGTGAAAGGCATAAACCGGTAACACTTAGATCTCCACACAACCTAATATCTCATTTCCACTTCACCCATATGCACAAGCAAGTAATACATCATCAGAAATATAATGACCACTAGATCAACATGCTTTACCACTTAACAAAAAACATCAAACATCACATGAAAAAGCATCGCACATGACAAACTGATTTTTCACGTGGAAACCCAATTGGAAAAAACCACGGCGGGGATGAATACCCACAAGTTGTTCTTTGAACTCTTCTAAAGTCCGCTTTGTTAGGAGCCTAGTCCGGTTAAGGACTTTACAACAGGTTATGCTAGGAACCGATCTTGGTAGGGATCACCTGGTTAAGGGATGGCTAAATACGAGGTTAAAGGTTAGAACCTTGTTAAAGGTTACGTCACAAGAGGATTTGAAGAACTCAATGATTTTTAGTCACCCTGTTAAAGGATTTACACAGTCTATTAAAGCTACCGTGTAAAGAGATTTTCCAACTGTTGAAATCGTTAGAAGTCAATAGGTAATACATAGATCTGATAACAACACTCAATGCCAATGCAGATCCACTTTAGTTCCTTTACTTCTGCAACCACACTCTACAGGTATCTACACACTTCTCCGGTCTGGCAAGAATCAAGTATCTCTTCACTTGGATACACACATAACATTTGCCAACAACTTCACAATGCGAATCATCATCGACCTTATAGGAAACAGATAGGTCGGTGGCATAAACCCTAAACCCTGAACCCTAAACATTTAGGTTGTCAATACAGTCGGTCCAATCGCAATCGTTTAATCACATTGCATAGAGTAAAACAATCCTGAACAAATCTCAAGACGTTCTCCATCATTCGTTCCTTGCCGCTTCTGGAAGTTGATAACCCATCACGCGTTCTCCACCGTTTACTGAGACTTCGCACATTTCCAAGGTAGATAGAATCAATCTTATTCATGCAAGATCCTCAAGGAAATATTTTACGCGCACAAGGCTGACGTGGCAACATGATCTGATCTCCATTTCAATGCTAAACCATCACAAAATATCGTCGGTCAAATCACAAAGATTTGAAATGCATCAACTGGAAACCCTGAAGCTGAGACTACCAACCGGTAGTCATACCAAATGAAACCTCGATATAAAACTTTTCATATACCGGCTCACATTCCAACATACCAGTTCACACTTTCACATCTACCGGTTCACATCATCAACATACCACTTCACTTTTTCACATATACCGGTTCACATCATCAACATATTGACATCAATGACAACATACAATATCATCATATCATCAAAATTTGCACATATGGCAACAAACTATAGTATATGGAAAAGCCAGATGGAGGTGTATTTGAAATGTCTTGGAGAAGATTACTGGAAGATTACCAAGAATGCCCATGTTGTTCCTTAGAATGGACCATCCACTCTCGATGAGGTTAAGGAAGCTGAATATAACATCAGAGCGAAGGAAGCATTGCTTAGTGCTCTGATTGATTCTGAAATGACAAATGTTATGGAACTTCAGACCACACATGAGATCTGGGAGAAGTTTGAGATCTTGTATGAAGGTGATAAACAAGTGAAAATTGCTAAGTTGCAGAGATTGAAAGGAAAGTGTGAGACATTAAAGATGGGAGATGATGAGAACATACATTCATACATGGCTAAGGTGAATGAAATTGTCCTTGGTATCAAGAATGCTGGTGGAAAGATTGAGGAAGATGAGATTGTTGCTAAGGTGTTGAGATCTTTGCCTCCTTATAAACATAAGGTTGCTACTATTGATGAGATCTGGAGTGTGACTACAGTGACAAGAGATATGCTGGCTAGAAAACTTATTGCATTTGAGTTGAGAAAATTCAGAGAATCACATGGAAAGTCTGAGATAACATTCAGAGCATCAACATATGTATCCGGTAAGCAGAAATATGATCATGATGAGTGTAGGATATCTAGATATGAAAGAGAAAGAAGAGAAATTGCGAAGCAAGAAAGAGAGCTTGATGAGCTTGAAGCATTGATTGCTCGAAGATTGCCTAAAGGTGTCGGTAAGTATGTGTTGACTTGATGATAATTTTTGTACTGGATGACTTTATGTGTTGTCATTAATGGAACACATATACACACACATACTAGTTAAGTCAAACCGATACTACTCCTAAATATTTGTATTGCAAAGCAGTATCATTTGTATAGAGAAGTCCAACCGGTATGAAGGTGTCTAAACTGGTATATACAGGAATGACAATTGGTTTTGGTCGATTTCATTGATACCAGTTTCGAGATACAACGAAGATCAACAAGGAGATGAATGGAGGACAATCGGTATATGAGTTGGAAGTGGTTAACACTCAACCAATATCTTTGTTCAAACCAGTTTTACAAATTATGTGATAAGTTATCACCAGTCGTGATGAGTTATTTTTAACCAATAATTTTGGCGGTGATTTGTGATATGTTATGGACGATTGTCTAGATACATTGAACCTAGGAAATTGTGATGAGGTTCTTGAGGCCAACATGAAATCTAATGTTTATAAAATGACATTGTGATGAATTATTTTTTATGATGCAAGATATAAGTGATGTTATGAGTTCGAGTTGATATGAATTGAAGAGTATGTTGATGATACAGTCTTGAGTGAATAGAAGAAGATCTATACAAGCAAGATGTGCTATTTTTAGATCATTCCACCTGTTATTTTCTAATCACTACAACAATTAAATCCCCTAACTAGTGCAGAAGCACCTAGGTCTCAGGCTTATAGGTTTTTTTCAATTTTGGCTTGTACTGACCTTAGCTAATTCAGGTAGCGAATAAGGACTCCAGGAGGGTCCAAGAGTGAGTATTTTGAGTCAAATGTAGGCCTAGTAGAGTTAGTTGCTTCCCAAGTTTGCATTTTGTGCATAGGTAGTGGTTTTAGTAGGTAATTGACCTTCTTGATGGTCAAATGTATCAAAACTTGGTATAAGCATTAGGGAGGGTTAAAATAGTCTTATTAATGCTTTAAAAGTCATGAGTAATGACTTAGAATAGGTCTCATAGGTTGAAAAGACAAAAAGTGCAAAGTTGCAAAAAGTTGTCATGACAATTTTTGTCTTAAAATGCTTAGTGATGGAGTTAGGGATAGAACAACGCCCTATAATTCCTTCACATGTGGGGAAGACTATAAAAACCTTCTCTTGTATGGTTACCAAGGTTGAAGTTTTATTTTTATGAGATCAACAATCTGAAACTACTCATTTTCGGACTATTTGTCATCTTTTTGGCTTATTTTGCTCATATTGTGAATACTAATGGATTAAATCTATTTATCTAGTAATGGATTGAGTTTATTTAGTGTATTTTAGAGTCTTTTAATTCATTTCAAGCTTTCTAAGTAGTGTGTGTTGGCGTTTTCTTGGTTTGGTTTGCAAACAACCGGTTTTGGCTTGTAAATAATATTTTTGTGTAAAATGGTTGCCCCATGAATTCCCTCCGTGATACCGTGATAGCCTATTGGGATATAGAGGCAAACCACTTGTACAGTGTACACATGTAGGGACAAGTGCTAGAGATGAAGTTTGATATGACTATCACCTTGTTCTAGGCGAGTCCAGGAGCAACTCGACTAGAGGAGATGGGGTGAATTTGGAGTGTAAAGTGCATGGGTGGATGCAAGACCACAAAATAACCTTTGGAGGGGTCCATGATGTTTATATAGAGTTGCCTATTGAAGGAGAAGCCTTGAAAAGACCATTTAATACCCATACACAAACTTGACCAGTCATTGCCAGTTAGAAGGCCTAAAAACCCTTCAAAACCCTCATTTTTGGGTTAGGGCATTGTACGGTGGGTTGAGAAACCAAAACCACTAAAATCACTTGGGGTTAGGTGTATCTTTGAATAAAATCCAAACTTGTTGCAAGGTCTTTTGGACCATTTTCTCTCAAGCCCTAGAAAATCGGATTTTGGAGGTCTAATATGGCTAATTTCTTGTAGCCATTTCTAGGCAAAATGGTGAAATCGGTAAGAAGGGAAATGAAACAAAACCTCAAATGGACCCAAAATGAATTCAAAACATGTTAGAAGCCACCTCCATACCTCTGCATCAACTAATAACAACAGGAGGTCATATTGGCAAGTTGAAGCCAAGACAACCATAATGAGCACATGGGAAACATTGTAAATTGGTAGGGTTCGTAATTAAACACTTGAAGAAAACACCTTGAAATTGACAAGAAGAAATACTTAGAAGATATTGAGAAGGAATTGGAGGTATTAGAGCATAGCTAGGCTTGGAGAGCTGGTGGAATTGATCAACACCAACTAGGTGAAGTGTGAGCAAGCTAGGTGAACCCCATCACTAACTAGGTAAGCTCTAACAAGATTCATTATAAAAATCCTCTAACCAGGTGATCCATTAGTTTGGATTTGAAATCCTCTACCAAGGTTACTCCTAACAGGGTACTACCTTTAACCGGGTATAGCTCCTAACATGGCTTTGAGATCTTTAATAGGATTCACTCCTATCAGACCACTTTGTAGACCTTAACCGATCAGTTACCTATTTCCGCAGATAGTTAACTTGTGAGTCCCATCTCACCGTGGTTTTTTTCTAGTTGATTTTTCCACGTATAAACACTTGTGTTATGGTGAATGTTTTACTTATCGTGAATGTTGTTATAACACTTTGGATTGCATGCAAAGTCTTAAGTAAACTGGTTAATTATTTTTACTGATCTGGGTTTAAAGTGTTATTGTTTTTGTTATCATTGATTCACCCCCCTCTCAGTGCTTTATAAGTCTATCAATTGGTATCAGAGCCTAAATTCCTTAAGGCCTAACAGTTTGGAAGGAAACCCTAAAGTCAGTATGGGGGATATGAGTTATAGAGAGATGGATAGAGTACTTGATGCAACCAAGGAAGAACTTGAAACTCTGAGAGGTAGATTCAAAGCTTCACAAGTAAAGAGGAGAGAGATGACCGAGTAATTACTGGAGATCTCTGATAACACTTTTTCAGAGGAGGCTAATATTGATGCACTGGCCAAAGAAGTGGAGAAACTGAATGGTGAAAAGTTAAACCCGAGGAGAGCACTTGAAGCCCTAACAATCCTTATGAGTCAAGAACTTGAAGCAAGGAGGGCAACTGAAGACCTGATCAAATAGAGAGATCATGAGATTGTTGAACACAAAGTACCATTAAGAGGGGGGGTGAATCAATGGTTCCTAAACTTTAAGACTTTCAAATCAACTTCAGAATATTAGTTATTCATTTGAACACTAAAAAATCAAACTGGTAGAACAAGAAAGAAAGCCAAAGAGATCATTCACACAAATGCAACTCTCAACACCAGATTTACGAGGAAAACCCAATGTGAAAAAAACCTCAGTGAGAAAAGCTACTGGAGACTACTGCTCCAATCTAGCCTCACAGGTAAAACACTGAATTACAAAGATTTAGGGCACCAATCCAAGGAACACCAACCCCTTCACTTTTAAGGCACCAACTCAGGGAGCACCAACCCTTGCACCAAGCTTCAACTTGGCGATGTATATTGAAATACTATTTGAATACAATTAAGGCTTCGTGTTGCAAATGAATTCTGCAACTCTTTGACCAAATTGCTCACTGCTGGTTGACAGTCTTTTCTCCTCCATTGAATCTCACACTACAAGTTGTGAGATTACTTTCTCTGATTCTTGGCCTCTGTTATCTTTCTCTCTCTCTCTCTCTCACACACACACACACACACACACACAAAGAGAGAGAGAGAGAGAGAGAGAGAGAGAGAGTCTCTCAACCCACTGTGTCACACTTGGATGTTGCCTACTCTGCCACACCTTGCCGGTTTATCTTAACTATGAAATTCTAGTTATGCCGGTAGAACCCTCTCATCGATATGCTTGCTCACTTACTCTGCAACTTTCTTAGAATTATTTCTAAGGCTATCAATTCTTTTCTTTCACTGTGTCTCTTTTCTCTTCCTCTTCTCCGCAACATCAACTTGCTATGTCTTGAGCTCTCATCTTTATCCCGTGATTTCCCGCCAAAAAGACAATTTAAATTTGGAGCGGTTAGGGTTTCCTCTTCCTGACACAATCTTCATGAGATCCGATTCAGCCTATCTTGGATTGATCACCTATCCTTTAGGAATGCATGTGTACACGATTTTTATTATCCAATGTATATTTGCTGAAGATAGCAATCTCGAACAAGATTTTCTGCCTTGAAATCTGTCGACTCATAAAACACTTCAGTTGTTTCCTTTTTGAGGTCTTCCTGAATTGAATTTCCTTTGCATTGATCCAGGTGCCAACTACTCCCTGATCTTTGTCTGTCAACCTTTCTTCCTCGAGCCGCATTAGTCAGTTGCAATCCTGTGATTTGTGGCCATTTCATTTATGTCGACAAACAATTTCACCTATTAGATACTTGATCAGTCCCAAAGGCACTGAGAGGGGGGGGTGAATCAATGTCTAACCGGTTAGCAAAATATTTAAATTTGTTTGTAAATTTATAACCCAAATAAATATACCGTTAAACAAGTAATAATTCAATAAAGAGAAATAACAGTATAACCATCAATGCACACCATAACACAAATATTTTTGGTGAGGAAACCCAGTAAAATAGGGTTTGCACATGTAGGAAGGCCAACAACCTAGAGCTCATTGCTCAATCACAAAAAGGAGTCCCATTGACTACAAAATTGGATGATTAAATCCAATGACAATGTACTGCTCAAAATAGCATCTGCAATGCTGGATTCAGTATTGGTTTAAGCTCTATCAGATACCTCTGCCATAAACCTTGCTTCGCTCTACTCTGCTCTTATTCACTCATAAAATAATTACATCATAATGCATACAGTTTTTCTCTCTCATATACCACTTGAATTCATTACCTAATACATACTCTTTCTTGTACAAAATGACCTATAAAATCTCATATATATATGAGTCTTTACAATACATCATGTCAGCTATATAAATAATATTACAATACAAAACAATATAATTTCCATATCAGCTAGGAGTGTCGGTAAAATCTTTTGTCGGTGTAGACTGGATGCCAGTGTGAATAACCTTGTAGTGCCTGCCGATGCCGGTAGATGATGTCTGTTGCCGGTGTAACCCATGAACCATGTTACCAGTTGGTTGCCATCAATGACAACATCAACTATTCTCATCTTAGTGTATAATGCCAACAATCTCCCCCTTTGGCATTGATGGCAACACTCATGAGAAAAATTCAAAATTTGATATCCAAAAATGAAGTCCAAAACTGATCCAAAAATAAGAGTGCTCCCCCTGAGAAAATGATCCCTTTTGTATATTTATCTCCACACTACTACTCTCCCTTTGGCATCAATGACAAAGGATGTCAAAAAGAATCAAAGGGTTCAAAATTTACCTCAAAGTCTGTAACCGATTATGTACAATTTGAAAGATATCCACTAAAATGAGATTAAGACTTTGCATGAATTTAGTGCTGTCAGAAATAATGGTTTCAGTCTGTTGGATCATCCCAGTTAGATAATGCATCTGTTGCTCCGGTGATCTTTCTCCTTGAATGGTTTCTTTAGACAAATCAATCCGCTGTGTTAGAAGGTTGTCTAATCTAGGACCAAGTTTATTTTTTAGCTTCCGGGCCTTCATTCTTATCCTTGCTTTTTCTTTTTCTAATTTTTCAATCTTTTCTTCAAAAACTGCCATTTCTTGATCCAAAACTAATGTCAGGTTTGAAGAACCTATCATGTTATCTGCTATATCATCAATCTCCTTTTGTGTTTTTCTTATCTCCTCATCAATATCCTCTGTTAGGTGGTGAGGCTTGCATGCTTCCTTTTATAATTCTTTATATTCCAAAATAGTGGAATTAAGTGCTGGTAACAAAGAATCAATATGCTCAGTACAGTCCTTAATAGTCTTACCAAAGAATTTACCTTTATCCTTATTCACCCTTTCCTTAATAGTCTCTTCATCAATTTTATCTATAGTTAGAATATTTGAAGCAATAAATTTGGACAATGTGTCCAATTTACCTAAAGATTAAGAAATATGATCTATCTTGCAATCCGGTGCAATCATTTTCAAAATAAGCAAGGTATCATCAATGACCTTAAATGCTAAGGCGTTGCATTCAGTGATCTTCTTTATGGAGTCTAAAAGTACATTTGTCACATTAGTAGGTCTTTAATCCATGGTGGAAGTGCTAGGCGGAGTGTGAGGTTCTGCAGTTGGTTTCTTCTCATCTTTGGATTCTTTAACCACTTCTGCTATCTTGTTTCCATCATTGACCTCTTCTTTATTCACTATTTCTTCCTTATGCTCACTCTATTTTTCAACTTTGTTTTCATCCTTATTGTCTACCTTGCTGACTGTCAATTCAGCTATATTCTATTGTTGTCCATTTCCTGTTTCAGTTTGTGCTTCTACTTCTGCTTCTATCGGTTTCTCAATGTTAAGATGAGTATCATCAAGGGTGGTATATGGTTTCTTAACTTCAACTATTTCCTCAATATTCTTCTGAGAGTCAACAGTGTTTATCGGTGACTCAGAGACCTCAACATTTGTAGCTTTATCTCTCTTTACCTCTGCATTCTCCTTATCCACGATAATGTTAAAATTCGGTGTGTCCACATTCATGGTAAAAAGAATTTCAGACTCTGGAATAGTTTCATCTTGTGTCATTTCCTCTACCTTCTCTTTCGGTTGACTATTTGTTTGTGCCGATGCCTCTGCAGTTATTGGTGGGGTGTCTTGTGTCGGTGGAGGAAGGTTATCCTTGACCGTGATATCAGGTACACTACCAATTTTTCCTTTACCCTTATCTTTTTGATATACCTTGGTAAATGACTTGTCTATTTTCTGTCTATCCTTCTCTTCTTTCTTCTCTTTCCATAAAAAATATATCCCACTTATCTACTGTCTCATCTACAATTTCCTTGACTTTGCCTGCCATAAGGCTAACCTGCCGGTGACCACTCACAAAAACTGTTCTATTTGCCTCTGAAATTAAATCATCAATTTTCTGCTTGGAATTAACAAGATGCACAAGAAGTAGAGCCTCTACTTTTAATTTCTTGTCTAATTCCATTACCAACATTCTCTCAGCCTCTAGCCTTAAGTATAAATCATTTGGTAGATCATCTACAACTTCAATAAGAGCTTTCCTGTATATATTAAGATGTAAAATAATACTTTTTTCTATGGTATCCTTATTCTAATCCTTGAAAGAATGATAAAGTTTATTCACATTACTAAGGTTACCTTCTTGTGTGACTTCATTGATCAACTCTTCCAGTGTAAGAGTATCCGGAACCTTAGGTTCTTGTTTCTTCTTTGGAGTCACTTTCTTCTTCTTCTTACCAATGGGGTCTCTTACAGCCTATTGTTTCTTTCTCCGTGTCCTTGACTTCTTAAGAGATGGAGCAGGTGCCAGTGAGGGTTTTCTTTTCTTCCTGTCCACTCTCTTGAATTCAGCTTCCCTGTCACTGTCAGAATCAGATGAAGTAGCCATAGGGGAAATGTGAGCTACCGGTTTCTGCTCTGATTGACTTTCTGTCATACTAGCAGCAATACCTCCAAGACTCATCAATTCTTCTGTAACATCCTTTACCATCTTAGAAGCATCTTTCACAAATTTATCTCTTTTCTTATTCTGCTTCATCATAGCTACACCACTTTCAATGGTTTCAACATTACCAAATATTTCCTCTGTTGATTCTGGTGGAGCATCTACGAGTATTTTAGCATATGAGTCTAAGATGTGAGAGTCCACTTCATATCCCATTTCAGTAATCCATATAGTTCTGGGTCTAACTGCTTCCATCCCGATTTCATCTCTTTTCGCTACAAAGCATATTTGTTTATCATATTTATCCACAATGCTTTGGGGAATCCTTTCCCTTTGTCTCATTTTGGTTTGGAAATTCTTAAATTAGTCTTTAACCAACTTATCACCATCATATCCCATACCAGTGATTGCCTTTTTTATCTGTTTTCCAACTGAAGTATCATAGGCAAAATCTTTATGTCCTATACCAGGGATCTCTTTTGAAAAGTAAATAATTAAACACACTATCAGACTTCCAAATTTGAAGGTTCCTTTCTTATCACCTTTGATCTTATGCAAATTCTCTAACAAGTCATCCTTTAACCATTCATAAATATCAATCTTTGCATTGTTTAATATCATCTCATGTGCAGTATGAATGCATGAACTAGATACAAATTCAACCTATTTGTATGACCAACTTTATAGCCAATGACCATGCTAGCAAATTTAACATTTTTATCCTTTATATCATTTATCCTAAGTGACCTGTTGTCAAATGTAGCTCTGGTTAAGCTCATTGTTGGCATTTTGAGTTTGTTGGTATTTTGCATAAAGATTGTATTAATGATATGTTGTCATTGATGTCAATTGAACTGGTAATGGTATTTATGTTATTGCTGATATTGTTGTTTTTGATATTGGCTAGAAACCGGTAAGAAAAGCTTTGTGGAAGATGTTATAAACTGGTATGTAAAGTTTGTGAGTTGAACCGGTGAACCGGTGTAAAGGGTTAAACCTTTCTATGTAATGTAATCGATAAACACTATCAACTGTTAAACCCTAACCAATCAAGTTTGATGGTTTATCATCTGATAAGCGGTAATGATGGAGACACGTGTGATCATTGAATAAGGATATGTTCAAATCATTTTGGCGCATTTGTTTTTTGTCTAGGGAAGGAGCAAAGTGGATTGCATCTAATGCACAACGCGTCATGAGTTACAAAGTCCGATGAAGCGGTGATCATGGAGCGGTTGGAATTTTCTTGAAGAATGTGAAGAGATTGTCATGATTTCTAACGGTCAAGATTGTACCGACTTTTTTGTAATCTCAATGATGAGAATTAGGTTTTTGCTGTGTTCCTGATCTAATTAATTTCTATTTAAGGTCGATGAAGTTGTTTGTAAAGGTTGTTGGCAAGATTGATGAAAACCTGTTGAGTGTGTAGTTGCCTAACTAGTGAATGGATCTGCACTTTGAGTGAAGGCAGATTGAAGCATAGAAGGATCTGATCAAGCAAATGTAGTGCTACTCAAACAGATCAAGAAACCCTGTTGTTTTCTAACAATCACAACAGAAGTTAAATCCCTTAACCAGGTAAGCTCTAACAAGCTTGGTTACTCATTAAATCCTCTAACAAGGTGGTCCATTTGCTTGGATTCTTAAATCCTTCAGCGAGGTTATTCCTAACAAGGTATTATGCTTTTCATCATGACATATTTGTAAATCCCTTAACCGCGTGATTCCTAACCGGAATTAGTTCTTAACAAGACTTATTGTAAAGCTTTAACAAGCTTGGATCCTAACAGGGCGAACTTTAGAAGAGTTCAAATAGCTATCCTTGTGAATCTTATCTCACTGTGGTTTTTACTTATTTGGGTTTTCCACGTCTAAACTTTTGTGTCAAGTGGTGAATGCTTTTGTGATTGTGATCTTATTTGTTGATGTGGTTAATTTCTGATAAAGCATGTTATATAGAAGCATTGAGAGTTGAATATGTTGAGTTATGATTAAGCATAGTTGATGTTTACAAGATTGAAGTTGTTTACTGTTAAAGTTGTCATAACAGTTAAACTGGTTGATGTCAAGTATCCTTATGAATATTGATCTTGACTGAGATATGTTTACTTTGTTTGACTGAGTTTGAGTTTGGGAACTTTGTATCAGTTTTTCAATATACTGATTGACCCCCCCTCTCAATATTCTACTAGATACTTATTCTTTCATCATACCATCAATTGGTATCAGAGATTCTTAGGTCCTCTTAATCTAAAATCCTAATAGCTTGAGGAAAAGATTTTGTAGATCATGATGAAGAAAGAAGCTTCGAAGTTCAACAAAGATAACTATAGAACATGGAGTCTTGGTAGTCAGTATTGGGATCATATAGAAAATAAGTATATTAGACCTACTGGAGCCCTAATTGATGATGGGAAGAAAGAACAACAAGAAAATCACCAGGCATTAGAAGCTATTATCAGTTCCTTGTCTGATACGGAATATGTAGATGTTCATAGTCTTGAAACTGCATATGAAGTATAGAAGAAATTAGAAGAGATTTATAGTGGTGATGAACATTTTAAGATTGTCAAAGAGGAGAGTTTAAGAGGAAAGTTTGATGAAATGAGAATGTCTGAAGGTGAGAATATCCAGTAGTATGATCAAAGGATCAAAGAGATAGTTGGTGAGATAAAGAGTGCAGGACGGAAAGTGAAATATGTCACAGTAATTAGTAAGGTACTGAGAACCTTGCTACCGGTCTATGCTATCTGAGTTGCAACTATTCAGGAGTTGAAATCCATTGACAAGACAAAGGTAACTCTTGACTCTATTATTGGCAAACTTACCGCTTTTGAACTAAATGGCTATGATAGTAGTGTACAGAAATTAGAATCTTCTTTTAGAGCTTCTGTCTCTAACCCATCTGAGAGAAGAAGTAGAGATACCAGCCATAACTATGAATCTAGATCCAGCAGAGATGCTGAAGATGAAGACATCTTAGTGGAACTTGAAGCATTGTTGGCAAAATGGCTGCCTAGAGGCACTGGTAAATATAGAGGTAAGCTACCTTTAAAATATTTTGCATGCAACAATATTGGTCATATAGCAATTGTATGCGGGAAAAACGGGTCGATAGAACTTGAAATGTGAAAAATGGAGTTCTAGGGAGCCTTGCTCACACACTCACATGACTTCTTGGTGCAAGCTATGGAGTCATGAAGTATGACTCAACTTCCCAAAGTTGGTTCCATGGTTCTCTATCTCACAAGGTCCCTCAAACCAATGTCTTTGCTTTCAGATCACTGAGTAAAGTGGTTTAGAGATGACAAATGCAAGAACGAGGGATGCTTTGTTTGATTTTAAGATGAAATGCATCCTAAGCTATGCATGATCCGATAAATGCAATAAACTAGTTTATAAGATGATAATATTAGTAGCAAAATTATCCTAGCATGATATACTCGTATATGATTAAGCTAGATGATAAGGAAAATACTCTAAACATGCATATTTAGATTAATTCCTATTGAAAAGAGAGGCTAAATGATGAGCACAAATGATATATTAAAGCTTGGATGGATTTTAGTATAAGTATGATGCTAAAGACTTGGATCTATGAAAATGGAGGAATGAGAGCTCTATTTATAGCAAAAATAGGGCAATGGATGGTCAGGATTGAAAGAGTTAATCAAGGGCTAAGTTTGAAAGTTGGGAATCCATGTTTACAATTAGCACCAATGAAATGGTGACAATTTTCAACATAAGGTTGGTTGAGAGGAGATGTAAGAAGCATTAAATGTTTGAGAAGACTTCATGGTTACCCTAGGGGTTAAGGGTTAAGGTTAAGTTAATATTACCCATTGGATAAAGCTTTTATCCAAAGGATAAACTCTTGTGCAAAGGATTAAGGATAACCATGGTCAAAACAATAAATGATTGATGAGACCCTTGGGTTACATGGAGGTTGAGTTTAGGGAAATTCTTTAACCATGCTAGAGGGTTGAGTTAACCATTAATGGTTATGAAGACTTTGGGGACAAATTTGTAAGAGTCCTTCCAAATTTGGAGGCATTCAAGCTTGTTGAATGGATAAAGGCTTTAATGCTTTTAGAAGACTTTACTCCAAATTTGAGAAGTGACCTCCTCAAATTTAGGGAAAGGGGATAATGAATGGGTTTGAGTTAATTGATTAAGATTAGATGGATTCTAGAAGAAATTAGGAAGAGGGTTAGGATGCAAGTGGGAGAGGTAGGATTTTGCAAGTGGATGAAGGGATAATGGGTTTTAATTGAATTTAATTCAATTTGGTTGCAATTAAATAAATTAGATTTATTCAATTTAGGATAAGTATTTTAATTAAATTTGAATTTAATTAAAAAGTGGATAGGGGCTTTAATTGAATAAAATGAATTTATTCTATTAAATGGTAAAAGAGGTATAGCGAATTTAATTGAGTAATTTACTTAATTAAATAGAGGAATGCGGGTAATTTAATTAAATTGGATTTAATTAAATAGAGAAATGAACATAAAATATTCATTTAAGAATATGGTCATTTTTATACGTCTATATTTTGCCCCTCTTTGAAGTGACGTGTGTGCACATGTTATTTCAAAGAAAATGATGTGTCGTTGCGATGTTATGATCAATGTTGTCTTTATGGATTTTCATGTCGTGCCCTAGATTTGATGTGTGATGCCCCATATTTGATAAATGATGGTGATAATGCCCCCTCGGGAGATGAATCAAAATTTTGAAAAATTTGATTTGATTTGATAATTGTGTTTGCTGTGCAAAATTTTGGCTAGGTGGAATGTGTAAATTGATTCATCTCCCGATAATTAACGTGTGCGAGGGTATGAGGGAGACCGTGAGCAAATTTCATGCCCATTTCCCTAACCCTAATTTTATTTTACCCTATAAAAGGGAAAAAGTGCATTGTTTTGTCTCATTTGTGCTTGTTGACCTGGAGAAAGAGACTTTTGGAGAGAAGATAAAATGCCTATTCCCTATTCTACGCATCAATTCGAGCGCGTTCGGAGGTATTGGAGGCCTGCTGCGTATGGACCACTAGTAAGTCAACCCTTTTGACTCGTTTTTGATTTTTAATTTGATCTTTTGGTCAGTTTTTGAATTTTGAAATACGGTTTTCACGTTTTGGCGCATAGGGGTCTTAGTTTAGCACATACGAAAAATTTCGTAGCGCATAGGGTTGTAATTTAGGGTAGCATTCGAAAATATTTAGGGTAGCGCATGAAGTTTTTAGGTTAGCGCATGGCCTTAGGTTAGCGCATGAGGGACACAGGGTAGCGCTTAGGGTTAAATTGGTAGCGCATCAGGTAAACCTAGAGCATAGGGTCCATAGGGGGTCGCATGGGCAGGGGGATGTAGCGCGTAGGTTAGACCTAGCGCATACGGTTAAATAGGTAGCACAGACGCGGGATAGGTTAGCACATGGATCGGGTTTAGTGCTTAGGGTAGATTATTTGGCGCATGGATAAAAAAGGGTAGCGCGTAGAGTTATTCTAGCGCATAGAGTAGATAGGATAGCGCGTGGAGAAAACATGGTAGCGCGTGGATATGGTTTAGCGCGTAGCTAAATTTAATTAGCGCATGCAGTAGTTTGTACAAGATAGGATGATTTGCGAATGTAGAAAAATACACAAGATAAGGTCAGTTTTATTTGGGGAGGTGGGTTTTAGCTATTTGCTGTGTCGGCGGTCATGGTTTTGATTCTTCATCCAATATGAGTACTGATATAACTTGGTTTGATTTACGGATATTCAAGTTATTTATGTAGATATTAATGTGTTTTTGTGATCTAAACTTGATTCGATTTGCACTGCTTCAAGTTAATATATGTGGAGCTTGATTTGTGTTACAAGCTGATATGATTGTGAAACTTGAGTTGTGTTACAAGTTGATATGGGCTGGTAACTTGAGTTGTTTTACAAGTTGATATGGGTGGGAAACTTGAATTGTTTTATAAGTTTATGTGATGTGGAAACTTGAGTTGTTTTACAAGTTTTGATATGATTTTTGAAAACTTAAGTTGTGTTACAAGCTGATATGGAATGATATGATGTGGAACTTGATTAGATTTGCAAATTGTTTCAAGTTTTTGATGTGACTTTGATTTTGATATCTTTGTTTTTATGTGGAACTGATATTAGATTTGTTTTTCTTTTTGATAGGAGTGATTGAGAGTGGTTTAGTCGCGTGAGCGGTTCCCCAGACCATGGGCGTTGATACCTCGGTTGGCACAGGCTGACTTAGATGTTATTGAGAGATGTGGCTTGTCATCTTTATTAGATATGCCTCGGTTTACTGTGAACCGCGGTTTACTCACAGTGCTCGCAGAGAGATGACATAGTGATACAAACATCTTTTACTTTGCTACAGGTGAGATGACGGTGACTCCTGAGGACTGTTACAGGATATTGCGGATTTCCGTAGTAGGTGCATTATTGTCGTATGAGCAGACAGAGGAGGGCAGGACAGAGACACTGTGGTGCATATTTCATGATGAGATAGTGTGTGGATATGATATCCCTTGACAGGAGTTCTTGGATTTGGACTATGCGCCTCTTTCGTTAGTACTAGCAGGTTTTATAGGTGGATTCCTATGTCTCGATCGTAGGTCGAAGGGATTTTCCGTGGGTTGGGGATTGGTGCTAGAGGAGATGGTGACATAGGGCCGCAGGTTTGCATGGGGATCGGCCATGTTAGCTCATTTATACAGGGATTTACATGAGGTGGTATACCTGGGTTACAACAGTTTGTCTACTGACGTGACACTCCTACAGGTATGGTGTTGGGAGCATATTCCAGTAGCTAGGCCACTGGTGGATAGAAACAGGCCTACTGGGCGGGCATATGCATATAGATACAGGGGCTAGTTGTCTAGCGTAAGCTGGGCAAACTGGAGCACTGGAGGAGGGTGTTGGATGACATCGATACGGTCATCTGGCGATTGTATACAGATTGCAAGGTATGGGCTGAGGATGGGCTAGAGATGCCGTATGTTTTTATGAGTCGGGTTTTGATAGGGCGGATGCCCTTTGTGATTGAGAGATTTCAGGTTGGCAAGGTTTTGCAGCAGAATGGTCGGCAGCAGAGGATACCACAGGGGACCTGCTTATATGCACGTTGGAGGCAGGATATACCGGATTGGGGTCCGACTATTGACAGTGGAGCGGCTGTAGAGGAGTTTTCCAGCTTAGCGGGCCAGATATGGGACTATGCTCCTGAGATTTTAGATGCTGGGATGACGCATGAGTTTGCTGGTTTGTTCGCAGCTCGTGCCGTGACCAAGATATCAGATCTTGAGGAGATGCGACCTACCTTCGATGATGACGAGGATGAGGTAGGGGGAGATGGTGATGAGGGAGATGATGGAGGTGGAGGAGGACGACGAGGGAGAGGATATCGGGGAAGGAGAGTAGACAGAGGCAGAGATGGGGGTGATAGGGGAGTGCGGGTGGAGAGAGCAGTTCGACGAGCTGTGATGGATAGATGGAGAGGGTTGGCGATCGGAGCAGGGGAGGAGGGGAGAGTGGGAGAGGTGATAGTAGTGGTGGGAGGGACTGATGAGTGGAGACGACCAGCGCAGAGGAGGAGGACTGATGAGTTACCTCCACCCGCACCGAGGACAGGTAGAGGATAGGGGGTCCCCCTTCACAGGTGCCCCTATAGGTTCAGTTCCCGACACATGTGGAGGATGCCCAGATCAGGACCCTATAGTTGACAGTACAGTAGTTGCAGGCACGGGTGTTGACGCAGCAACGCCAGATTACCCAACTGACCCTAAAGCGCGATACTGAGATAGAGCGGTGAGGTCAAGCGAAGGAGCTGGCAGGGAGCATGCAGAGAGCGACAACAGGTGGTCCTATGAGGGACATCATGAGAGAGCTGTCCTTGAGAGTGAGGGAGGCAGAGTACTATCGACGCCACTATGAGGATGCGGTGCCCAGGGAGCGCAAAGTGCAGAACTTCACGCAGTCGAGATCGAGTCGATCTCGAGAGACTGGGTCACAGTCAGAGAGCAGAGGCGTGACAGGGCCTTCAAGACAAGATCCTTCTAGAGATCCAGTGGCTGGGACATCATCGGCGAGACCATCCCCCTCAGGAGATAGTCATACTTGAGAGATGATGTCTCTATTGTATTTTGGATCATTGTTTTTGTTGTATGGGGCACAAACATGACAAATATTTGTACATTTTGATCATTTTTAATACATATATATATATATATATATATATGGCACCATTTTCTTTGATCATGTGATGTGTTACTGATGCATGTTCTAGATGCTTGTACTTTGTTTTATGATGATGCAATGCTTAGATAGATGATATGATGAAGTGAAATGCATGATGCAAGTGTATGATGTTTATGAGATGCGAGATGTATTTAAAAAATGAGATGTATGATTTGATATGCTGTGAGATGTATCTTGAAAATGAGATATATGATTTGATATGTTGTGAGATGTATGATTTTATATGCAACTAATTGTAAAATGATATGCAACTAATTGTAAAATGATATGCAACTAGTTTTTGGAGCATCCTTATTCTGTATTTGTCATCTGATATAGACACATGTTTATTTGCTTTCGATATATGTATCATTGAGCATTGATTTGTTTGGGATATGTTGAGAATTTATACAACCATAATGGTATAATTGAACCATAATGAACTGAGAAAAATTCACCTGATGTTTGATTTTGCAAGATAGCACAAGCGTCAAGGTATAATTGAACCAAGACGACCAGAGTGCGGATTGTGTATAAACAGATAAGAGTAAACCATTTGTATGCATAAAGTGGAATAATGTCTTCAGTGATATTCATTGTATCACGTCTCGAGACAAGTATTTACACAGTACAAATGATCGCCTCATAGATAGAAGACTAAGAAAATATTTGAGTTTCCCGATGATCTCTAGCTTGAAAGCATTTGTTGAAAAAATTTAGAGAATCCAATAATTCAAAAAAAAAAAGCTTAAATGCAAAAGAAGTCAAGACTTTATGCAATAATGCAACATTTAGTACTTCAGAAAATCATCCATCGTAGTGTTTTTGTGATTCTTGTTTTAGCGATTCAATCTTTTGTTCTGTGATGGAGTAAGTTGTTGGTTGCTAGATGTGGTGTTCTGAGTTTTTTGCAAATAGTTTTAACGGCTTGAACTTGCTGCAAGTTTTGACGATTATTTCCCCTAGCTAAGTGTGTCTTTTGATGTGGATATGTACAGTGATTACCAAGCCATGGTAAAGTGTGGTGAAAGGATATATGGATAAATCAGGATAATGACTACGCTAAGTATGTCCTGAATGGATATTCGCCAAGTGTCAGGCGATGGCTGATAGTGCTTTACTGTAGAGATATGGATAGAGATAAAGGAGCTGTCCTTTTGCAATAGCGCTTGTTACCAGGTTTTCACCAGTTGCTTTTATTGTACCTTTTTATTTGCTTTTTCTTGATTTTTTGATTTTTTTGTTTTTGACTTTTTCTGTGCATTAGACTACTCAAGTGTAGTATTTCTTCAGATGCATGCTGTTAGTTGGTTCATCGAGCACATCTCCTTCTGAAGTTGTAAGCTGATAAGCACCTGATCCATAGAATGATATGATGACATAGGGACCCAACCAGTTAGGTTCAAATTTCCCTTTCTTTTCTCGATCTTGCTGATTTCTTAGATTTTCTTTGAGGACTAGGTCACCAACTTTGAAGTTGCGAGGGATGACCTTGTGGTTGTAGCTTCTGTAAATGCATTGCTGATATGCTTTGAGATGAGTGTAAGCATGCTGACGTCTTTCATCTAATAGTTCAAGTTCTTGTAGTCGGTTGACTCTATATTCTTCATCTGGGATTAAGCCTTTTAGAGAGACTCTGAGAGATGAAATTTCTACCTCTAGTGGTAAAATAGCTTCTGATCCATAGAGAAATGAGAAAGGTGTTTCTCTTGTAGGTGTACGGATGCTGGTTCTGTATGCCCAAAGTGCTGGATTGAGTTGTACATGTCAATCTTTGCCTACATCATTTACTGTTTTCTTTAGTATTTTCAGTATTGTTTTGTTGGATGCTTTTGCTTGACCATTCCCCTGGGGGTAGTATGGCGTAGAGAACCGATGTTGTATTTTGAATTGTTTACATAATTCTCGGACATCTTGGTTTTTGAATGGTCGTCCATTATCGATGATGATGGAACTTGGAATACCATATCTGCAGATTAGATAGTTCAGGATAAAAGAAGCAATTTGTTTTCCGGTTACTGTGGTCATGGGGACTGCTTCTATCCACTTGGTAAAGTATTTTGTTGCAGTTATAATGAACTTGTGTCCATTTGAAGATGAAGGATGAATTTTGCCGATCAAGTCTAGTCCTCACTGACAAAAGGGCCAAGATGTTGTAAATGGCTGCAGTTCCTGTGCTGGTGCATGTATCAGATTGCCATGGATCTGACATTTAGGACACTTCTTGGCGAAGTGGTAAGAATCTTTTTCCATTGTAGGCCAGTAGTATCCCATCCTTAGAAGATTTTTAGCAAGAGTAGTCCCACTTGAATGTGTGCCACAAATACCTTCGTGAAGCTCGTGTAAAGCGGAATCGGATTCATTACGATCAAGGCAACGAAGAAGAGTAACATCTAGACCTTGACGGTACAAAGTATCAGTGGTAAGGGTATACCGGGCGGCTTGTCGGATAAAATTACGTTTTTGGTTACGGGATTGGTCAATGGGTAGGATGTTGTTCTTTAGATAATCATATATGGGTTCATATAAAGGGGAATCCGAACCAGTTAAGGCATAGATAACATGAGATTCAGAATGGTCATAGGCTGGGGAGAACAATTGCTCTACCAGGAACTCGTAACAACTTTGTTGCTTTGAAATTTGTAGTAATGAAGCGATAGTAGCCATGGCATCGGCTGCTTTGTTGTTCAACCTTGGTATTGGTGTGAAGGTGATGTGTACAAAATACTGTTTGAAGTCATCCACCATTCGCTTGTAGGGTAGTAGCTTGTCATCCTTTGATAGTCGTTATTGATTTGATTGACGACTAGTTGTGAATCTTCATAGACCATTAACTTTGTGATTTTCCATTCTACGGCCATTTTGATGCCTATAACCAATGTCTCATATTCAGCCACATTATTTGTGCATGGGAACATAAGCCGATATGATCTTGGTATAGTATGCCCTTCAGGAGTGATGAATAGAATGCCAGCACCTGAACCATGTTGTGTGTAGGATCCGTTAAAGTATAGGGTCCATTGTGTGGTAGAAATAGCAAGAACATCGCTATCTCGAAATTTAATCTCTATAGTTTGTTTTCCCGGTAGCGATGCTTCAGCTAGTTGATCTGCAATTGCCTATCCTTTGATAGCTCTTCGTTCTGCGTAGTGGATGTCAAATTCACTGAAAATCATGACCCATTTAGCCAATCGGCCTGTAGGAGCTGCCTTGCTGAGTAGATATTTGAGAGGATCAATTTTTGCTACTAGCTTAATTGTGTGTGCTAGCATATAATGTCGAAACTTTTGAGAAGCGAAGAATACTGTTAGACAAGTCTTCTCAATGAATGTAAAGTTGACTTCATAGCCATTCAATGTCCTGTTGATGTAGTATATGGCTCGTTCCTTTCCTTGTTGATCGTCTTGTGCCAATAGTGCCCCCAGTGATATATCTGTTGTTGAAATGTATAAAATGAGTGACTTTCCTGCTATTGGTGGTACTAGAACTGGTGGGTTCATTAGATACTATTTGATTTGATAAAAAGATTCTGCACACTTGGTTTCCCATCTGAAAGGTACATTCTTATGTAGCAAATGATTGAATGGTAGACTTTTATCAGCTAGTTGAGCGATGAATCACCTGATTGATTGGAGTCGTCTTTGTAGAGATCTGAGCTGACTGATATTCTTTGGTGGTGGCATCTCCATAATGGCTTGTACCTTTGCTGGATCTACTTCAATACTTTTAGCTGAGACTATGTAGCCTAGTAACTTGCTTGATGTAACCCCGAAGACACACTTCTTAGGGTTGAGCCTGACTTGGAATTTCTCTAATCGATCAAAGATCCTTGTTAGGATGCCGAGGTGTTCTGCTCTAGTGAAGGATTTTGCTAGTAAATCATCCACATAATCTTCCATGAAGGTATGCATCATGTCATGAAAGATTGTTGTCATTGCTCGTTGATAGGTAGCTCTTGCATTCTTTAAGTCAAAAGACATAACATTCCAATAGTACGTTTCCTAAGGACAGGTAAACGCTGTTTTATCTTGATCCTCTGGGGCTATTTTTATTTGATTATAGCCTAAAAAATTGTCCATTAGTGAGAGCATTGCATGGCTCGCTGTGAGGTCTACAATTATGTCGATACTAGGTAGAGGAAAGTCGTCATTTGGACAGGCTTTGTTGACATCTTTGAAATCCATGCAGATTCTGATACTGCCATCTAGTTTTGATACTGGTACTATGTTGGAAATCCATTCTGCATAGTCGATGGGTCGAATGAATCTGACATCTAATAGTTTCTTTAGTTCAACCTTGACCATGAGTGCTACCCGTGGATTCATTTTTCGTAGTTTTTGCTTGTCTGGCTTAACTCCTGGAGAGATGGACAAGTGATGCGTGATCAAGTGTGGATCAATTCCGGGCATATCTGCGTATGACCAAGCAAAGTTAATTTGCTTTTTTTTAAAAAAGATGAGAAATGCTGATCTTTCCTCCTCTATCAGAGATTCTGCCAGGTGTATGTTTTTGACTGCTTCTGTAGTACCAATGTTGATTAATTGAGTGCACTCAATCAATATGGGTGATCGCTCATGAAAATGTTCAGGAATAGTGTCAAGTCTCCCATCCTTAGGTGCCTTAAAAAGGTTTTCACCCTCAGATGTGTCCTTTATTTTTACTTTTTTGTGATTGAGAGCTGCCATTGACTGGTTTTCAGCATTAGATCTTTTATTTGGTTCATTTTTGCGACTGAGAGACTTGGCACTCCCTAGTTTGTAGACATCGTTACTTTGTTCACTGGTAGAGCCTGTTTCTGGGTTAACGGTACATAGGTAGTGGATAATAGATTCATCGTCTGAAAAAATTGGTATATCATGTATTTTGGGTTCGTCCCAGTCAATGAGGTTGGGAAAGACAAGTGGTAAGGAATCGTTTGACGGATCAAGTTCTGCTACTATAAGTGTTAAGACAGAGGTTTCATCGTGATTGGTTTTGGTTTTAAAGAAGTCAAGGATTTTGTCGAGGTCTTCGATGGTATCATCCTCCATATAGACTTGTTCATAATGTTTCTGTTCGCTTTCTTTGACATCATAGATATTCTGTGGTCCAAATTCAGGTAGTCCATCTTCTGCGTTAAGCTCTTCTTGGGAAAGGGATATGGAGCTAGTTTTGTCAGTGGTATCTCCAGTAGCGTTTGAGCAGCTACCCCATTCATATTCATTGGAATCAGTCTCTGAGTTATCATCCTAGATTTTATTAGTGCTGTAAACAGGTATGTTGTATGGTGAAAATAGATCTTTGATGATGGATACCAGTTTGATAGTCTTTGCTGATTCTGTGTCAGATCCTGCTTCTACCTTTTGTATTTGTTCATATATTGTGCCTCCTTGGAGAGGAATAATGGTATTAGGAGATGATTCTATTTGTTTTTGAGATATTGGTGTTTGAATATGAGCTACTGCTACAGATATGGCCTTATTATGAATGAGGAGCTTTTCCTGATGTTGCTTTTGTTCTTGATGTTCACATGCCTTGCGGATTGTTTCTGCTGACTCAAATAGTGCTTCCTGCTAGGATTCTTCTTTGTACTTCTTCTTTGCTTTCCATTGAGGTTTTGGAGTTATGCGTGGTGTCTTTCTTAATAGGAAAGTGAGTTTACAACCCAATCCTGTTTTGTCTCTATTGAGCTGTGAAGGAAGGTCTATTGGTTCAGTGACTCCTTCTTTGCATTTTCTAATAAGTCCTTTACCATCATATCCCATTTGTTGCATGATTAAGTAGCCCTTTCCATATAGGTGTGTTGGTAGAACTATGTCCAGAGAAGTTGCTCTGTTATCTTCTTCCTCATCTTTGTATAACCAGCTAAGAATGTCCTTTTCTTCTGATTCATGTGCTAGAGTGCTTAGTTGGATGAACGTACCATCAAATTTGGTGATGGGCTGAGTTACCTGATGTGTTGATGTTGTGGGTAATCCATGAGATCTGGGTGATGTTGGTAAGTTGGCCAAACACATGGGTTCCAAAGAGTATTCTCCCATACCTTGTTCTCTGATTTGTATTTTTTGCTTGAAATCTCCAGGTAATGATTCGGGCTTTGCCTTCTGTAGATCTAATGTTGAGGGTTTCTGTTTTTCCCTATTATGGGAAACCAAACTGTCCTGGGCTGCCCCCATTGCATTACAATGTTGAAATGGATTGTGATCGGCAGATATAGAGACCTCTTGTCCGTTATAGGGAAATTTGACACACCGGTGATACATAAAAGGTACTGCTATAAAATATTGTATGTGAGGTCTATGTCTAAGACCTGACACATAGTATCGTTTTGCACTGGTCCAACTTGAATGGGTAACATCACGGTTCCTTTAGATGATCTTTCCTCATCATCATATGCCTTTATGGTAATCTTTTTACGTGGATCAATAGACTCCTTTGAGAAGCCTAATGCACGGATAAGTTTTAAGGTACATATATTAAGTCCAGCTCCTTAATCTATCAATACTCTTTTTACTCGGTGTTTATAAACGATGACTTCAATATGGAGGGGAGTGTTATGCGGATGACTTAAGGAAGTATTATCATGCTCTAAGAAGGTGAGATTATGAGGTCTTGTCATATGAGCGACCATGGCTTGGAATTTGTCAGCATCCAGATCTTGAGGTACATTGGTTTCCAATAGTGCTTGTTCCAATATGTCTTTGTGTTTTGGCGACAGTTTCAAAAATTCTAGTATAGATATTTGAGCAGGAGTTTTACGTAGTTGGCTGACTAAATCACATTGGATTCTTGGTGTAGTGGTTGTTGTTGTGGTGTGCCCCTTCAAGACATATTTCTGAGCTCTGGTTGTTACATTGACAGATTCATGATTATGCTGGTCTCGGATTGTGATGACATTTACATGATGGTCTTCAACTGATATGTGATTGATGGTGTTATTGTAGATGTGATTGATACGAGATCCATGTGTATCGTTTGAGGTTGAAGCTCCATCTTTGTTGTAGTTTGGAAGAGTATTTTTAAAGGCTCCGTGGTCACCATTTGTTTTGAGACCATCCACCATTAAATCACCTCGATCAATCATGTCCTGAACAATGTTTTTCAATCTCATGAAATCGTTCGTTCGATGACCTTTGTTGCAATGAAAATCACAAAAGTGTGAGTCGTTCCACCAAGGTGGTTTGACTTGGGGTTCATAGTTGCTGATGGCGGGCAAAGAGATAATCTTGTTTGCTAGGAGTTCTCTGAATGCTGACTCCAGTGATTGTCCTAGTGGTGTGAAGACACGTTTTTGGAAATTGTTGGTGCCGTCTCGTGAATTGTTATTAGGTCCTTGATTTGTGGTTTTGTTTTGAGTATTGTTGGTGTTATTTGTGTTGGGTTGACCTTGATTGGTATTCAGTGCCTATGTATTAGCGTCTAGGTTAGCACCTTTAGGAATTTTCGTAGCTTGAGGATTTTCGGATAATGCGAGTATTGGTTGTTTAGATTTTGGATCATGTGATTCATTGCTGCCTTCATTTTTTTTCGAGTCCATAATCTAGACTTGTCTAAGTTGTTGTTTTGGTTATTGTAGTTTGATGAATTTGTTCCTTCTTTAAAGAATTTGAGCGTTCCCTTTTTGACACATGCCTCTTCTACTTGAATGCCGTTTTCAATCAATTTAGTGAAAGACGGTATGCATTGGAGTTTGAGCCTATAACTCATCTCACCATTCAAGTTGTCGATGCAGATTTCCATTTTCTCCTTTTCAGGAATGTGTCGAGGATATCGTGAAACCATACATCGCCAACATTGAAGGAATATCATAAATGTTTCATTGTGTTTCTATTTGGTGTTGTAGACGTCTAGCATGGTTATAGCATGTTGAATTTTATAGGAATTTTGTGTTATGAATTTGTTGACCAATTCATCAAATGATCTGACAGGAGGTGTAATTTCGGATAACCATTCCATTGTTTGTCCTCCCAAGCTTCTTGGGAATAACCTCATCAGATAGGTGTCATCATGAGCAAATTCAAGATTCATGGTACAAAATTCTCTGACATGATCACGGGGATCGCTTTTTCCATCGTACTTGTCAAATTTAGGTACGTCTGAGTTTGGAGGAAAAGGGATCATGTGCAATCTTCTGTTAAAGGGATAAGGACAAATTTCGTTTAATGAGTACCGCATTGTCGTCCCTTGTTGCATGTCTTGCATTTGTCTTTGTAACATTTGCATTTGTTGAGTAAGGGCAACCAAAGGCGCATTGTTTTTCCAAGGGAAGATTTCTTCCCTTGCATTGATCCTGGGTTGAAATGGTGTATGAAACGGTATGTTTTGCTCGGGGATGCCTTGCTCAAGGATGTTTTGCCCTGGTGTATGTTGTTCTGGTATGTTTTGCTCGGAGATATCTTGTTTAGGTTCGCGTGCTTCCCCTTCTTGTTGTCGTTCTTGATATTCGTAATGTTGAGGTCTCGTTCTAAACACGTTTGTGTCAAAGTCTTCAGGGAGTTTGACCCCTTTGCTTGTGAGCATGAGCAAGTATTTTTCCTTGTCATTTTCCACGAGTCTTTCCACAAGTTTTTGGAATGAAGCACTTTCTTGGCATTCCTGAAGAAGTTCTTCAAAAATTTCAGTATCCTCTAGATGTGGACCTTCAAAAGGATTTGATAACCTTCGATTCATATTGGATTCTGCTTGTGCCTCGCTTTGTTTGCTTTGTTGAGAGCGAGTAACATTTTAGTAGAAACTTTTTGTGATGAAGGGGACAAAATCCTCTTCGATATATTGTTCAGGAGTTGGTGGTTCAAGTTGGGGTGTGTTGTAAGTGATGCACTCATCGGGCAAGAATGGTAGATTGATCTTTCCTCCACGGTTTATGATTTGATTAAATGCGGATTTTTGACAATATGCCCTAGTCTTTAAAGGCTCTTTATCAAATTCGTTGGATTTGTTTTGGATATAAAGTTTGACATGATAAAGGAATGTTCGATGAGATTTGAAGAGTTGACGATTGATGTATAAAAATTTGTTTCTTTTGATAAATTTGGAAAAACTTGGTTGTTGTTTTTTCAACGTGGTGTTACGATAAATATTCTTTCTTCTTAGAATATGGGGATTAGTCATGCATAAATGATCAATGGTTTCCTTTGAATTGTTTTGGATTCAGTTGATCTTGCTTTGAAAACTCAAGTTTTACTTTATCAAAGTGAAGGTTTAGATGCCCCTTCATGACAAAGCATGTCAAATGATATGGATAAAGTCTCCCGATATGGAAATTTGATTTTACAACCTAAGGTTTTAAACAAGTGTTTTTGAGATAAAATTCGTGAGATGATAAAGGACTTATTTGTCACTTGCGATGATGTTTCCTAATTTTGATAGGATAGATATGTTTTATCGCGCAACCAGTTTTGAATTTCTACAACTTTTGTTTGACACAAATTTTGCTCAAGAAATAGTTTTTAAAGCTCTGTTTTCGATACTCTATTTTGATGGAAAACGATGCTGATGAAAAGAGGTTTCCAAAAATGTCTTCTAAGTTTTCAAAATTCTTCACTTTTTTGTCCCTTGTTGTTTTGGGTTTGGTCACGCGCTAAAATAGAGACGGGATGCGCTACAAAAATTTCTTCACGCGCTAAGTAAAAGACCACACACGCTAAGTTGCCTGCGGCCACACGCTAACTGTTTTAGACTGCTAAAATTTGTTTTCTATTTTTCTCGAAAAGTTATGCGCTAATATGGGTCTGCTATGGGCTAACTGCTAAACCCTACGCGCTATTGTTTGACTCCTACGTGCTAAGTTGATGTTTCAACGCTCTAGACTATTTTCTGGATGCGCTAACTATTTAATGCTATTTTGAAATCTTGGTAGAACGCTACTATTTCAACCAGATGCGCTAACTTGATATTCTGATGTGCTAATAGATGTACCACACGCGCTAAGAAGTTGCTCTCACGTGCTATATTGTCTTGATATTTCCCTTTGGTTGGTTTTTGAAATTTTTGGATTTTTGTTATGAGTTTTTCAGTGTTGATAGATGATTTTCTGAAGTAATAAATGCAAACATAGCACCAAAGAGACAACCACTTTGTTTAATCTAACAAAAAGTGTATGTTTTGTGAGGATGTGTTCAAATCCCCAATGTTTTAACAGGTTTGGATACAAATAATACACTTCAAGAAGACTCTTTATTCAAAGGTCATAAGTAACATCATAGCCCACTAGTCTCAATACTCCGTCAGCTCAAACAACCGTGTCAACCCCTAGAGGGCACTCGTTTTTTTGCCTTTTGCCAGAAATTAACTCAAAGTGAATTGCTTCACAATTGAGTAGTTATCTTGGGAGATATATGGTGAGCGATATTGGGGGCAAATTTTTCCCCACCCTTGCACTATGATATTACAAATGTCTGGTTACTGACTTGGCTCAAGGTTTCTATTTCTATGGTTCATAATCAGGCTTCCTGTTCGGCCGTCAGTGATAAACTCCCTCAGGAGGCTTCCCAATCTTTAGAACAAAGGATTTACGTATCTCAAGGATAATGGGGGAAGGCTAATCGCTACGCGTAACTGTTGAAAAGGACTTTCGTCACTTTCCACTTTTGATTATAGTGGATTGGAACACTTGGCGTCAAAGCTGTTTCCCACTTAGGTCATTCCCTTCACACCGACCATAAGTGGCTTTAAGAGTTGTTTTCAACTCCTCGGGAAGGCAAGCCTGCTAAAGGATTGTAAAATGCTTGAAATGATTGAAAGCGTAAGAGTAGTTTGGATTTTTGATCACCCAGTTAAAGAAAGAGCATATACCTTCTACTTTCGAGACAAGGCAATCAAGTTGTTCTTTTTAATCTTTCAAAGCAATGATTTGTTAATCCTATATGGAGATGTTGCTCCATGAAAATATGGTGTTCTTTTTAACTTTTCAAGGCAATGATTTTCGGATCTATTGAAAATAAATGGTCAACAAAGTAAATCCGATGTTTTGCCAACAAAGTAAATTGCTTCGAAAGGGGAAGATCTTCCCTCTTTAAGTTTGTAAATGACCTTTGGAGTTTGTGTGATTCTTTACTTTGCCAAAATTAAAGATGGATATTTTTATGCATCAAAAGATGGTGAAATTCTTTTTAAGCCTTTTGATTTGTAAATTTGCTCTCCTAGAAAAGCAAAAATGATGGTTTTTGTTTGTTCCTTTTAAAGCCCAAAACAAAGTGAGCTCAATTTTATCTTTTAAACAAGAAATTAAAAGAGTTCAAACTTTTAACTAACTTGGCTAAGTTAGTAAAAAAAAATTCAAACTATTTTAAATCCTAACTAAAAAAAATAAAAATAAAATGATCTCCCCAGCCTGCAAGAAATTGTCAGTAATCCTGCGAAAACATTAAGTAGTTAGCAAAACACTGGCTTTGTGGACTTCTACAAGTCTAAATCTGATTTTTGTTACAAAGTAAATTTTGTTCTCTGTCTGTGATGCGCTACAGGACAAATTGTATGCGCTACAAAATGGGTGAGATGCGCTATCAAACAGACCCGATGCGCTAAGCTATTTTCCAAAAGCGCTAAACTGGTTTCTGGATGTGCCGCACTGTTTTTCTTCCACGCTGAGACCTACAGGAAAATATTAGAAATATAATGCGCTAAGGAAAAGACTTTACATGCTACAAGATGGACCCAACGCGCTGAACAGTAGGCAGGATGCGCTAGACTGTTAACCACATGCGCTAGGGAATGTTTCCCATGCGCTGATTCTTGTTTCCTGCGGGCTTGCAAAAGTGGTTAAATTCAAAAACCGATTTGATATATGAGGTGATGTCCCACGGTGAGTGCTAGAAATGTATGCGGGAAAAACGAATCGATAGAACTTGAAATGTGAAAAATGGAGTTCTAGGGAGCCTTGCTCACACACCCACAGGACTTCTTGGTGCAAGCTATGGAGTCATGAAGTATGGCTCAGCTTCCCAAGGTTGGTTCCATGGTTCTCTATCTCACAAGGTCCCTCAAACCAATGTCTTTTCTCTCAGATCACTGAGCAAAGTGGTTTAGGGATGACAAATGCAAGAACGAGGGATGCTTTGTTTGATTTTAAGATGAAATGCATCCTAAGCTATGCATGATCCTATAAATGCAATAAACCAGTTTATAAGATGATAATATTAGTAGCAAAATTATCCTAGCATGATATATTAGTCTGTAATTAAGCTAGATGATAAGGAAAATACTCTAAACATGCATATTTAGATTAATTCCTATTGAAAAGAGAGGCTAAATGATGAGCACAAATGATATATTAAAGCTTGAATGGATTTTAGTATAAGTATGATGCTAAAGACTTGGATCTATGAAAATGGAGGAATAAGAGCTCTATTTATAGCAAAAATAGGGCAATGGATGGTCAGGATTGAAAGAGTTAATCAAGGGCTAAGTTTGAAAGTTGGGAATTCATATTTACAATTGGCACCAATGAAATGGTGACAATTGTCAACATAAGGTTGGTTGAGAGGAGATGTAAGAAGCATTAAATGCTTGAGAAGACTTCATGGTTACCCTAGGGGTTAAGGGTTAAGGTTAAGTTAAGATTACCCATTGGATAAAGCTTTTATCCAAAGGATAAACTCTTCTGCAAAGGATTAAGGATAACCATGGTCAAAGAAATAAATGCTTGATGAGACCCTTGGGTTACATGGAGGTTGAGTTTAGGGAAATTCTTTAACCATGCTAGAGGGTTGAGTTAACCATTAATGGTTATGAAAACTTTTGGGGACAAATTTGTAAGAGTCCTTCCAAATTTGGGGGTATTCAACAAGTTAGCTTGTTGAATGGATAAAGGCTTTAATGCTTTTAGAAGACTTTACTCCAAATTTGAGAAGTGACCTCCTCAAATTTAGGGAAAGGGGATAATGAATGGGTTTGGGTTAATTGATTAGGATTAGATGAATTCTAGAAGAAATTAGGAAGAGGGTTAGGATGCAAGTGGGAGAGGTAAGATTTTGCAAGTGGATGAAGGGATAATGGGTTTTAATTGAATTTAATTCAATTTGGTTGCAATTAAATAAATTAGATTTATTCAATTTAGGATAACTATTTTAATTAAATTTGAATTTAATTAAAAAGTGGATATGGGCTTTAATTGAATAAAATAAATTTATTCTATTAAATGGTAAAAGAGGTATAGTGAATTTAATTGAGTAATTTATTTAATTAAATAGAGGAATGCGAGTAATTTAATTAAATTGGATTTAATTAAATAGAGAAATGAACATAAAATATTCATTTAGGAATATGGTCATTTTTATACCTCTACAACAACAAATTTCCCTAATGGTGAAAATGAATACAAGAGAGATAAATTTAAGAAATACAAGGGTAAAGGAAAGAGAGAATGTTTTGTAGCTATTGACAGTGGTATTACTGATGAAGAATCTGATGATGATGCTAGTGAAGATATTGTGTTTGTAGCTATTAAGGAAGAAATATCAGATCAGAAGGCACTAGTATCTAGAATGGATAACTCTGATGATTGGATCATTGATAGTGGTTGTTCACATCACATGACCCATGATCGGAGCAAATTTTTTTCCCTAAAGGAATTTGATTGCGGTGTTGTCAGATTTGACAATGATTCACCTTGTATGGTTAAAGGTAAGGGAGTTATTTCTCTTAATGGGAAGAGCAGTGTTGACAATGTCTATTGGGTTGAATGCCTAAAGCACAATCTTTTAAGTGTAGCACAACTTAATGACAGAGGATACCCACTGGAGTTTAGAAATGATATGTGTAAAATCTTTGACAACAAAGGTGAATTGATTGTAACTGGGAAACAAACCAAAGGTAATCTATTTCATCTCAATCCTAAAGTTAGCAACTGTTAGGATTCCCAAAGATATTGAGAGGGGGGGTGAATCAGTATCTCGCTGGTTTATAGATTTTCTAATCTTATTAAATAAATTGCATTCCAAAACAGTGTACTGGTAAACAAGAATTAATGCAGTAAATAAGAACAGTAACCAAAACATAGAAAGCACACCATAACACAATATTTTAATGAGGAAACTCGGTGTGGGAAAAACCTTGGTGAGATTTGTGACCTACAATATTCACTCACTAGCTAATAAATTAATATTACTTACAATAGCGGCCTGCACATGCAGGAAGGCCAACTGCCTAAAGCTCATTGCTTGATTACAAAAAGGGAAGTCTCACTGACTTACAAAAATGGATTATGCAAACGCAATATCATGTACTGCTTCGGTTCAACATCTTCTATGCCAGGTTCAGTACCAATTTAAGCTCACAAAATAACCATAAACCTTACTCCAAAATCTGCCTTAATATTCACATATTACTTCTGCAATAATCTGACCATGTCTGCATATCATAAATGATCTACAAGACCTCATACTTATATATGAGTCCTATTACAATTCGCCTTGTTAGCTTACAAAAAGATATTACAATTAAATACAAAATGTAATAAACAAAATCCTGTCGGCTGGAGTGCCGGTAATCATCTTTGCCACTGCCGGTAAACTATCTGTCGATGCCAGTGCCTGCTGATGCCATAGGATTGCAAGGTTGCCATAAATGACAATACCTTCAATCACCTACAATTTCTCATTAGAGTGTGCATTTTCCAACAATCACCCCTTTTGGCATTGATGGCAACACTCATGAGAAAAAGTCAAAATTGTATTCAAAATGTGTTGTCCAAAAAATCTTGCCCAAACTATCTTACCAAAACTGTGTGCTCCCCCTGAGAAAATGATTTCTTCTGTTATCATTTTTCTCATTTTTATAACTCCCCCTTCGACATTAATGACAAAGGTTGTCAAAAAATTTCAACTGAGTGTAGTTCTCAGCTGGATCCTTGTAACCAGTGGGTTACAATCTGATATAGACCTGCTAGTGCAAAATTTAAACTGTTAGTGAACCTTTCAGTATCCTTCAATGTTTCTTCTATCCTTTGGATGGTACCGGTGAGTATGTGCATTTTCTCTTTCGGTGTCTTAAGTCCTAGAACATGTGCCTTATAAATCTCTTTTCTCAAAGAGATGAGGATGTCTAGTTTCAGACCTAATCTACATTTGAGTTCCTTAGCCTTAAACTTTAATCTCTCCTTATCTTTTTCAAAATTTTCAATTTTCTCTTCAAAGCCTACAATTTCTTGCTCTATTACCGATATGGGTTTTGATGAACCTATGAGATTATCAACAATATCATTTATTTCCTTTTGTGCTCTGCTGATCTATTTATGTATGTCCTCTGTTAAAATGTTTGTCTTGCATGAATCCCTGTACAACTTCTTAAAGTCCATTATTGTTTTTCCTAGTGCCGGTAATAATGTATCGATGTGATCCTTGCATCTCTTTATTGCCTCTTCAAAGAATTTTTCTTTCTCTTTATTCATTTTCTCATTGAAAGTCTCCTCATTAATTTGATCAACTGTTAGAAGATTGCCGGTTATGTATTTAGATAATGTGTCTAATTGGCTCAAAGAATCTTTATTTTCCACATTGTACTTGGGTGCTGTCAATTTCAGAATTGGGATGGTGTCATCAATTGCCATATATGCCTGTGCATTACACTCTGTGATTTTCTTGATGGAATCCAGTAATACCTCTATTACATTTGTCGGTCTGAATTTTGTTAAGGAGGAACCAGATGATTGTCCAACTGCCTTAATAATCTGCAATCCGCCGGTGTGAGTAACCTCTTTGCTTATGTTGTCCTCAAGTAGGCCAGTTTGAGTCTGCATCTCAACTAGCAAAGGTTTGGGTTTCCCAGCTGTTGCCGGTGGCACTGACTCTGTGCTTTCCATTGCCGGTTTCTTTGATTATGTCTCAGTATTATCTACCGGTTTTTGTATATGTACCTCTGAACTATCTATTGCAGGTATCTCAATAGATTTTATTGTATTATCAGTAGCCGGTGTCTCTAACTCAGTAGGATTCTCAGTGTGTACATCAGTGGTATCTGTCTTTCTAGTATCCAGGGGATTAGTAGACTGTTCAATATGTGTTTCAATCCCAATCTCAACATTTCCAACTGTATCCTCAACATGTGTCTCTACAAGAATGTTCTCTGCCGGTTGCTCAGTTGCCACATCTTTCTTCTCAGTGGTTTCCTTATCAACCACAATGTTTACTTCTTGTGTGTCAATATTCATTGTATATAACACCTCTGAATCAGAATTAGTGTGTTCATGCATTGTCTCCATACTCTCAACATTATCTGTTACCGGTGGTGTATCAACAATTTCAACTGGTGGAGTATCAGAAGGAGGCGGGGGCAAGTTATCTGTTACTTTTATGCTCGGAGGACCACCTACCTTGCCTTTACCTTTATCCTTTTTCTTTGATAGACTGTGAAAGTCTTTGGTCTTTTAAGCTCTTCTTGCTTTTCTTTTTCCACAAAGAAAATATCCCATTTGTCTGCTATTTCTTCAGTGATTTCATTCACTCTGCTTGCCATTAAAGCTACATGTCGATGACTAGTGGAAAATATAGTCTTGTTTGCCTCCCTTATCAGTTCATCAATTTCTTCTTCTGATTTTACTGGGTGAACTGCAAGTAGTCTTTCTACCTTAATCTTCTTATCTAGTTCCATAATTGCTAACCTTTTTGCATCTAATCTTCTTTACAAGTCACTTGGTAGATCATCTACAACTTCTATAGAAAATTTCTTGTAAATGTCTAGGTGTAAATAACACTGTTTTCTATACTTTCCTTTTCCTCCTTAGTTGAAGTTTTATACAACTTGCTAACATTCGACAAGTTTCCATGTTCAGTAATTTCATTTAGAAGATTTTCAAGTGGAGGAATAACTTATTTTTCCTTTTTCTTCCTGGGTGTCATTTTCTTTGCCGGAGGCCTTACTGCCTGCTATTTCTGTCTTATTCTCTTGGGTGTAGGAGTGGGTACCAGTGAAGGTTTCCTTTTTCTTTCTACTCCCTGAAACTCTGTCCCTATTTCATTGTCAGAGGAGGTACCAACCGGTGAAAGATGTGTTTCCGGTTGTAATCCTTCCAAGTCACTTTCCTTGATACCAATCATATTCAACAAATCTTCCTTGATTAATTTTGCCTGTCTTGTTGCTTTTCTAATTGTTTGTTTTGTTTTCTTTATTCATTTCTGTGATTGAACTTTGCTTTCAATAGTTTCTGCATTTCCAAATATTTCTTTTGTTGGTTCTCTAGGGGCTTCAAGGAGGGCTTTAGCATATGTTTCTATTATGTTTTCATCTACCTCATAACCCGTTTCAGTCACCCAAATTGTTCTTGGAACCACTAACTCCATCCAAATTTCATCTTTCTTTATAACAAAGCATATTTTCTTTTGGTATTTGTCAACTATGGATTGAGATAGTCTTTCCCTAATCTTCATTCTAGCCTTTAGTGCCTGAAAGTGTTCAATTATGTTCTTCTCCCTGTCATCTCCCATGATGTTAAAGATATCCAAAAGTTTTTTTCCTACCGGTATGTCAAAACCAAATTCTTTTCTACATATACCAGGAACTTCCTTAGTGATGTATAGTAATAGAAATACAAGTAAGTTACCAAATTTGAATTTTGCCTTTCTTATCACCTTTAATTTTCTTCAGATTTTCAATTAGTTCATCCTTCATCCATTCACATATGTCAATTTTTGCATTACTATTTACCATGTCATAAGCACTTTCGATACATAAACTAGAAACAAAGTTTAGTCTGTTGGCATGTGTAGTCTTGTATCCTAGAATCATGTTAATGAATCTTACATTGATATCCTTCACATCATTGACTCTCAAGGATCTGCTATCATATGTTGCCCCGGTGAGGGTCATCACAGTGTTGTTAGACACCTTCTTTCCTTTTTCTGGTCTTCTACTGATGGAAGGTAAGCCAGTCACTGCCCTAACTGCTTCTTTTGTTATTTTATGGATGGAATCTAGCCAAAAGAACTCCCCATGAACTCTGCTAAGTACAATCCTTATAACTTCCTTGGGAAAATTAAGAATGCTAAGTATCTCCACAAAACCTAGGGTTTCAATTATCTTGTGTTTCAGTTTCACATTACCATTCTCATCACATATTATAGTCCTATACATGTTCATAATCTCACTAGCACCAAGTTCCTCAATATGACAATGTATGTAAATCCTAGGGTCTTCAACATAAGCAACTCCTTTTGGTATTTTAGAAAATGCTCTTAGGGTATCATCCTTCTTCGCTACTTCGGGAATGATCTTAAATACGGGCCGAGGGCGTTTAGCCACTTCAATTACAGCAGGGTTTGCATTGAATTCAGGTGTAGAGGAGGAAGCCATTGTATAAATACCTTAATCTGCCTTTAGGTTTGAATGCTTGAATGATTTGCTTCACTTCACTGTGGATGCCTTCGCTCAGGTTTTTCGCGCTCTAAAGAAATTTGAATACTTGGTGAGTGAGAAAGAGTGAAAAAAAACTTGCTTTATAATGTCATTTCCTTCAACTACTACAATAAATGCCTGCCGGTTAAGTGAAAACTTAACTCATCTACCAGTAAAGAAGCATTTCATCTTTTTACGATCAACTGAGGGTAAACTAGCATGTTTTCAATTTGTTGCCATACCCCCAAGAGATTTCTTTTCAGTTAGATGAAGAATCTCCTGCCGGTGGAGTGATACTCTGTTCTATCGATGAAGGAATAACTTCATTAACATTCTGATCTGACTTTCTAATCCATTGTTTTGGAAATTCTTACTTTGCCTCATCAACCTTCTCTTTACCTTTCAAACTAGGTCCTTTGTTATTTGCCGGTGATGCCTTACTTCTACAAAATTTTGCAATATGTCCAATCTTGTTACAAGTATAACAAGTCACATTATTTTTTTGAATAGCTTTTCCATATCCTATGCCAGTATGTGTTCTTCATTGATTAGGTTAGTGTCCAAATCTTCCACAAACATATCATCTTACATTCATTCTACAATTTTCTGAATTGTGACCAATTTTGTTGCATTTAGAACATTGACCGGTGGGTGCATTAGTGTTATGATAGTTTCTAGATCTACACTGATTTGCTCTGTGACCATACTTGTTACAGTTAAAAAATTTCCCATTAAATTTGTAAGCATTAGGTCATCTTACCAGTTTATTGCGAAAATGATTATTTGCAGTACTAGAGCTTTCACCAACTTCAAAGCCAAGACCATTAGTATCTCCATTAGGTTTCTGATTTTTCAGCATGTTATCAAGTTCTTCTGAACTTTTCTTGAATTTCTCCTTATGTTGATTTGTAGTAGCCAACTCATTTTCCAAGAAATCTTTCTGTCTCATGAGTTCAGTTTTATCATGTTTCAAGTGAATCATATCCGTCTTCAACATATCATTTTCATGATTGAGTTTTAGATTTTCATTTCTAGCATCATTGATTCTCCTAGTCAAGTCATCTTCATTCTTCTTTTTGTCTTCAATGTCTTTACAAAATCTCATAGTCATATCTTGCATCTCATTTCTCAAGGTCATATTTTCTTGCTTCATCTTGCTTACAAGATCATTAAGAGTTTATTTTTCATCATCATCACTCTGTATCTTCTCATGAAGTTCTCTTATTTTGTTCCTAGTAATAGTGAGATTTTCTTGAAGTCCTTGAATGATTTCCTGTGCAGTCTTCAAATCATCTTCAAGTTTGATATTTTTCAATTTTCTGCATCATAATTTAAAAGAGCTATTTCCAATTGCTTTCTCAAGTTTTCCATCTGTACCGGTGTCAAAATCTATCATGCCCAAACTTTTGGGCACGAATGAGATAATTTTTTTTTAAATAACAACTTAATAACATTAAATTTGTTCATATGAAACACACTAGCAAGTTTTGTTTTAACTATGTGTGAGTTAACTCTACCACTAACTCAAGTAAGCGAAAATAATTTAAATGTGGAATACTAAAAGAATTATTTATTATTTCATCAATTTTAATCAATAAATTAATTTAACAAAAAATCTCTAAATTAATTGACAAAGATAATATTAATCTCCAATAACCATTAATTGTTTTTAGGAGCTAAATAAATTAGTTCTAGCACTTAGATTATTAATGCCTATATTTTATTTTAACAATAATTAAAATGTGGTTAAACTAATTCGACTAAAGGGTCAATTAAATCCATAATGTAAATTTCTCTATAAAATTTTGTTTGGAATAGCCTAAACTTTAGGTGGATTGAATAATCCCCTAAAGTCAAAATAACTTATAAAGTCAATATAATTTCCTAAAAGATTACAATCTAAAAGATATTTACTTTAAAAAAAAAAAAATCATATTCAAATATTTTTATGCCCATATGTTTATATAAAACATATATAAAATATAAATATATCATAAAATAATAATAAAAAAATTAGACCTTACATGCATATATATAATCACGTGTATATATATATATATATATATATATAGTTCTTTTGTTTCCTAAATAATAGAATAACCACAAACCCTAAAATTGTAAGTTATAAAGCAAGGAATTCCTACTAACCGTACTATTATATATTTTTTTTCTCATTCTATATTTTTTTTTATATTAAAATCCTACCCTAACCTGAACCGGGTTAGGGTTTTATACTATTTTGCAGGGCCAAGGGGGAGCGGCGGCCATGGAGGAACTCGGCGGAGGGTTTGGAGGAGGGTTGCTAGGGCGCCGAGCGGTGGGTACTCCGGGACACCACTGTGGGTAAACACAGTGGCGGCCTAGAGCCTCTCCACTGTGGTTACCCATAGTGGGAGGCACCGTGTCGACCACTATGGTTGCCCACAATGGCAGCCCCCGTGCCGTCCACTGTGGATAGCCATAGTGGCGGCCCCCGGCTGCGCCGACCACTGTGTATAAACACAGTGGGTTCGGTCCCAAACCCCCCCCCCCCCTCCCCCCGTTAATTATTTTTTTTTTTTTTTTTTTGTTATATATATATATGTATATGGCTGACTTTACTATGCAAATATATATATATATATATATATATATATATATATATATATTTTTTTTTAAACTTTCAAATAGATTAATTAAACTTTTCAGATTTAAAACAATGTATTTTCTTTTTAAAAAAAATAAAAAAATACCATATAGCTAAAATTGGAGATAGACTAATTAACTTTAGATTTATTTTCTGCAATTAAGTAAAATGACAGAATTAAATAAACTTAAGCAACAACTATATTAGACTAGAAATCATTTAAATTGACCTTAGAGATATGCATGTTAAATCTATTAAACCATGATATGTATTTGGGAATAAATAATTAGGACTAAATGCAAAATTTTCTTTTACTAACATGCAAGCTTTCTACTTTACTCATTTCCCATTATTTCAATATGCATAAGGAGATAAAATGAACCTTTAGTTTCAAAACTAACATGCATACAACAAATATTATTTCATTAACTATAGGAACTTAATCCAAGATAAACATTTCATTTTTGCAATAAAATAATACTTAATAAAAATAATGCATTTCTTTAAAGTGTATTTAAAATACAATATAGCCAACAATACAAATCGGTGAGATACCCAACTAGTCTCTCATTTCTATTAAATGAGGACTTTAAATAAAATAGATACATTTTCTTTTTTTTAAAAGTAAATACAACATGCAACCTTTTATTTACATTTCTGCAACTGAAAATATAGCATCTCTTTTCTTAATCTTTTTCCGCAAACCAAGTAAAAAAACAACTCCTAGCTTGACTTTTTCTTTCTTTTCCAAGCAATCTGCAAATAAATCATAAGGCTTGACCATGGAGTGCTCACCTCCCAGCCTAGGCTTACTAAAAGCCACCACCGAGCTTGGAGAACCAAGCCCTAGACAGGTTACACACATGCAAACACAAGAAGCAATAGAAAAGCACACAACAACACTTTCCCAACCCAGGCTACACTTCATCACAATATGTGATGATTTTACATGGGTGGCAGTGGACCAAATACCTTGAGGAGACTGTAAGAATGGTAGATCACAAGCCACCTTATGACAAAGAAAGATATATCATAATTTCATTAACCCCACATTCCTTATGCCCCCCAAGGCATTCATGCCATACTTTCTCCCCTTATGACCCCCAAGTGCACAAACCAAGCCATGCAACAAGGGTCACATATACACCCCTTGAGATCACTCTCATAACGAGAGCCTCTCACTTGAGGGCTGTCAAACTTCTACAACTCGCAAGACCATCCTACTCTCCCAAGAGTAGAAGGCCTTGGTTACTCCCAAATCACAAGAAATGCATAAAAGAATGAAAGATAGGACGTATAATAATTTTCACAAAAGAAAATACAAGGAAACAACTTTTACATACAAGCAATCTTTTCAACATAAACATGCAATGTAAAAAACAAAACAAAAGGAGAAGATGAACCAACCTTCAATCTGCCCAAAGGTTTGCTAGAACTAGTTTGAGGATGAGCAACCCAATTCCACAATTCTTCCTTCTACACTTAGCCAAAATTCTACCCCAAAACTTTTCTTTTCAAAATTGCATATCTCCAAAAATGGAGAGTGGGTGATTGCCTACAAAATCTCTCATCCTTGCCTAAAAAGATCTCAGTGAGAGTTCTCACAGGTTACTAAAAATGAAAAGGAAAAAGTAAGAGAAAGTGAAAAAAGGATCTCACATCAAAAAAGAAGGTTCTCTAGCCTAGATGGCACTTTCTAATTTTGAATTTTCGCTCACCTTAGGAAACTCACTTTTTGAGGTGACTAAACAGTCACATGGGAGTAGACACATGCCTAAAAATACTCCTAACCCATAGGTATATCTTATGGACTTTAGGAAACACCTTTAAACTACCCCTAGGAGTCCATTTGACCCCTTATAAGCCCATCTGAAGTTAACTTTCGGGTCAAACTTGAGTTGACCATTCCAAAGACTCTCTACCCAAGGAAATTTTAGAACCACATTCAAATGTTTGAAAAAACTATAGTTGAAACAACTCCCTCCAAGAGAAAAGTCAAAAATCAAGACATAAATCAACACATGTCAAGTGACACAATAAAATACATTACAAAATTACACATGAAATTTGTCTCTTGTTGGATTTACACAAATTTATAAATTCAATTTAACACACATGCAACATTTACTTTCACAAATAAAATACAATACACACAAGGTGTTGTCTCTCCAAATAGACAACCCCTGGCTTTACGAACGTACATGGGTCTAGGTTTGGTTTTCCATATTGTTTCCATGGTCACATGGATAATTTTCCTTTTTCCTGCGCATCTGAATTACATATTAGTAATTCCAAATAACTTCATATAATATTAAACACATGAATACAAATACACATCAAACACTCTGCATACAATTTACATTTAAACAAATCGATATATCTTATATCCAAATAAATCCACATAAGCAATTATCATAATTCTCATAATTTTGATCCATACATAAAACATGCATCCTATTTCTATCATCATAGTAAAGTTCCGCAAATCCAATAATGACGTACATCATCCCAAATTTATCCTATTCTAGAACCATATAGAGTTCTATATCTATAATGCATAGAAATGAAGCATCAATATATATTAATGTTATCCAAATCATGGAATCATATAAGTTCTAAATCCATAATGCATAAAAATAAAGCATCTATAATAGTCTCAACATGAAAATCACTGAAATGCTAGGATGAGTCGGGGTAGGGCCTCACAAAATCTTCCTCAAGCTGTTAGGCTTTTGAAAAAAGAGGACCAAGCTCTGATACCAATTGTTAGGATTCCCAAGGATACTGAGAGGGGGGCGGGGTGAATCAGTATCTTGCCGGTTTACAGATTTTCTAATCTTATTAAACAAATTGCATTCCAAATCAGTGTACCGGTAAACAAGAATTAATGCATTAAATAAGAATAGTAACCACAACATAGAAAGAACACCATAATATAATATTTTAATGAGGAAACTCGGTGTGGGAAAAATCTCGTGGGGATTTGTGACCCATAATATTCACTCAGTGGCCAATAAATGAATATTACTTACAATAGGGGCTTGCACATGCAGGAAGGCCAACTTCCTAAAGCTCACTGCTTAATTACAAAAAGGGAAGTCTCACTAACTTACAAAAATGGATTATGCAAATCCAATATCATGTACTGCTTCGGTTCAACATCTGCTATGCCAGGTTCAGTATTGGTTTTAAATCACAAAATAACCATAAACCTTACTCCAAAATCTACCTTAATATTCACATATCACTTCTGCAATAATTTGACCATGTTCGCATATCCTAAATGTTCTACAAGATCTCATACTTATATATGAGTCCTATTACAATTCGCCTTGTCAGCTTACAAAAAGATACTACAATTAAATACAAAATGTAATAAACAAAATCCTGTTGGCTGGGGTGCCGGTAATCATCTTTGCCACTGCCAATAATTTATCTGCCGGTGCCGGTGCCTGCTGGTGCTATAGGATTGCAAGGTTGCCATCAATGACAATACCTTCAATCACCTACAATTTCTCATTGGAGTGTGCATTTGCCAACAAGCAACTGTTTGATTGCAAAAATAGATAATAGCTGGCTTTGACATAGGAGATTTTGTCTTATAAATTTTGACAATATTATTAAAGTAAGCAAGTTTAAGATAGTAAGAGGTCTGCCTCAGCTAAACAAACCGGTTAATGCTCCTTGTAAAGAATGTCAACTAGGAAAGATGACTTCTTCAACTTTTAAATGCAAGTCCTTCTCAACAGAGCACTTGCTAGATTTGGTTCATACAGACCTATGTGGACCAATAAGAACAAGAAGCATTCAAGGTGACAGATACTTCATGATCTTCACTGATGATTGTTCAAAGATGATGTGGGTAACATTCTTGAAGGATAAAAATGAAGATTTTGGTAAATTCAAGGCATTCAGAGCCTTAACTGAGAAAGAGAGTGGCAAAAAGATAAAATGTCTAAGAACAAATCAAGGCGGTGAATTCACTTGTGCAGAGTTCACTAAATATTGTGATGATAATGGTATCAAGCGGTAACTTTCTGTACCAAGGACACCACAACAAAATGATATAGCAGAGAGAAACAACCGGTTAGTGGTTGAAGCTGCTAGGACTATATTGATACAAGGAGGTGTATCAAAAATATTTTGAAAAGAAGCTGTAAGTACAACTGTGTACATAATGAATCGAGTTCTGGTGAAAAGAAGTAAGGACAAGACCCCATATAAATACTGGTATGGGAGATCACCTGATGTTAGCTATTTTAAGGTATTTGGAAGCAAATGTTTTATTAAAAGAAGTTTTTACATAAGAGAGTTTGAAGCTAAGAGTGATGAAGGCATAATTCTCGGCTCTTCCACCAAGAGTAAGGCCTATAAATGCTTCAACAACCAGACACATAAAATTGTTGAGAGTGCTGATGTTCTTATAGATGAATATCTTAAAATTTCAAAAGGAACTAGTTCTAAGAAGAAGGATGAAGATCCTTGCATTTTGCTTTTGGAACCTGAAACTGTTAAATCAGAAACCGGTAAAGAAAATCCTGATATACTTGTTCAACCGGAACAAATAAACTCAGAGGAAGATGATAATGAAGAGTTGAACCTGAAGAGAATGATCATGTTATTCCTAAGTATGTGAGACTAAATCACAGTCCTGAACAGATAATTGGGGATAAGGATGCCGGTGTACTAACTAGAAGGAGAATAAGAGAGAACTCTTGCATGATCTCCACCTTTTAACCTAGAAGTGCTAAGGAGGCATTTGGTGATAGTCATCGGGTGAAAGCTATGGAGGAGGAGTTGGATGAAATTGAGAAGAACAACGCTTGGACCCTAATACCTTGACTGGTAAACAATAATGTTATAGGTACTAAATGGGTGTTCAAAAAAAAATTAAATGTAGATGGTGTTGTAGTTTGCAATAAGGCAAGATTAGTATGAAAAGGTTATGTGCAAGAAGGAGATGATTATGGAGAAACTTTTGCACCAGTAGCAAGACTGGAAGGTGTTAGAACATTGCTTGCTTTTGCAGTTCATAAGAAGTTCAAGGTGTACTAGATGGATGTTAAGTCTGCATTCTTGAATGAGATAGATGAAGAAGAGGTTTATATAGAGCAGCCTAATGGTTATGCATTGACAGATAATGAAGACATGGTATGCAAATTGCATAAAACATTGTATGGATTAAAGCAGACACCTAGAGCATGGTATGAACGACTTCATACTCATTTGATGAAGATAGGCTTTGCTAGAACCAGTGATGATAACAACATTTATCTCAAGTCTGAAGGGGATGAAATACTGGTCAGTGAAGTATTTGTAGATGACATTATATTTGGAGGTAATTATGGCATGAGTAATTGTTTTGCAGATGAAATGAAGAATGAATTTGAGATGTCATTAGTAGGGGAAACAAAATTTTTCATAGGCTTATATATACAATAGATGAAGAATGACATTTTCATTACTGAATCCAAGTATGTGAAAGAGGTTTCGAAGACTTTTGGTATGAGTGACTGTAAACCAGTTGGAACCCCAATGGTTACAGGTTGTAAATTGTCCAAGGAAGATGCATCTAAGCCTATAGATGAAAAGGAATACAGGTCAATGATTGGAAAATTAAACTATGTTGTTCACATTCGACCGGATATTGCCCACGCAGTTGGTATTGTTGCTAGATTTCAGAAGAATCCAAAGGAGGCACATCTGTTGGCAACCAAGAGAATTTTTAGATATCTGAAAGGTACTGTTGACTTTGGGTTATGGTATCCATATGGTGGAAATTTTGATTTGAAAACATACACAAATGTTTATTGGTCAGGAAATATTGATGATCGAAAGAGTACTATCAGTGGAGCATTCTTTCTAGGAGGAAGGTTAGTTTCATGGAGTAGTAAAAAGTAGAGTTGCACTTCACAATCTATTGCTGAAGCTGAATATGTAGCAACTTATATGAATTGCACACAAGCTATGTGGATGAGGCACATTTTGGAAGGTTTGAAGATAGAAATCATAGAACCAATAAAGATTTTGTGTGATAATACAAGTGCAATAAACATTTCTAAAAATCATGTTTTGAATGCAAGGACTAAGCACATTGAATTGAAATTTCACTTCTTGAGGGAAAAAGTTCAAAGCAAAGATGTTATCTTGGGGGATGTTTCTACCAAGGAGCAACTTGCAGATATCTTTACCAAACCTCTGCCTAAGACCACTTTCGAGTATCTTAGAAGACACTTGGGGGTTGTCACTCTTCATGAAATTAGTTGAGCATGATGCTGATTGCGTCGGTCCTTGAACCACTTGCAAAATTTTACATGGATTGATGAAGAAGTGGATGTATTCCACAAGGGGAGCATCAGGTTGCATAATGATGTTAATGCACAGTGAGAGCATAATTACATGTTTTAATTTCACTTTGGCATTGCTATCAAAGGGGGAGAAGAATTATGTGATTGAGGAGAAGAATTATGTGTCTGATTAGGTGAACTAGCGACAGTTTGAAGATAAACATAGCAAGGTGAATACTTGGTAATGTAAATCAGGATTCCTATTTACCAATCTCAACATCAATTAGAGGCATTGATATTTGTATTGCCATCAATGCCGAAGGGGGAGATTGTTGGTATTTTGAGTTTGTTGGTATTTTGCATAAATATTGCATTAATGATATGTTAGCATTGATGTCAATTGAACCGGTAATGGTATTTATGTTTCGATATTGTTGTTTTTGATATTGGCTAGAAACTAATAAGAAGAGCTTTGTGGAAGATATTATAAACCAGTATGTAAAGTTTGTGAGGTGAACCGGTGTAAAGGGTTAAACCTTTCTATGTAATGTAACCGATAAACCTTATCAGCTGTTAAATCCTAACCGATCAAGTTTGATGGTTTATCATTTGATAAGAGGTAATAATGGAGACATGTGTGATCATTGAATAAGGATATGTTCAAATCGTTTTGGTGCATTTGTTTTTTGTCTAGGGAAGGAGCAAAGTGGATTGCATCTAATGCACAACGCGTGATGAGTTACAAAGTCCGATGAAGCGGTGATCATGGAGTGGTTGAAATTTTATTGAAGAATGTGAGGAGATTGTCATGATTTCTAATAGTCAAGATTGTATCGACTTGTTTGTAATCTTGATGATGAGAATTAGGTTTTTGCTATATTATCGACCTAATTGATTTCTATTTAAGGTCAATGAAGTTGTTTGTAAAGGTTGTTGGCAAGATTGATGAAAACCTATTGAGTGTGTAGTTGCCTAGCTAGTAAATGGATGTGCACTTTGAGTGAAGACAGATTGAAGCATAGAAGGATCTGATCAAGCAAATGTAGTGCTACTCAGACAGATCAAGAAAACCTGTTGTTTTTTAACAATTACAACAGAAGTGAAATCCCTTAACTAGGTAAGCTCTAACAAGCTTGGTTACTCATTAAATCATCTAACAAGGTGGTCCATTAGCTTGGATTCTTAAATCCTCCAATGAGGTTACTCCTAACGGGGTATTGTGCTTTTCATCAAGGCATATTTGTAAATCCTTTAACCGGGTGATTCCTAATTGAAATTAGTTCTGAACAAGACTTATTGTAAAGCTTTAACAGGCTTGTAATCTAATAGGGCGAACTTCAAAAGATTTCAGATCGCTATCCTTGTGAGTCTTATCTCACCGTGGTTTTTACCTATTTGGGTTTTCCACGTATAAATATTTGTGTTAAGTGGTGAATGCTTTTGTGATTGTGATCTTATTTTTTGATGTGGTTAATTTTTGATAAGGCATGTTATATAGAAGCATTGAGAGTTGAATATGTTGAGTTATGATTAATCATAGTTGATATTTACAAGATTGAAGTTGTTTACTATTAAAGTTGTCATAACAGTTAATCTGGTTGATGTCAAGTATTCTTATGAATATTGATTTTGACTGAGATATGTTTACTTTGTTTGACTGAGTTTGAGTTTGGGAACTTTGAATCAGTTTTTCAATATACTGATTAACCCCCTGTCTCAGTATTCTACTGGATACTTATTCTTTCATCATACCATCACTCATAACCTCTTTGTTAGGGATTTTCTTCTTCTTGTTAGGTCTAGAACCGATGGAGGGTAAACCAGTAACAACTCTTATAGCTTCCTTGGTAATCTTAAATATAGAGTCCAATCACGTAAATTCACCGAGAACTCTGCTAAGGACATAACGAACGACTTCATCTGAGAATTATAGCATATGGAGGATATCTATGAAACCTAAATCCTCAACTACCTTATGTTCCGGTTTCACTACCCCATTCTTGTCAGTGATTACATGCAAGTACATGTTCATCAAATCTTCGGACCCTAAATTTTCTATGTAACAATGTATGTATGCCCTAGGGTTTTCAACAAACATGACTCCTTTCAAGATTTTAGAAAATGCACCAATACAGTCATCCAATTTTTCTATGTCAGGAATGATCTTGAAAATGGGTCTAGGTCATTTTATGTTCTCCACAATGGTAGGGTTTGCTACGAATTTGGGAACATAAGATGAAGATGCCATTGTGAAAGATAAATACCTTTTAACTGTGAAATCCTTGAATGCTCTGAAAAAACCTTTGCTGCTTCGCCTTTAGAATGCCTTTGCTGAATTTCGCTCTCTTCGAATGCTTGGATGCTTGGTGAATTTAAATGAGAAGTTAGCGAGCCTTTATAACCAAAAGGTTACTTACAACTGCAATAAATGTTTCACTGGTGAAGTGAAAACTCCACATATCCCTCGGTAAATAAGAAATATAACTTCTTACCGCCAACCGAGGGTAAATGCATGATTTTTAATTTGTTGCCTTACCCCTAAGGATTATTCCTTTGTTAGATGAAGAATCTCCCGCTGGTGCAAGATTACCTTGTTCTTCCGGTGTAGAGACAAATTCATCAATTCTCTGATCTCTCTTCCTAATCCATTGTTTAGAAAATTCTTGCTTGATTTTAGTCACCTTTTCTTTGCCTTTGTTATTGGATCCTTTATTGTTCGCCGGTATAGTCTTACTTCTACAAAATTTTGCAATATACCCAATCTTGTTACATGCATAACAAGTTACACTGTTTCTCTGAATAGCCTTTTCATAACCTTGACCGGTTTGAGTTCTGCATTGATTAGATAAATGTCCAAATCTACCACAAATATAGCATTTCACATTCATTATGCAATTGTCTAAGTTATGACCATTTTTATTGCATTTGGAACATTGACCGGTGGGTAAGTTTGTATTCTGATTATTCCTAAATCTGCACTGATTTGCTCTATGACCAAATTTGTTGCAATTAAAACATTTCCCATTAAATTTATAAGCATTAGGTTGCCTTACTGGTTTGCTGTGATCATGATTGTTTGCAGCCCCAAAACTTTCTCCATGTTCAAATCCAAGTCCAATTGTTTCTCCATTAGGTTTTTGACTTTTCAACATATCATCAAGATTATCTGAACTTTTCTTGAATTTGTCCTTGTATTCATTTGCAGTGACCAACTCACTTTCCAAAGTGCTAACTTGTCTCAAAAGTTCCTCTTTGTCATGTTGCATGTGAATCACATCTATTTTAAGCATATCATTTTCGTAACTAAGCTTTTGAGATTCATCTGATTTTTCATTAAGTCTTCTAGCCAAATCTTCCTCATTCCTTTTTCTATCTTCAATATCCTTGCATAGTCTCATGGTTAAATCTTACATCTCATTCTTCATGTTACTGATCTCTTGTCTGAATTTATTTGCAATATCTCTGAGAGTTTATTTTTCTTCATCATATTAATTTTGCAATTGCACATGTAATTCTTTTCTCTTATTCTTTGCAATAACAAGGTTATCTTGAAGTGCTTTGATAAATTTCCAAGCAGTTCTAAGTTCATCTTCCAATTTGATATTCTTCAATTTTTCTGCATCAAAATATTCAAGAGCTCCTTCCAACAGTTGTCTCAAACTTTCCATCAGTACCAGTTTCAGAATCTTCCTCAAGCTATTAGGCTTCTGCAAATAGAGGACTAGGCTCTGATACTAATTGTTAGATACTTGATCAGTCCCAAAGATACTGAGAGGGGGGGGGGGGGTGAATCAGTGTCTAACTGGTTAGCAAAATATTTAAACTTGTTTGCAACTTTATAACCCAAATTATTATACCGATAAACAAGTAATAATGCAATAAAGAGAAATAACAGTATAACCATTAATGCACACCATAACACAAATATTTTTGGCGAGAAAACCCAGTAGAGAAAAAACCTCGGTGGGATTTGTGACCCACAATATTTACTCACTGGCCAATATGAATAAATATTACTTATACAATAGGGGCTTGCACATGCAGGGAGACCAACCACCTAGAGCTCACTGCTCAATCACAAAAATGAGTCCCACTGATTACAAAATTGGATGATTAAATCCAATGACAATGTACTGCTTAGAATAACATCTGCAATGCTGGATTCAGTCTGGTTTAAGCTCTGTCAGATACCGCTACCATAAACCTTGCTTCGTTATGCTCTGCTCTTATTAGCTCATAAAATAATTACATCATAATGCATATACAGTTATTCGCTCTCATATACTGCTTGCATTCATTACCTAATACATACTCTTTCTTTTAAAAAATGACCTATAAGATCTCACACATATATGAGTCTTTACAATACATCATGTCGGCTATACAAATAAAATTACAATACAAAACAATATAATTTCCATGTCAGCTAGGAGTGCTGGTAAAATCTTTTGTCAGTGTAGACTAGATGTCAGTGTGAATAACCTTGTAGTGCCTGCTGGTGCCGGTAGATGATGTCTGTTGCCGGTGCAACCTGTGAACCATGTTACCAGTTGGTTTGCATCAATGAAAACATCAACTATTCTCATTTGAGTGTATAATACCAACATCACCAACCATGTAGATGGTGACTTTATCAACCCCTGCATATTTGCCACCTCGGCTCCACATGGAATCACCATGGTCAAACACTCTACTCACCAACACACTGTCAGTTCAATTTTGAACCTTCAACAAACTCATACCGGTACATGCCTTTACTGATAAGGCTTTCTTCTTCTACTAATCGACAATGCACACTATACCGGTAACACATCTTCACCTCCAGTGGTTTGTGATAACTTTAACATTCTGCCTCTTCATCATAAACATGCAGTCAACCTCTAGATTGGTTTATTGCTCAACATGTTAGCACACACACAACTTTCATCCCGGTTTATGCCTTACCGGTAAGCTTTCATTTTGTCTGCTCACTCTTATGTGAATTGCCATCATGCCAGTTGACATCAATGACAACTTAATTCCAAATTGCCAACAAAGATTTCGAAGATCAAGAAGGATGAATGCAACTTTGCATGAACATTGGCAAGAGGAGAAGGAAGAGAAAGAAGCATTACAGTTAGATCTTGAGATGAAAATGTCTCGTAGAGAGACTCTTACCAAGCATAATGAAGATCTTACCAAAGAGCTTACTGAGGCTAATGGGAAGCTTGACAAATTTAACAAGATCTCCTCTATTTTGGATGAATAGATCCAATCTTAGAGAATGAAAGGTGACACATATGGATTAGGATTCAACACATCAGAGAAAAGAGAATCTTTTGGTACCAAGAGCAACATGCATGAAGGTAAAACTGCTCCTAAGGATAAGAAGCCTACCAGTGAGAAAGCTTTCAAACCTGTTTTCTTTATCTATCACAAAACTAGACATACTGCTAATGTTTGTACAATCAGATCTAATGAGAACACATACTATAATGCAAATACTAGATGTGTGTCGAGGAGATTTGAAGGTCACTATTACACATGCAATATGTATGGACATAGATTAGTTGAATGCAGATATGGAGCGAACAATCTGATACCTCACATGAATCCAAGACCTATCGATGACTAAAGAAGAACTCATGACAACCAAAGAAGCATGAAATGGCAAAAACCCTATGTCAACTAGTTCAGTCCTTATGAGATAGAGAAGATAACAAATGTGATTTGCACAATTTGCAATATATTTGGTCATGTGGCTATGAACTATAGGAGAAGGACTGGAAGAGTTAATGCAAGACCTTGGAGAGCATTTGGGATGACCTGCTATCATTGTCATAAACTGGGGCACATGGCTAAGTTCTATAGAGAAAAGAAGAACAAACTAGTTAACCACTCTGAAGATCAGAAAGGAAAGAAAAAGGTTGATGTTGAAGAAACCAAAGCGAAGATCAACAAAATATGGAAGAAGAAAAGTGAGGACAAGCCAGTAGAAGAACCAAACCCTTCACCTAGTGTGGAGAATTCTGCACTGGTGAATTGAGCTTTTCAACAAGCCTAAGGGGAGCATATCAATAAATCTACTTCCGGACCCCTTGAAGAGTGTATGGCAAGAGAGTTTTGCATTTCGAGTTGTAATATGTGAATTTTTGATATTGTTATCTATCAATTTTCTAAGGATTACCAACTGGTTATATGCCTACTGGTACAAGCGAGTTTGTTAAGTGGTAATTAGGGTTTGTTACCCTCTCGGTAGTGTAATTAATGCAGTGGGTAAGTTTATAAAAGAAAGTTTTACTAAGTTATTTTTACCCTAATTGCATTCAAAGAAGAATTTGTGAGCACTTGCAGAGTGAAACAAAGCATTGTTAGCTGATTGCAAATGAATTTGTGCTACGGTTAAAAAATTGAATTGGATTTGAAGATAAGGAAAGATGAAATGGGTGTGCATATGAGAGACCAACTAGAAACCCTACCAACTCGAAGGGATTAATGTATTTTGATAATCTTCTCTTGTAAGTTAGATTATTTCAAATGGCATCGTCGTCTACAACAACAGAGAGTCTTGTGATTACTACTGAAGCTATGGAGTTTATGGGATCATATAAAATAGAATCATATAATGCATTGTCTCAAGTTCTTGATGGTGTTTTGATTAAAAGAGATTTGTCTAGTTATATTGATTGAAAATTTGAGGATCTAGGGTCATTAACAATCTATTCTCAACTCAAATCTTTGTGTGATAAGAACACAAAGATCAAACCTGAAAATATTAGGGTTTATGAAAATGATTTTCATAATGCAACTTATTTTATTGAAGATTTTGAGGAAGAGAATGTTAGGATTATCCTTAGTCGTGTACATGGAGGAAATATGTATCTTGATAGGTCGCACACAATCAGAAAGGAAGCTACTCATGTAGTGACTGGTTTTTGCCAAATTGGTGAAGTACCAAAATTGAGAAGAATCTCAAAGGAGACTGTGATTGCATTGACACAGACCATTGCTGACGGTCATGCTATATCGATCAACAACATTGCAGATCCAACAGTCAGATTTGCAACTATGGTTATTGGCTATCAGATATTCCATTCCAGCAAGATGAATCGTGTACCATCTGCTTCTGTGCATGCCGCCTATAGGATGATGGTAGAGAATGCAGATTATGATTTGTGCAAGGCAATGAGAAGTCAATTAATGCTGAACTTAAAATCAATTAAGAGTGATAATAGTCAAAAGTTCAAATATGGTCAACTGTTGATTGGTTTATTCTTCTACTTTCAGAATTTCAATCTCGGAATTGGTGATATTCAAAGGTCCAAGGACATACCGGTTACAACCCAAATCAAGAATAGCATTAAGGCTGTCAAGAACACATTTCCTGTTGCCATGAACACATATTTTAATGAGTTTCAAAAGAAGATGAACATGAGATTAAGGCTATCTAATGAAGTGGTGAAACACTTTGAAAAAGATATCTGTTTCACTGTAACCATTGACTTTTGCCTTATGGAGGCTATTGAACCCAAAGAAGAAGAAATGGAAGAAATTAGTTATGAAGTCAACTATGACTTGTTAATTGGTTATGCCAACAACCTTTTGACATCTCCTAAGGATAAGAAGAAGAAAAGACTGGGAACTTACCAGGAAAGGATTGCACCTGCTCAACCCAGTAGTGCCAAGGAGAAAAAGAAGAAAGTTGAGCAAGCAGCTTCTGTGACCACCAATACAAGGGTGACTAGAAGTATTCAAATAAAAAAGGAACCTGTACCCAAAGCATATGCAAAGAAGCAGACCGTTACAAAGAAAAGAGGCAAACACCTCATTGTTTAAGCATAATCTGAGGAAACTGAGTCTGATGAGGAGTAGAAGAAGCTAAAGGCAACTGATACGAAATCTAAATCTGTAGGGGAAATCCCTAAGAAAAATGTTTCTATTGATCTTACATCTTGGAAGACAACGAGTCATTTTGAGAGGACTTTTAAGTTTTTTAAAAAAAGTATTTTGATAATGTAAAGGAATATTTTTATTCATTTGATGAAGATTAGAAACAAGAAATTATTCAAGAGGTAGTCAATTACCTATGTCAATACAACCGGTCACTTCTAGATATTAAAAATGACATTTATGATTCTTTATATTCAATTCTTGAAAATAAATGGCAAATGGTTGTAAATAAGGATGAAGAAACTTTTGATAGTTTTTATTCAATATTTTCATGAGTTGTTAGCATTTCTTGTTAAGTACAAATGGCAATTTCATTCTAAATCAAGGAGACTAAGATTATTGGATGGAAAGTTTCAACCTGTTGAAGATGATACTCATCTTATAGCACAAAATATTCAAAAGATAAATGCACTTTTGAAAGGATATGATAATAAACCTGGTCAGATTGACACTAGAGCTCCATAGGAGCTAGATGCTAAAGAGTTTATTACACTGAATGTTGTCTATCTTATCAAGGATAAGGATGAAACAAGTTCTACATCGATAATATTCTTAGTGGATGAAGTTGAAGATATTGTTGATATTGTTGATCTAACCAGTAATGATACTGAACCTATTGATGAAACTAAACAACAACCAGACATTACTGGTACACAGGAAGAAGCTGAAGCACCAGTCAATGAACCAAGTGTGGATATCCAACTGCCACCGGATAGTGGACACCAAGTTGAAAGTCAACTGTCACTGCTGACTATAGATACACAGGAGAAACAAATAGAGGTAAAGAAAGAGAAATCGAAGAAAGAGGTTGAAGAGAAGGAGAATGGAAAGAAAAAATATGAAGGGAAAGAGAAAACAAAGGAGAAGTTAGCAAATAAAAAAGATGGAAAGGAAAAAGAAATAGTGAAGCAACAAACTGATGATGATGATGACTCAATTAGTATACAAGGTCCAATTGATGGGGACAAATTGAGCACATATGAACTTATGGAGATTGCTTTTGTTATGAAATCTAGGTCTCAAAAGAAAAGATTGAAAGAGCAGAGAAAATAAGCATAAACAACTCAAATTGCTGTTGATATTTTATCAAGTCTCCTACCGGAGACTGACACTGGTAATTTGTCTACCCCTATTACCAAACTTGGGTAACTAGTTACTGAGGCTATTGACCAAATGAAATCGCTTGAAGAGGCAACTCATGCCTTAGCTGAAAAAGGTAATAGGAAGAAAAGGGGAGAGCAACTAATGTCAGATATTGACAAAAGCAAGATTGCTTTATCAGTAAATTAATATCTTTTGAGAACTGCTATAGAAAAAGGAGGTAAAATTTTGGCCAATATATCTAAAGTTTCTTTCTTCTATTCTGATTTGAAGCAAAAGCATGAAGAAACAAAGAAATAACTAGAGCAGATAAGTGTTGCATATAACCCTGTACAAGATTGAACTTTATATTTTGGCAAACCGGTTAATACTTTGCAACATCTATTATATGTCTATGCTTTTGAACAGGCTAAGCGAGTCAGATCCTTGAAAGAACTAAAGAACCAATTGATCCCCAAACTTGAAATTCTATAGAGAGAATATAAGGATTCTGAAGCAATTTTGGCTACACCAGAGATGAGCAAAGTGGATGCAATGGAATAATTTTCTGCACAAGTTATGACAACTATTGAGATCACTAAAACATTGTTAGAGACATGGGATAATAATTTTTCACAAATGAAGTTTCATTTTATTGATATTTTCTGAAGATTTCCATTGTAAAAACTCTTATATTTATGTATGTAGTTTTTGATGCAAATTTTGATGTAATATATATGTATTTTACATCTCAATTTGGCTTTGTTGTCAAAGGAGGAGTAGAAATATGTATGTGATGTAAAATTTTGTATGTACTGTTAAGGGGGAGTCTATATATTTTTGTAAGTGTTGGTTTCAAAAAATGAACGGGTTTACACTGCCACAGGGAAGAGACCAAGCTGATTCCTCTAAATATCTATGGAAAGACACCTCCAACTATCAATATACATCAGGCTTGGACCATCTTTAACAAGGATACAAGATCCTTCTACACTTTGGGCTCTACAAAACCTTGGAGGGTGATCCCTCTAGTAAATTTCCTGCTCTCTGCAATGATACTTAGGAATTTATTGAAAACAAAGCAAATTATCTCATAAAAGGACTCAACAGAAAGGGAGAATGCTCAAGGATGAAAAGTCCTTCAGTGATCCTCGACCTTAGGCTGGAGCATGAGATGGGCGGGATAACTTTAAGAAAATACATAAAAACTTAACAGATGATGTTCTGATATTTAAAGAGATTTGTAGAGATTCATCGGTTAAAACCGGAACAAGGCTGATAAATAAACCAGTTACAAGCATTGATTAGTGCCTTACTCCATTGGGAACGTAAAAGATATAAAACATAAACCTAAAAATATGAGATAATTTGATTTGATAATATAAAATTTGAGATGATATTGCCTTACAATATATCTCATTTATGATTCCAACCCAAAACTATTTATCTAAAATCCTTGCATAAACCCTATCATTCTACTACTCTATTTAAGCAATTTAATTGACCCCTTGGGCCGAAGCATAAACAAAAGGCCACATACATCATAATAATGTACTAAATGAAATAAACCCTTGATTGATTTCATTTAAAAATTGGTAGAATCATGCAATGGAGAGAAGAGAGTCAAAATTCTATTTTATTTAAACAAAATGCTATCTCTGTCACAAGATAAAAATTACATATAACTCCTTCAAGAACCTGCGCAAAACTTGACACTAAAACATTTCTTTATTTGCTCTATAAAAGACCTTACAACACGTTAACTTCACCTAGACTCACTATCAGAAACATTATATGCTGGGGAGGGGTCGCAACTTCCATGCAGCTACATGGATGGATTGCTACCACTCCCTACCTAGACTTGTTCATTTTTCATTCATCTATAGGCTCTCTCAGAACCCCTTGCCACCCAGTCACAGAGTAGAAGCAGAGGCTATGCCATGCGTAGCCTTTCTTCATAAGAAAAACCTTTCACGCCCCCTCTGGCAATCCTCCCCACTTTCACATCCCCTCTGGCAATAGACATACTCACATATGAGAGAAAAATCCATCCGGTATCAAAGAGTATATTGCAACTCCATTTACGAGCTTGTTCAAACATCATTCCCATTGCAGAAGAAAAAAATGCACTCTAAAAATGAAAAGGCTTCATACTCTCCTATGAATTTAATCACCACCTTGCTGTATTTATAGTTAAAAATACTTCATCAAGTAGTGCCTGTTCGTGAAACATCATCACTCTGGTGCTCTTAATTCAATCTACCAGCTATGGACACTGGAAATCATGCATATCACATCCACTATATTCTTCTGTCAAGGTTTATCTGATGTGAGTTATTTTATCCTGATTTTATTCTTCTATGGGTGTACATTCTTCTGCTGCAGGATCTCTGTCAACAAGCAAATCTGTGAACTCATCAGAGAACCCGCGATCCATCATACCTAAATCAGAATCTTATCCTAATCCCTTCACATCTCTAAGATATTGTCCTTGCCTTGTTGAATCAATCCTTTTCTCAATAGAAAATTTTGAAGACAATCCTCCTAGATTGAGTCGGCATCAAAATCTCCCAACTTGTCATTAATCATCCTGATTCAACAAGTTTGTATCCTGTCCATCCCATCTCCCCCATGCAAGCTATGACTGGTGCCTCCAATGATCCCTCCTAATTTCACATTTGAAGCTCAATTGCAGATCTTACCCAACTTGGCAAATCTAACGATCATTGTTTGTCAACACGACATTTGACCTTCCGTCTATATCCGCGGGCCCATGAAGCCACGACTAATCAATGCCATATCATCTTTCAACTAGACTCTGTCAACGACCCCATTGTAAGTCTTCTTAGCCAACCTGAGACACGTGACATCATTTCATGATGCTGCGGTCCGTAACTTCCTTGCAACTTCCATCGCGGGAATACGGGGGCCATTATATCTGTTCACGCTAAATTGCTTTGCACAATGCCCGTTAACTTGAATTAAAAATCAAGCACCTTTTACCTGAGGACATAACATCGCTGTTCATTTTGAACACATGCAAATTGATAGGACTGTTAGTGAACTGGTTTTTACCGGCTGAGAACTGGTAACACAATGCCTCAACTGGTTACACTGCCAGCTTGTTGTTTTCCATTGAAAACACGTGGCATCATCTCGTGATGCCGCAGTCTTTATCATCCTTGCAATTTTGACCATGGGGAAGCACAAACCATCGAATTCATTCTATCTTTAGCAACCGACCGAAATACTTAGGACTTTTGGACTAAGGAAAATTATGGGCGTGGGCACAAATATTTAAGGGAGACTGACTATTGGAAAATTTTTACACATGCCTTAGGAAAAAACATTTCATAGACTGGTCTAACACGACTTAATACTTAGGGAATAAAATGGCCCCGCCAACGGAATATAACCCGTGACCTTTAAGTGAGAAAAATGTAACGACAAAATATATCATTGCTAGGGTTTTCTTCACAAAACATAAGAAATCTTGATAAAACCTAAACCCTAGACCTTGGACCTTGACAGAGGATGTAATAAAACCAAAAAATCAATATTAAAGCTTAAAATTGAGAAATCTCATGCAATCAATTTTTAGAGCTACCAGTAAGCACACTTGTCTCAAAATTTTCTAAGTGTTGTCATCAATGCCAAAGGGGGAGATTGTTGGCTTGATGATGATTTTTATATTGGATGACTTTATGTGTTGTCATTGATGGAACACATATATACACACACATATTAGTTAAGTCAAACCGATACTACTCTTAAGTCTTTGTATTGCAACTTGGTATCGTTTGTATAGAGAAGTCCAACTGGTATGAATGTGTCAAAAACTGTATATGTAGACAATCGGTATTTGAAGGAATGACAATTGGTTTTGGTCAATTTCACTGACACTAGTTTCAAGATACAATAGAGATCGACAAGGATATGAGTGGAGGACAATCGGTATATGAGTTGGAAGCGGTTAACACTCAAGCAATATCGGTGTTCAAACCGGTTTCACAGATTATGTGATGAGTTATCACTAGTCGTGATGAGTTATTTCTAACCAACACTTTTGGTGGTGATCTGTGATGTGTTATGGAAGATTGTCCAAATACATTGAACCTAGGAAATTGTGATGAGGTTCTTGAGGCCGACATGAAATCTAATGTCTATAAAATGACATTGCGATGAACTATTTTTATCATGCGAGATACAAGTGATGTTATGAGTTTGAGTTGATACAAATTGAAGAGTATGTCGGTGATATAGTATTGAGTGAGAAGAAGAGGATCTATACAAGAAAGATGTGCTATTTTTAGATCATTCTACCTGTTGTTTTCTAATCACTACAACAGTTAAATCCCATAACCGGGTAAGCTCTAACAAGCTTCATTGTACAAATCCTCTAACCAGGTGATCCATTAGTTTGGATTTTAAATCCTCTACCGAGGTTACTCCTAACAGGGTACTACCTTTAATTAGGTATAGCTCCTAACAGGGATTTGAGATCTTTAATAGGATTCACTCCTATCAGAGAACTTTGTAGATCTTAACCGACCAGTTACCTATTTTTGCAGATAGTTAACTTGTGAGTCCCATCTCACCGTGGTTTTTTTTCCAGTTGGGTTTTCCACGTATAAACACTTGTGTTATGGTGAATGTTTTACTTATTGTGAATGCTGTTATAACACTTTGGATTGCATGCAAAGTCTTAAGTAATTTGGTTAATTGTTTTTACTGGTCTGGGTTTAAAATCTTATTGTTTTTGCTATCACTGATTCACCCCCCTCTCAATGCTTTATTAGTCTATTAGTATGATAGAAATTTACCCTTGAAAAGTTTTTCTTGTAATAAGATAGGACATTTTTCTTTTAGATGCTCAGAGAGAATGGCTAAGTATGACAAATATGATAAGTTTGATAAGCATGATAGTAATGATAGATATGAGAAGTACGAGAAGAATGATAAGCCTTATAAGTCTAATCTGAAGTTTAGGAACTAAAAGAACTATTATTATGCTGTAGATGAAGGTGTTATAAATGATAAATCAGAAGGATATGAAGTTGTGTTTATTTCCATTAAAGAGGATAGACGTGTACCTATTGATTCCACTAACTATTCTTTTGAGGAGAAATCTCTGGCTGCTAAGGTAGAAGAAAAAGTTGTATGGGTGATTGAAAACTGTTGCTCACATCATATGACCAGTGATAATTTTTTTTTTATAAGATTGGAAAGGTATGATCGTGGAATATTTAGGTTTGGAGATGACAAAGGCTGTTTGATCTGTGGGAGAGGTTCTATTTTTATTGATGGTAACCATAACACTGATGATGTCTTGTATGTTGAAGGTTTGAAGCATTATATTTTGAGTGTTGGATAGATGGTTGATAAGGGTTATTATCTACAATTCAAAGATGGTAAATGAAAGATCTTGAATGCCTCCGGTATAGAGATTGCATTCGGAAATAAGACCGAAGGTAACATTTTTCATTTGAATGTTGGTGATAAAAGCTGTTTGTTTGCTAGGATAGATGAGAGTTGGTTGTGACATAGGAGGATGTGTTATGTAAAATTTGATTCATTAATTAAGATCAGTTCTACACAAGATGTTAGAGATCTCCCTATGATTGTTAAACCTATTAATTTGGTATGTAAAGAATGTCAGTTGGGTAAGAAAACAATGATTTCTTTCAAGAATAAATGATATATATTTGATGGATTGTTGGATCTTGTGCATACTAACTTTTGTGGACCTACAAATGTTAGAAGTGTGTAGGGTGATAGATACTTTATGCTACTAATTGATGATTATTCCAGGATGATGTGGGTTGTCTTTTTGAAGGAAAAATAAAAAAGCATTTGAAGAATTCAAGATATTCAAAGCTAAAGTTAAAACTGAGTCCGAATTGAAGATGAAGTGTCTGAGATCTGATAGAGGTGGAAAATTCAATTCCGGTGAGTTCAATTCTTTCTATGAGATGCATGGAATCAGAAGATAACTATATGCTTCTAGAACCCCAAAACAAAATGGAGGTGTTGAGAGAAAGAAACATACTATTTTGGATGCTGCAAGAACTATATTGATTGAAGGAAATGTTTCGAAGGTCTCCTGGAGAGAAGCTATTAGCACTGCAGTCTATATGTTTAACAAAGCTTATATCAAAGGTGATACCAGTAAGACCCCTTATGAGCTTTAGTTTGGTCATGTTCCTATTGTGAAATATTTCAAAGTTTTTGGTAGCAAATGCTATATGAAGAGAGATGAGGATATTGGAAAGTTTGATGCTAGAAGTAATGAAGGTATCTTTTTGGAATATTCCACAAAGAGTAAAGCCTACCGGTTCTATAACAAGAGACCAAGAAAGATAGTTGAGAGTGCAAATGTGAAGGTGGATGAAAACCTTGGGAAGGAGATCGAAGCTTATGATGATGATCAACATGTTGCTTTAAATCCTATTCAACCTGAAGAGCCAAAGCAAAATGATCCGGTAGAAATTGTTAATCTGGATGTTGCTGCTGCTGCTGGTGATGATGTGCAGGAACCTCAGAACAATTAGAAGACTCTGAGGTATGCTAGACTAAATCATTTTGAGAATTTGATTATTGGTGACAAGAATAAAGGTGTGATGACTAGAAGAAGGCTAGATGTAGAAGAAGTATGTTTAATTTCCAAAGTTGAACCTAAAAAGGTTGCTGAAACCTGTAAAGATGATAACTGGATAAGAGCCATGGAAGAAGATTTAGATCAGATTGATAATAATAACACTTGGGAATTTGTGCCTAGACCTAAGGATAAAAATGTTATTGGTACTAAGTGGGTTTTCAAGAACAAACTGAATGAAGGCAGTGAAGTAGTCAGAAACAAAGCTAGACTGGTTTGCAAAGGGTATTCACAACAGGAAAGAATTGATTATGAGGAGACTTTTGCTCCGGTTGCTAGAATTGAAGCTGTTAGACTGTTGCTTTCTTATGTTGCTTATAAATATTTCAAGGTAGATTAGATGGATGTCAAATCTGCGTTTTTTAATAGTGATCTATAAGAAGAAGTTTACATTGAACAACCTGATGGATTTTCACTGTTGGATGATGGAGACATGGTATGTAAGTTGAAGAAAGGACTTTATGGATTGAAAGAAGCTCCTAGAGCCTGGTATGCTAGGTTAGACAAATACTTGCTAAAATTGGGATTTTCTAAAGGTGCTACTGATAGTTATCTATACTTTAAAATTGAAAATGATAACATTCTAATTGTTGAAGTCTTTGTTGCTAACATTATTTTTGGTGGTGATGATGATATGATTATGAAGTTTTCCGGTGATATGCAGAAAGAATTTAAGATATCTATGATTGGTGAGATGAAGTTGTTCTTAGGTTTGTAGATTGCCCAGACAGAGAAAGGTATATTCATATCACAAACTAAGTATGTGAAGAAATTGTTGAAGAAGTTTGGACTAAATGATTCCAAACCGTTTGGATCTCCTATGGTGACTAGTTGCAAATTATCCAAAAATGATGGATCTCAGAAAGCTAATCAGAGTTTGTACAGATCTATGGTTGGTGGACTGTTATATCTTACTCAGAATAGGCCTGAAATTATGCATGTTGTGTGTATGACTTCCACATATGAAGTCGATCCGAAGGAGAGTCATGTCACTGCTGTTAAAAGAATATTCAGATATCTAAAGGGAATAGAGGATTATGGTTTATGATATCCAAAGAACGATGATTTCATGTTGTGTGCCTACATTGATGCAGATTGGGATGGTGATGCAGATGACTGGAACAATACTACCGATGGAGCATTCTTTTTAGGTAAGAATCTGGTCTCATAGGCTAGTAAGAAATAGGATTCGGTATCTTTATCTACCGCTGAAGCTGAGTACATTGCTGCTGCTAGTAATTGCACTCAGATAGTTTGGATGAAGAAAATGTTAAAATATATCAAAGTTATTCATGATGAGCCTACTGTTATATACTGTGACAATTCCGATGCTATACACATGTCTAAGAATCCGGTGAAACATTCAAGGACTAAGCATATATCAATTAAATATAATTACTTAAGAGAGAAAGTCAGTAAAGGGAAGGTGAAGCTGGAGTATGTATCTACAAAGGAATAAATTGCTGATATTTTCACTAAGCCTTTGTCTATTGATACATTTGTCTATTTGAGAGACAAGTTAGTGGTATCCACCCCTCTTGATGAGAACTAGATGCATTGAGTTGCATCGATCCGACGAAAGTCATAGTCTTTTTCTTTTATATGGATTGATGAGTTGGTGCTACTCGTCTACTGGAGTAGTCTGTTGATTTGACTGTATGTCAAAGGGGGAGAGAGATTCATGTTTTTGGAGAAAGTTAGATATTTGGAATTGCTGTCAAAGAGGGAGAAAGATCATGTGAAAAAGTGCTGTATCTATCTTGATCTTATGGGGAGTTTGTTGATTATATCTTCTTTCTTTGCATTGATTCTTTTTCACATTCATATGTTGCCATCAATGCCAAAGGGGGAGATTGTTGGATTATTGGGGGATATTATTCGATTTGGTTGACCATTGCTACTGCTAGGATATGTTGTTATCGTTGATGTGAACATATTCTTGTGATCTATTCCGATGAGTTTGGGAAGATTTTCTGGTCTGATTTTATAGTTTGGTTTTGCTGATCACTATTTTACGAAATCCTATATTTCCTCCGGTATATTCCGGTATGATCAGATCTTCTGCTAAGATTTTGGGATATTGTTTGGGATGATCTTGTGTATCTTTATTTCATATGGTTTGTGATTTGGTGCCCACCAATTTATCTTTCTTCGTGACAGTTGCTGATTGGTTGTGTTCTTGAGCTTTCAGATGTTGATCGACAAAGATTTGATATGTGGTGTTGGTGCAACTGTTGGTGATGATTCTAACATGCTTGATGGTGTTTCCTAGTTGTGTCCTATTTGTTTTGGCGATCCACATTGATCGTTGTGTGATTTTTGGTGATTTTTATGAAGCGGTGATGATTTTTGTGCTATGCGATATTTCTGGTGGTGAAGCATGTTGTGGTTGATCTTGGCGTGATTTTCGGTGGACGTGATCATTTGAATATTTGAATTAGATCCATGTTATGTAATGTAAATCATAATATTGGTCCGGTGGTCGATCTTTGTATTGTGTGATGTAATTTTTGTAATTGTAAATTGAGGGTTGAGGGTTTAGCCGACCTTGTTATCAAGGTTGATGATTTGTATATATAGGTGGGATATTCATGTAATTTAGGTGTCGGTATTGTGTTTACATTATCAGAGAGAGATGAATGTGTGAACAAGGATATATCATTCAGTGAGATGTTGAGGTGAGTTTGGTGTTGTAGAGAAGACAATTATGCTTAACTAGAATTGTCATCAGACATTTGTAGATTGTCACAAACCATATTTATCTATAATTATTTAATTGAGAAAATAATGTTTCTTTTTCGTCTATGAAATGAAAATGAAATAGAAATAATTTTTTTAGTGAAATAAGATGATAATGAAATGAGAGTTCAAATGCAATGAAATGATTTACATTACCTTATGTATGTAAATGCAATTGAATGATCCGTATTGATTTTATTAAGAAATTGGAGATCGTCATTGTTGATGAGCAATTGAGTGCAAGTGAATGCAGTAATAGGTGAACGTGGATGAAGGTGAGAACATGGTTCAGGTAGAGTTTAGAGTAATCTTTTATTAACTAATAATTATTTATTTAATTATTAGTCTATTATACTCTATGCTTAAGCTAAACTTAGGAATCGTATAATTCTTTAGGGTTTTCTCCTTTAGGGTTTCAAGTATCCTCTTATAAGGATTCTCTCTTTGTATTTTCATGACAACTGTAATTATTGAATTGCATTCTTGTTGCACAATCAATACGACTCCTCTTTTCTGGATCTTTGAATTCTGGCCTCCATAGCTCTTTTGCTTCTCTCTTTCTGTGACAGGTTTGCATGCAGGTGATCTTTGGGAGCTGTAGAGTTGATTTTTCCTCAACTCGAATATGGTATCAAAGCTCCATATCTGTATGCCCCTGTTCTCTTCATGAGAGATTTTGGGCCTAGTTCTTTAGATCTATGTATTCAGGGGTTTGTGCAGTTGCTTTTTTCCATTTCTAGGGGTAGCTAATATTTTGGTACATTTTGGTGCCAAAAGGACCTCACAATTGGATTCAGAAGGTTGATTCCATGAATTTTGATATATAATTTGCCTATTTTCGGTGACAGGGGCATGAGTTTTTATTGACACATTTTGAGGCACGAAAATCCGTACGACTGTACCTACAAATACGTCAGAAAATTTTCGTCAAAAAAAAAAACAAAAAAAAACCCTCTTTATGCCCTTACAGAAGGGCTTTTTTCTTTTGGCTGTAACTTAGTCATACAAAGGCACTTTTTTAAAAACTTTATATCATCGGAAAACTCTTTCCGAGCTCTATCCAAATCTGGAGGTTTGAACTTTTGATTTTGTTTTTTTGATGACATTTTTTGCTGCCAAAGCTAGAGGTTCCTTTTTGCACTCCGGGAGACATAACTTGAGCATCCAAACTCCATTTTTCAAAAACTTTATATCGTTGGAAAGCTTGTTCTATTTTTTTTCCATCCATATGAATTTTATTTCTAGATTGCGCTCCAAGGATATATTATTCAATTTTTTGCTTTTCAGCACTCTGGTGAATATCTTGGATGTTTCAGGTCCTGGGATCTCTTTCTTTGAGTAGGATGTCTCGTCTTTGGTTGTTTCTTTCTGTTTCTAGTCTTCTCTCTCTTCTGATCATTGTAGCATTTTATTTATGCAAACACACTGAGATAAAGTATCATCATGCATTGTATAATTGGGATCTTGCACATCTTGTGCCTTATTGTACATGTACTACTTATAAAGTGCCACAGGGGGGTTGATGTTTGTCTTTTTTTTCCATCTACCTTTGTCAAGTGAGTGTTCCTTCCACAAGATTAGCCTCATGATGTGTGTCAAGTGAGTTTTCTTTCTAGGACACTATTTACTTTCTCTCCACCTTCGATGTTCCTGGTTCTTCGTCATGCAGTTCTTGTTGGCCGTTCTTTTCAGTGTATCTATCCCTCTCCCTTTTTAGCATTATGGGGAGGTTGTTCCTGTTGGTTCTAATTTTTCCTTGGTTCAATTGATCTGCTCTTCAGGCTTTGGTGTTTCATGCCATTTGTATCTTTGAGTTTAGTTGTTTGCCTTTGTTTGCCCTCTGATTCGAGTAGTGTCATTTGAGGGCACTCCTGCAGATTACAATCTTCTCTACCTGGTCATGTTCTATTTTAGTGGAGGTTCTTTAGATCAACAGTTACTCTTAGACAATGTTTACATCTATTTCATGCTTTAGTGGTGTTCTTCATGCTCTTTTTTTTGTTCCTATCTTTTGGAACACTCTTGTTTGGAGGTTTCTTAGTCCTTCACTTGACCTTTCATCTCTTCTTGGAGAGGAGTTTTTTTCCCACAAGGTTTTCTCCTTTTTCTCTACTTTACAAAGATTTTATTGTACTTGGGAACCTCATCAGGCCTAGCAGCCGGGACCCATTGTTGCTTTCCTGCATTTTTTACATGTTTTTTTGGTCAGTTGTTTCTTAGCTACTCCCTAAGTTCATCTTAAGGGGGGTGTTAGAGTAATATTTTATTAGATAATAATTATTTATTTAATTATTAGTCTATTATACACTATGCTTTAGTTAAACTTAGGAATTGTATAATTCTTTAGGGTTTTCTCCTTTAGGGTTTCGAGTATCCTCTTATAAAGATTCTCTTGTTGTATTTTCATAGCAACTGTAATTATTGAATTGCATTCTTGTTGCACAATCAATATGACTCCTCTTTTCTAGACCTCTGAATTCGAGCCTCCATAGCTTTTTTGCTTCTCTCTTTCTGTGACATGTTTGCATGCAGGTGATCTTTGGGAGCTGTAGAGTTGATTTTCCCTCAACTCCAATAATAATATATATATATATCCAATTATCACGAAAATGAATAAATTTACTTCATGAATATTGAAATAGTTGAGAGTATACATACATACATTCATATATATATATATATAGACTTTAAAATTGTATGCATTTATTACACCAAATAAGGAATGCGAAGTGGGATTCCATGGTGATATTGACTATATATATATATATATATAGACTTTAAAATTGTATGCATTTATTACACCAAATAAGGAATGCAAAGTGGGATTCCATGGTGATATTGACTATTCCACACAACATTCTATTTGGCAGATTATTAAATAGCATGTACTTAATATCAAACCATATCGTATTACAATGAGGAGTCCATAATATCGACTGTGAAAAGTAACAAGCTCTTTTGTTTAGAACAAAAGGGATTCAATAGTAACATCGACTCCACCCTTTAATGATAGGAAGGGAGTCGGTATTACTACCGACTACCAACTCAAATCTCCATCTTCACATGCATTGAAATTTCTATATAATGTTACATGAACAAACAATTACGTGGATGACCAACCACATGAAATCACCAATAATAATGAAATTAAACAGATGTACAGTTCGAATTACCAAATGCACGCACTATAACAGAGTTCGAATTCTGTTGGGACTATTATCATAACTAAAAAAATTAGAGGTGTCAGATATAAACTCAGATAACAGTCCACCACTTTGAGAGATTGGCCTGAAAATAGGAAGAAACATAGATTAGATCAACATATATAGACAATGGATTTTGGAGAAAACACACAATGACACAGTAAAAAAAAAAGAATATACGAAATTTGGAAGCAAGGCAGACAAAAGAGAAGATGTACAGTCAATAAATTTTCACAGAAGAATCAATTGGAATACAACAGAGCTCATAGGTAGGGTCTCATTTGAATGATGTTTTACTGTGAAAATACTAAATAAATAAAGTTTGAATATAACTAGATTAAGATGATATCGTAGGAAAATATTAGATTCATAGTTTTTAAATTTATGAATATGAAAATCATATCGATTGGCATCAAAATACATTTCTTGTAAATTATATATACATATATGCACTAAAGAATTATTTCTTTAAAATTTGTTGGTATATATAAGTGTAAATCTTAGAAATTAGACAACCAAACCCTCTAGAAGCAGAGTAAGAGGATAGAGAGCATGCGTGAATTTGAACCACAAATAAGATGAAATACTAGGGTAAAGAATTATTAAATATTGAAGCTTATTTTGATTTTGTGAAGAAAAGAGTTAAACTTCTGAATTAGTTCCTTGCAATGGAAGTCAGTATGATTATTTGAAATATCATTTGATAAATCCATATGGGAATATGCATTATGAACTATCATTTTAATACCCATTATGAACCGCCGCCATAGCTCCCCGCTGCCTCCTTGCCGGAGCTCCCCACCGCCACAGCTCCTCGCCGGTGCTGCTGGCCCCCCGCTACCGTGCCGTCAGCGACTGCCCTGCCGCTTGCCGGAAACCGCGGCCCAGCTCGGCCACTACCTGGACACAGCTGCTCATCCACTAGGGAGCCACTAGCTCGCCACTAGTGCGCCACCCACTGGCCACCTCCACCCGAAAAGCCACCAAACTAACCCTTCCTCTTGTTTTGAAGAGGGGTTTGGTTTTTTGGCCCTATCTTGGACAAACGGAGTCATTTTTTCGAAAATGAATAGGCATTGGAAGGATGGTTCCGAGCCGGACCTCGTGATGCTGGTAATTTTTTTCCAATTTTTCTATTTGACTATGTTTTTTGCCAGTTAAAGCGAGGTCTCTTTTTTGCACTCCAGGGGATGTAGAATGAGCATCCGAACTCCATTTTTTCAAAAGGTTTATATTTTTGGAAAGCGTGTGTTGTGTACTTTCCAGCCATATGAGTTTTATTTTCAGATTCTGATCCATGCATATTTTATTCAGATTTTTGCTTTTCTACACTCTAAAGGATATCTTGGTTGTTTCAGGTCCCGAGATCTCTTCTCGGGGTAGGATGTCTCTATTTTGGTTCTCCTTTCTATTTCCAGTATTCTTATCATTGTAGCATTGTATTTCTACAAATGCACTGAGATAAAGTGCCATCATGCATTGTTTATTGGGGATCTTGCATATTTTGTGCTTTATTGTACATGCACTCGTTATAAAGTGCCATGAGGGGGTTGATGTTTACCTTGTTTGTCATCCACCTTTGTCAAGTGAGTGTTCCTTCCATGACATTCACCTCATGCTGTGTGTCAAGTGAGTGTTCCTTCCACGATACCATGTACTGTCTCTGTGCCTTTGATGTTCCTGGTTCTTTGTCCTGCAATTCTTCTTGGGATATTGCATATATTGTTCCTTATTCTACATGCACTCCTTATAAAGTGCCATGAGGGGGTAGATGTTTGCCTTGTTTTCCATCCACCTTTGTCAAGTGAGTGTTCCTTCCATGACATTCACCTCATGCTGTGTGTCAAGTGAGTGTTCTTTCCACGATACCATGTACTGTCTCTGCGCCTTTGATGTTCCTGGTTCTTCGTCCTACAGTTCTTCTTGGCTGTTCTTTTCAGTGTACCTATCCCTCCCCCTCTTTAGCATTATAGGGAGGTTTGTCCTGTTGGTTCTAATGCTTCCATGGTTCGATTGATCAGTTCTTCAGGCTTTGGTGTTTTTATGCCATCTGTACCTTCGATTTTAGTTGTTTGCCTTGTTTGCCTTCTGATTCGAGTAGTGTCATTTGAGGGCACTCATAAAGATTATAGTCTTCTCTACTTGGTCATGTTCTATTTCAGTGGAGGTTCTTCAGCTCAACAATTATTCTTCGACAGAGTTTGTAGGTTCTTCATGCTTTAGTGGTGTTCTTTTCCATCTCTTTTTGGAGTAGAGTTTTGTTCTCATGTGGTTTTCTTTATTTCTCTAGTTCATAGATATTTCATTGTATTTGGGTACCTGATCAGGCCTTGTTGTCAGGACCCATCTTTCTATTAGAGTTATCTTGTATTAGCTAATAATTATTTATTTAATTATTAGTCTATTAAACTCTACGCTTAAGCTAAACTTGGGCATTTAATAAATATTGTAGGTATTTAATAATTATTCTAATTATTAAATACACATTAGCCCTTCACGATTTCTTTAGGGTTGCATATTTTTAGGGTTTCTATTATCCTTTTATAAGGATTGTATTGTACTTGTTCATTAAAAAAATTGATTCCCTTTCTCAATGATAATCTTCTTCTTCAGAGCATTTATGCTTTTTTGTTTTATGTGCCTCCATTCTTCTCTTGTGATAGGTATTTGCATGTAGGTGTTCTTGGGATCTCTGAAGTTGTATTTCCTCAACTTCTTCATGGTATCAGAGCCTACATCTGCTGCTGCTTGTTCCTGATTTTTTAGAAGATTTTTTGGAGAAGGGTTTCAAGTTTTTTCAAAGTTTTTTATTGGATCTATGGTAGCTGTTTTGTTTCTGATCATTTTGGGCTCAAACAGAACTCACTATTGAGCTCAAAACGCCCCAAAACCCCCATTTCCATATAAAATTTGTCAAATTTTGACAAATTTGGGTTCTGAAATTTTTTCTTTGGTTTTGCCTTTTTTGGCACGAATTTCAAGAAATTTGCCAAAAAAATATTTAAAAAAATAAAATTTAGAGCAGTTTGGGAAAAAAAGACCTCACCGTTGGCTTCCGAAGGGTGTTTCCAATCATTTTGATATATAATTCAACCTATTTCGGTGACAAGTACATCTGGGTCATATTTTTTATTGGCACATTTTACGAGGCACAAAATCCATAGGGCTGTACCTGCAAATGGGTCAGAAAATTTTCATCAATTTTTTTTTTTTTTTTTTTTAAACCCTTTTTATGCCCTAAAAGAGGGGTTTTTTCTTTTGGCCTTATCTTGGGCATACATAGTTGTTTTTTCGAAAACGAATAGGCGTCGGAAAGTTGGTTTTGAGCCGGACCTCGTCATGTTGGTAATTTTTTCCAATTTTGCTGTTTGACTATGTTTTTTTCCAGTCAAAGTGAGGTCTAGTTTTTGTACTCCGGGAGCCATAAAATGAGCATCTAACCTCCATTTTTTGAAAAATTTATATTTTTGGAAAGCGTGTGCTGTGTACTTTCCAGCCATCTGAGTTTTATTTCCAATTTTGCTGCATGCATATTTTATTCAATTTTTTGTTTTTCAGCACTCTAGTGGATATCTTGGTTGTTTCAAGTCTTGAGATCTCTTCTCTGGGTAGGATGTCTCTATTTTGGTTCTCGTTTCTATTTCTAGTCTTCTTATCATTGTAGCATTGTAATTATGCAAACACACTGAGATAAAGTACCATCATGCATTGTTTATTTGGAATCTTGCACATCTTGTGCCTTGTTGTACATGCACTATTGATAAAGTGCCATGAGGGGGTTGATGTTTTCCTGTTGATTGCCATCTTTCTTTGTCTAGTGAGTGTTCCTTCCACGACATTCACCTCATGATGTGTGTCAAGTGAGTGTCCCTTCCATGACACCATGTACTTTTCTCAGCACCTTTGATGTTCCTGGTTCTTCGTCATGCAGTTCTTCTTGGTTGTTCTTTTAAGTGTACCTGTCCCTCTTCAACATTATGGGGAGGTTTGTCCTGTTGGTTCTAATGCTTCCTTGGTTCGATTGATCAACTCTTCAAGCTTTGGTGTCTCATGCCATCTGTATCTTCGAGTTCAATTGTTTGTCATCTGATTCGAGTAGTGTCATTTGAGGGCACTCATGCAGATTACAGTCTTCTCTACCTAGTCATGTTCTATTTCAGTGAAGGTTCTTCAGATCAGTAGTTACTCTTCGACAGTGTTTGCAGGTATTTCTTGCTTTAGTGGTCTTCTTCTTGCTTTTCCATCTCTTTTTGGAGTAGAGTTTTTTTCCCACATGGTTTTCTCTATTTCTCCGGTTCATAGAGATTTGGTTGTGATTGGGTACCTCATCAGACTTTGTTGCCGGGACCCAAATTTGCCTTCATCATGTAGTTGCATTTTTTGCTTCATGCATTTAGTTTTTTAGCTACTCCCTAAGTTCATCTTAAGGGGGGGTGTTAGAGTTATCTTGTATTAGCTAATAATTATTTATTTAATTATTAGTCTGTTAAACTCTACGCTTAAGCTAAACTTAGGCATTTAATAAATATTTTAGGTATTTAATTATTAGTCTAATTATTAAATACACATTATCCCTTTAGGGTTTCTTTAAGGTTGCATATCTTTAAGGTTCCTATTATCCTTTTATAAGGATTGTATTGTACTTGTTCATTAAAAAAATTGATTCCCTTTCTGAATGATAATCTTCTTCTTCAGAGCATTTATGCTTTTTTGTTTTATGTGCCTCCATTTTTCTCTTGTGACAGGTATTTGCATGCAGGTGTTCTTAGGATCTCTGAAGTTGTATTTCTTTAACTTCTTCACTTTCCTATTTTCATTAGCTGTTCTAGGTTTTAGCTTCTCCCTAAGTCTAGTTTAAGGGGGGGTGTTAGAGTATTCGGGTATTTACTTGATTATTTAATTATTTAAGTTCCCTTTATCTCTTTTACACTTAAGCTAACTTTAGGTGCATAATAATTAATTCTTTTATTAATTATTATGTGCAAACCTAGGTTTTCCCTTTTAGGGCTTCTTGACCTATTAAAGGTTAAGTTCTTTCTTTTTTTTGTAACAAAAAGGAGGATTATTACATTACATTTTGTGAATATTGAGCTCTCTCTTTTTGAGCATATTTTCTGTGTATTTCTTTCTTTTGTGATTTGCTTCCTTGCTTCTCCTTGTAACAGGTTTTTTAGCTTGCAGAGATCATTTGGACTCCTATGGTGTTGTATTTTCTCAACTCCAACATTTACTTTTATCTATATGCTAAATATGCATACATGTGTTACACATTCTTATTTTTTTAATTCTTGCTCCTAAGTTACTTGAAAAGATAGAAGCAATTTTTTTTTTTATTAGATGTAATTGCTTGTAAACGAAATATTGTTTCTTCTACATCTCTTAAATGAAAAACTGTTTCTTTAAATATTGTAATTATATTATGCGAGAAATGAGAAGTTAAAATTGAGAAAAGAAATATTGTTTTCTATGTACTTCTCCTGATTTAATATGAATACTAGAAAAGCTAGATATGTTTGTGTTTGTGGGAAAGTTACCTTCCAGGATGAGTGTCAAATGTGGAATTATAGAGAGAATAGTTTTCTTTTATAAACTATATTTTATTGCTATGCATGGCATTATACTCAACCGAGTAACTTTTTGACCATTGATATAGATGGATATATTTTATGCTCTCTACCATATCCTTGATTGATCTTTCTTGTATATTAATGGAATTAGAAAATTGAAAATGAATGTATCATTCTAGGCATGCATCAAATTCCATCTTGTCTATCGAATTCTTTTTGCGAAGCAGTTCGTGCAGGGTCGGGTATTCTTGATTGACCAAGAATTCTGGGGAAGTGTATGTTGGCATTTTGATGATGTTGTTATTGTTATTGATGGACACACATTTGTTTTAGGATCACTTTCTTATGTATGAGTTATGCTCAACCGCTAATTGTTCCAACCAATATTGTGTATTATAGTCTTTAGACTATCGGTGTTTTGCAGAAGGTGTTTACCGGTCACACATTGACTGAAGACCCAAAGCTGTATGAAGAGCTCAAGCGGTTCGGGGATTCCAAAGGGGCACAAAGGAACAAAGCTATAGTGAACATTTTTCCAGTCTTCATTGTGACAACCAGTAATTGGTAAAATGTATGAACCAGCAATCGGTAATGAACCGGTATTACTCGGTGATGAGTTACCAACTGGTATTTCTGTGATGAGTTATCATCCATTGACACTTTGGCGGTGATTTTCTGTCTAGGGTTTTAGATGTGCCTTTTGACGGAACTTGTAATGTAATCCTATTGGACCGACATGAAATCAGACTCCTTATAAGGACATTATGTCTAGGGTTTTAGATAATGATGAGGGTTTTGTATGTGCGATCTTAGAAGAGAAGATTAGGTCTATGTGAAGAAACAAAGTGTGGAGCTATTGAAGATTGAAGTAATGCTAAATGTGTATTAACAATGAGCTATCAACGATCTAACCAAGCATACTGTGCTAGTATCTAGATCACTCACTTGTTGATTACTCACATCTTCGACAAGTCTGAAACCCTTAATTGGGTAGGCCTGGCAAAGCCTTTGTAAATCCTCTAACAAGGTGGTTCACAACTGTGAATCTGAAATCCTCTCACAAGGTAGTGTTTAACAGGACTTATCTCCTAACAGAGATCTGGATTCCTAACAGGATCTGTTCTGGTGAAGAACATTGTATGACCTTAACTGGTCTGGTTTCTATTCTGCAGATAGTTACTTGTGAGTTTCTGCTCACCGTGGGTTTCCCCATTTGGGTTTCCACGTCAAAACCTCTTGTGTTATAGTGATTGTGCTCTTGTGGGTGAATGCTTTATTTTTTGTTTGGTTTGCATTTGTCTTAACTGGTTTGTTAGTAAATCTATTATACCGGTCAACTTCTAAACTGTTTAAGAGTTTAAGTTCAACATTTTTTGGTATACTAATTCACTCCCCTCTTAATATTCATCAGTGTAAGCTTCAAGGTTGGGTGGAAAAAGCACCTGAATCTTGTTCTTGTCTTCATTATAAAGATTGCATTAAATATGGCTTTGGATTGCAGATCAACGGATGCATCTCATCCTTTACTTTATGGTTTTCTTGTTATATGAACTTAAGGCATCATTTAGACGCAAGTATTGTATGTAGATATGAGTAAGATACTACTTACAAATTCCTATTGAATAAAGAAACTTTATCTCTTTATAAAATTCTCATGTATTTTATGATATCAATGGAATTATCATGATGTAGAGGTCGACAGGGGAAGCACAATTAAGCCCTAACTCCAACCTTCTGCAGATGATCAACCTTTTTGTTCACTCTAACCTAGTGATAAATGTCACCTTACTTAGCATGCTAAGGCTAATGGCTGACTAGCCAAATTAGCAAAACATGGAAATACTCAAACCCTTTGGTTTAGGGAGTGGATAGGGTTCCCCTAACCTAGAAATGACTTGTTTTGATCAACCAAGTTGATCCCCAACAACTCCTAGACCCACAACACCCAACTGCTACTATACTATCATACCAGACCGAATTCAGCTTGTAGCCTTCCAAACACTGTTTTTTGCAAAACAACCTCAACTCTCCTAAAGGATGAAGGAAAAAAACTTCAGATTTGAGTACCCTTTATGGCGTACTTTCAGATTCCAAAAGGAAAGGCTCCTATTCCTTTTGTACACCCCTGAGCTCCTCTTGGACAGGCAGGCCTAATAGTGGTAACTAGGTCTGGTTCTAAAGTAACAAACTGCAAATGAATTCACAAGGCTAAATAAACATTAGGTTCAGGTCTAAGGATGCTCCTGTAGATGCAATCCGACCTTGGATTTGTTCAGTCCACTCCCTGAGTTTTTCTGCACTCCTACTTTCTCAATTCTGAGACCAAGCACATGGGCATGCTTGGCCTAGGATATGGTGTGGAACCTAAGTACTGACACTTCCCAAGTTGCAACTACCAGAGTCCTAACGTACATTGCTCTAACTTGAACTATCCAAATGGCCATTGTGGTCCAATGCAGGAATCTCAAGTTAGAGCTATCGCTGGATGAAACCCTGATTACACTTTACCCTGGTACTAGAGAAGAAGAACTTCCGACTCAGATGTGTCCACCCAGTCCCCAAGCCAATTGAAAACAAATGGAACTACACAATTCTACACCTTCATGCCATGCCAAGTCCTATCAATGTAACTTATTGATTTTTGAGCACCAAAAGATGTTCTGTGAAACAACCTACAACTGTATTTCTGTCCACACCAAAGGATCAATTACATTCATTGAATCAATCCGCTCATCCCTGGAAATGATTTAAACTTGTTCAAATAGGTCTCCACCAACATCCTTAATCAAAATCCAAACCGGCCTAGCCGTTGGGAGAAGTTGGGAGACCGAATTCCTGTTCGGTTACATTTTTTGGTAGTTGGCAACTTCCATCGGGTCATCGACATAGGTCGAGAACATGACCTCCGATGCCCGATGGCCAGTTTTACAATCAAGCTGTTCTATTGGGTCATCAAGTTAACTCAAAAATAGGGCTCCTGATGTCCGATCACAAACTCTGCCAGTGGTGCGTTCCTATCAGGTCTTTAGAGTAGCTCAAAACTCTCCATCTGATGTCTGATAAAATATTCTCAAGGTGGTGCACTTTTCCATCGGGTCATCAGGATGACTTTAAAACAACTTCTCTGATTGCCGACGCAAAAAATCCAAGTGTGCTAACTTATTGGTTCGTTGGGTTAAGTCAGGATCCTCGACTTCCGATCCCCGATGCCCACTCCTTCAGTTTGCTACTCTATCGGGTCATCGCGAGTGGAGCAAAACAACTACACCGATACCCGATGAAAACTCCTTTGAAATGTTACCCCTCCATCGGGTTATCAGGTGGTACTCAAAATGGGTTACACTGATACTCGATGACAATTCTTTGAGAAGGCGACTCTATCGGGATAAGCTACGCCGATAGTGCAACTTAGACAAATTTTTGCAACATTTGGTCTATCGACCATTTATGCATTTTCCCGCACTCCAAAGGTTTCCAAATGAACTCTAAGAACACAAGACACACAAAATTGACTCGTAAATCCATTGCAGGAAATTCACAATACCTATGAGTCAAGAAGGATCCGATAGTTTTTTCTAAACCTATTGATAGTAACCACCCTAGAGGAGGAGGAGGATGGTTAAGTGAAGAAGAAATTTTCCCTCTCGTTGAGAAACAAGTTCATGACCTTCCAGATGAAGGGAAAAAGGAATCAACTCCTGAACCAAAGAGGAAATAAATAACTAATCATGCGAAGTAGGGAAAGGTAATTTCACCTACCGAATCTCTTGGAAACAAGACTAGACTATCCATGTCAAGGAGATGGAAGAAAATGAAGAACGTCTATATGAGCATCTGCCTTTTGACTTGATTGTAATTAGTTCAGATGAGTCAAAATGATATACCCCATTGACTCCATGAGTAAAGTGATATATTTATGTAATGTTATTTATAAACAATCAATAAATAAAGTTTCTATTTTATAATCATCTTGGTGTCATAATAAGTGGAAGTAGAGTATCTCCTAGATTTAGTGCATTTGATAAATGGACACACATCTTGGATAATAATCTCCTGAGTAGAGATGAGAACTTTTTAAGTATGTTTCTTATATAGTATAGCTGTAGTTGAGACCTTATTTAATATAACAATGATAGCTATTATAAGAACCTAGACACATTGGATGCTTGATTTATTAAACTAGGTTCTTAAACTAGTATTATTCTAACTTGTTCCTTGTGAAAGATATAGATAATATTCTATTATACTCTATGTTTGTAGTGTACAAAGTAGATATTATTTGGATAAAAATTTTGGATGAAACCTTCTTAGGGCTTCATCTTCTTTTCTATGCTCAATTTTTGTGGTCCTTGTCGACACAATTTTGAAACTATTGATAGTGTGTTTGATATTCTCTCTAGCGCACTTTGGAAAGGATACCGCAAGGTGCTGTGACACTCCCTCACGTTTGACTACTCTTAGTCACACAGTTCATGTAATATGTATCTATTTTGATGCTTTATTTGGTCATTGATGAATTATTTGATTTTTGATTATTGGGATTGGCTTTGACTGCTTAAGCCAATCATATTTTTCTTCTTCTTTTGTATGTAGACGAGTCACCAATTTTATATCTCTATTTTGTGGCCCTTGGTCACACTTGACTTATTGTTTCATTATGCGTATTTTATAATTTACTGTTAAAGTTGATTATGTTTTTCTCTTAATCATTATGGTGGCTAACCTAATGTTTAAACTTTTTAGTGATTTTCAATTTGCATATTGTATTCATTCCCTATCATGTTCATAGCAAACGCCTGATAGAATGTACAAGGGAGTAGAAGTCGGAGAGTGTGCCAAGCATAGTTGTCTGTATTAGTTAGGACAAAAAAACCCATGTATGTGTATAAATTTTAGTTTGAGTGACTTCTATATGAGAAACAAGTGTGTAGGTCTCGCAAAGGTATGCATATATATATATATATATTTAGAAGATAGAAAAAAATGTTCTTACTTTTTTTAAGACCATGTGATCTTGTATGATGTATTTTGTTAATTAAAAGTTGGTGGTGGAGTCTTGGACATCCAAGTACAAATGGTCTTTGACGAAAAGACACATTTTGAGTTAGTTGAGTAAAGTTTGCGTTAGCAGATGCTCAACATATGCTATTACATTAAGATTCTCTATTATGATGATTACCTTGTTAGTTGTCAGTTAAAGGTGTGCCTAGTATTTCTAAAATCTTTATGGGTTGTTATAAGTTAAAGGACTGAAGTGGAGTTAGTTGATTTGAATATTTGGAATTGAAAGAAAGTCAAATGACAGATTCTCTTAGACCAAGAAAATATTTATGTATCATAGTTAATTTAAAATTCAAACTCGAGATAGTAATTGTTTTGGAATCCCTTGGAAGAGAAACATTACCTAAGGGTCGAGCAATCCTTGGGAGTAGATTCTTCAGATCACGAATTCGATGGATATGAGTTGGAACCTGATGGTATTTTGAGATACCAAAGGAGGAACTACATACATGAAGGCATAAAGTTAAGGACATTAATACTGCATAAGGTATACAATACACATTATTTAGAACATTCAGAAGTGACAAGGATGAAAGCTGAATTAAGAACTTTGTATTTTTGGCCTAAACTCTGGAAAGAGGTGAATGAGTATGTGGCTGAATGTTTGGAATACCAGCGAGTGAAAGCTGAGCATGTTCATCCAGTAGGATTTTTATTTCAATATGTCATATTTGAGTATAAGTAGCAAGTAATCAATATGGATTTAATCCAAGGTTACCTATGAGCAAAAACAAGCATGATACCATCTTAGTAGTTGTGGATAAATTGACAAAAGTTGCACATTTCATACCTGGAAGTGAAATTTGTGCAAGAGATATTCTGATTGCATGGTGTACCATAAACCATTATTTTAGATAGGGATGCCAGGATGACATCTAGATTTTGGACAACATTGAATGCAGCTTTGGGAACTAGACTGAACTTTAGTTCAACATATCATCCTCAGACTGATGGCCAAACAAAAAGGGTTAATCAGGTTGTGGAAGATCTTATAAGGATGTATTGTATGGATTAGTAGTACAAGTTGGAGGAGTATTTTCCTTTGGTTGAGTTTGCATATAACAACTTCTTTTACGCATCTTTAGGGATGACACCTTTTGAGGCACTCTATAGACAAAATTATTGCACACCCATTACTTGGGATAGAATGTAAGATATGATAATTATTGGTCCTAATTTTCTCAAGGAAATGGATGAGCAAATGAAGTTGGAAGGGTAGAATGAAAGAGGTAGTCGATAGACATAAAAGCTATTCTGATTGAACCAAGATTGTTAGATAGTTTGCTACAGGAGATAAAGTCTTTTTGAGGGTCAAGCATCATAAGAGCTCTATCTCATTTTGGAAATTATCAAAGTTGGTACGAAGATATGTGGGACCCTGAGATATGCTGGAAAGTTATAAACCCACTTACTTATGGGTACAAGATCTAGGGGTGGTGCTAGTGGAGCCCATTTGAATCCTAGATCAACATAGAGTGAAGCTACGTAGTAGTGATTTATCTCAATATAAGGTCTAGTGGAACCAATATTCTAGGGATAGTGCTACATAGGAGGATGCTGAGATGATTGACAATCATTTTCCTCGTTCGTTTTCTTGCTGAAATGATTGACCGCCATTTTCGTCATTTTCTTTCTTAGAGTAGTATTTTCTTAATGCACAAGATACCTTGATACTTTGATTTGATTTACATGTTGTGAACTCATATAACATGGATGCTATTGTTATTTTTTATGTTTTTATTTGAGACTATGATGTATGGTTAATATTTTATGATGTTGAAATACACTATGTGCTTATTGAGAGAATAATAAGACATCAGGATGATGTCTCTTCCAAGTAGGGAAGGATGTCACTGTTAGGTCTCGAAGACAATTGAGAGGGGGGGGGGGTGAATCAGTTGTCTAATAAATTCAAACCAAAACTTATTAACCAACTTAATGCTTAATACCGATAAACCAGTTAAGTATGCCGGTAGACAATGTTAACAGTAAATTGCCATACCGGTAAGAATTAATGCATGAAACATAAACACAAAGTCATCCACAACACATGACACCAATATTTGTACGTGGAAACCCTGTAAGGGGAAAAACCACGGTGGGAAACCTTACCCACAATCAGATGATACTACTGTAGATAGTAAGTGTACAAAGAGGGGTCTGCACATGCAGAAAGGCCAATAGCCTAGAGCTCACTGCTCAATCACAAATAGGAGTCACATACACTATAGTTGGATGGTTAAATCCAATAAGAATGTACTGTACAAAATCGCATCTTCATATGCTGAATTCAGTACCAGTGTAATGCTGATATGCTTCCACAAAAACCTAACTTCACCTTCAGATGATGTCTTCATGTATGCCTCTACTTGATCTCGCATATACCTTCACTCAAATATTTTTCGCATTCCACACTTGATCTTACAAATAAGATCTTACATTTATACCATGCCCTAAGACCAATTTTAGTAGGTCGGCTTTAAAAGATATTACAATAAAAACATTTTACATATAATATAATATCCGATACAATAACCGATTAAACATGTCGGTTTAATGCATTTACATCAATAATAAATCATCTTCATAGCGTGCCATGCTGATCTGGAAAAGATAAACCTGTCAGTGTAACCCTAGATAACCTGGACTTATTTGTCGGTAAAAGCAAATATGCAAATATGAATATACCAATGATTAATTCTTGAAAACAAAGTGTCCATACGATGTCTTGGACATTATCAAGTGTCTTCCATATCATTCCAGGTATCGGTGAACATTATATCCTGTCGGTGAACCATATACCAGTAATTGTTGCACAGATTATTGCTTGCCGGTGAATGTTGCTGGATCTCCAAAGTAGGTGTATTTAGTAGGTATTGACATCAATGACAAAACCATACCAAAATACCAACAATCTCCCCCTTTGGCATTGATGGCAACACAAGACGAAAAAACCATCAAAGTGCCAAAACAGAAATGCCAAATACAAAAACCAACAATCTTCATTTCTCCCCCTGGGAGTAACAATACCAATATTTCAAAAAAACTTTCCCTTAAAATCTCTTTTTCTTTCCAAAAGGATAATGTGTTTTTCCATAGATATCTCTCCCCCTTTGACATCAAATGCCAAAGTCACAAAAGGTCAAGTTCATACAAAATAACAATCAATTCAATATACCAACTACTCCCCCTGAGAAGTAGCTTCCTCATCAAATACTGGAATAAAAGATTTGTCCATTTAATTCTGTCAGTTGATGACAATCATCAACTGTCTAAGTCACTACTGGTGGTGGTATGACTCCGAGCTGATCTCTGAGATACTCAAAAGTTTCCTTAGGCAAAGGTTTTGTGAAAATATCTGCAAGCTGTTCTTTAGTATTCACATAAACCAGTTTTATCTCTTTTTCTTTCACTTTTTCCCTTAAAAAATTCAGTTTGATAGAAACATGTTTTGTTTTACAATGTAATACCGGATTTTTAGATATATCAATTGCTGCAATGTTATCACAGTATATAGTAATAGGTTCCTTGTATTTTACCTTTATGTCTTTCAACATTTGCTGAAGCCAAAGTACCTGTGTATAGTTTGTTGCTGCTGCAACATATTCTGATTCTTCTGTTGATAAAGATGTACAACTCTGTTTCGTACTCAACCAAGAAATTAATCTTTTTCCAAGAAAGAATGCTCCTCTAGTGGTTCTTTTTCTATCATCCACATCTCCTGCCCAATTTGCATCTATATATGCACATATATCAAAATTTTCATCTTTAGGATACCATAATCCAAGATTTGTTGTGCCTTGTAAGTACCAAAAAATCCTTTTCACTGCTGATTCATGATTTTCCTTAGGATTACTCTGAAATCTAGAAACTATACATACTGCATTCATAATATCAGATCTAGTTTGTGTCAAATATAGTAAATCTCCTATCATAGATTTGTATCTAGTTGGATTAACATGTGTAGATTCATCCCCTTGAGATAATTTGTCATTTGTAGTCATAGGTGTGCTTACCGGTTTCGAGTTCTCCATCCCAAATTTATTAAGTAGTTCTTTCAAGTACTTAGATTGACTCAAAAATATACCTTTATCAGTCTGTAAAATTTGCAATCCTAAAAAGAATTTTATTTCTCCAATCATAGACATTTCAAATTCTTGCTGCATTTCAAGAGAAAATTCTTTGCATAATTCATCTTCTCCTCCAAAGATTATATCATCAACAAATACTTCAATAATCAAGATGTCATCATTAGTTACTTTGTAATATAAGTTGCTATTTGCGTTTCCTTTAATAAAACCAATCTTTAAAAGATACTTATCCAATCTTGCATACCAAGCTCTTGGGGCTTGTTTTAATCCATACAAAGCTTTTCTTAATCTGCAAACCATATCATTATCATCTGTCAAAGAAAATCCATTAGGTTGTTCAATATAGACTTCCTCTTCAAGATCTCCATTCAAAAATGCACATTTAATATCCATTTGATAAACTTTGTAATCCTTGTGAGCTGCAAAAGCCAAGAATAATCTAACTGCCTCAATTCTGGCTACCAGTGCAAAGGTTTCATTGTAATCAACTCCTTCTTTCTGAGAATATCCCTTACACACTAGTCTTGCTTTATTTCTGACAGCCTTACCATCTTCTTTAAGTTTGTTTCTAAATGCCCATTTGGTTCCAATTACATTTTTATTTTTAGGCCGGGGAACTAATGTCCAAGTATTATTTTTCTCAATTTGTCATAATTCTTCTTCCATAGCTTTAATCCAAAATTTATCTTCACATGCCTCATTGATAGTTAATGGTTCAATTTGAGAAATAAGACATACCTCTTCATTTCCCAATCTTTCTCTTGTCATAACTCCTTTAAATTTGCTTCCAATTATTTGATCTACAGAATGATTCAGTCTTACATACCGGGGTGTCTTAGTCTGTTGTTGTTCTTCAATTATTGTGGAATCCTCTAATGACACTAGAGTAACTGGATCATCATTATGTACTGGTGGATTTATTGTAGGTTCATTTGTCATAATTTCTATTTCCGATTCAGAGTCTATATATCTTGAAGTTCCTCTGAATTGTTCATCAATCTTTACATTTATACTCTCAACAATTTTCTGTAATCTTTTATTAAAACATCTATATGCCTTGCTCTTAGATGAATAACCAAGAAATATTCCTTCATTACTTCTAGGATCAAACTTGCCAATATACTCATCTCTTCTAATATAAAATTTACTTCCAAAAATTCTAAAGTACTTAAGAGTAGGAATAGTACCAAACCATATTTCATGAGGGGTCTTATCAGTTTCACCTTTGATGTGAACTTTGTTGAATGTATAGACAGCAGTGCTTACTGCCTCTCTCTAGTACACATGTGGTAGATTTGCTTCTGATAACATACTTCTTGCTGCATCCAAGATAGTTCTATTTTTCCTTTCAATAACTCCATTCTGTTGTGGTGTCCAAGGTGCTGATAATTGTCTTTTGAGTCCATTCACTTCACAGAATGTATTAAATTCTTTAGATGTGAATTCTCCTCCTTGATCTGATCTTAAACATTTGATTTTCTTACCAGTTTCATTTTTAACGATTGCTTTGAATAGTTTGAACTTCCCAAGTGCTTCTGATTTTTCTTTGAGAAAAGTAACCCAACACATTCTAGAATAATCATCAATAATTAGCATGAAATATCTATCACCTTGTAAGCTTTTAGTTCTAGCTGGACCACATAAATCGGTGTGAATTAAATCAAGAGCATTATTAGATTTTTCTGGAATACTTTTGAAACTAGCTCTAACTTGTTTTCCAAATTGACATTCCTTGCAAATTGTATTCTGAGGTTTCACAATTTTAGGTAGATCTCTAATTGCCTTAGAAGTACTGATTTTTACCATGCAATCAAAATTTACATGACATAGTCTTTTATGCCATAACCAACTTTCATCTATATGTGCAATTAAACATGCCTTTTCACTGTTATTCAAATGAAAGATATTACCTCTAGTTTGATTACCGGTTGCAATTTCCAAACCAGTTCTATTCATGATTTTGCATTTTGCATTTTTAAATTGTAACTGAAAACCTTTCTCAACTAATTGACCAACACTTAAAAGATTATGTTTTAATCCTTCAACATGGTAGACATTGTCAGTGTTATGTTTACCATCAAGAGATATTGAGCCCTTACCTTTGATTGAACAGGCTTTGTTATCTCGAAATCTTACTAAACCTCCATTGTATTCTTGAAAGTTCAAGAATTTACCTTTGTCTCCAGTCATGTGATGTGAGCACCCTGATTCAATAATCCATTCATCCTTTGATTCAACTTTAGTTTCTAGGGCTTGTTCTACCGGTTGAAGAATAGGTGCCGGTTGATCTTTTCTTATAGCAACAAAGACCCATCCATTGTCTGCTGGATCCTCATAAGAATCATCAGTCACACCTTCATCAACAATGTAAAAAGATTTATCTTTGTTTTTCTTAAATCTGTATGTCTGATATTCAGGATTAGGTTTGTATGTTCTTCTAGCTTCTTCTCTTAGTCTAGCATGTCTATCAGGGCATCTTGAAGCCATATGACCAATCTTATTGCAGTTAAAACATATAAAGGGTGCTTTACCTTCATACTTACTTCCAATTGGGCCTTTTGGCATTTTTCTTGCAAATAGTGCTTCAAGTTCTTCAAGCTCTTCATTCTCCTTCCTAGTTTCTTCAAGTTCTCTTGCATAAAAGGCTCTCCAATCTAATTTGTCAAAAGATGGAGCAGATGATGTTGATTCTTTGAAGGCCAAATCAATTTTTATAGTAGCAACAAGACCAAATTCCTCAATTTCAAAAGCTGAAAGTTTTCCAATCAATGTATCCCTAGTTACTGATGTATTAGGCATTGTTTTCAACTCATTTATAGTAGTAACCTTCATTTTATATGTCGGTGGCAAACCTCTTAAGTTTTTTCAAACAATATCATCCTCACTCAAGGTTTCTCCAGAACATTTGATACCCAAAACAATTTCATTTACTCTTTCAATAAAAGCAGAAATCCTTTCATCTTCTTCCATTTTCAGATGTTCATACCTGACTCAGAAGCTTTCAAGTTTTGCAATTTTTACTATGGAATCTCCTTCATTCAGTGTTTCCAAATGATCCCAAATAGCTTTAGCATTAGATCTATCTGATAATCCCATGATTTGTTTATCTGATAATGCGCTCAAGAGTGCTTCTCTTGCTTTGCAATCATTTTCTTCATCTTTAGCTAAAGTAGTTGGAGCAGTCTGACCAGCTACAACAATAGTATAACCATTCTTAGTAACTTCCCAGATGTCTTTACCAATGCAATTCAGATGTGTCTCCATTCTAATCTTCCATATCCCATAGTTGGTTCCATTGAGTTTAGGACTATCCTTTCTGAAATAATTAGTAGACATTGGATCTCCTCAAGTTGTTAAACTTCTTGAAAAATAGGACTAGGTTCTGATACCAATTGTTAGGTCCCAGAGACAACTGAGAGGGGGGGGGGTGAATCAGATGTCTAATAAATTCAAACCAAAACTTATTAACCAAATTAATGCTTAATACCGGTAAACTAGTTAAGTATGCCAGTAGACAGTGGTAACAGTAAATTGCCATACTGGTAAGAATTAATGCATGAAACATAAACACAAAGTCATCCACAACACATGACACCAATATTTGTACGTGGAAACCCTGTAAGGGGAAAAACCACGGTGGGAAACCTTACCCACAATCAGATGATACTACTACAGATAGTAAGTGTACAAAGAGGGGTCTGCACATGCAGAAAGGCCAATAGCCTAGAGCTCACTGCTCAATCACAAATGAGAGTCACACTGACTACAGTTGGATGGTTAAATCCAATAAGAATGTACTATACAAAATCGCATCTTCATATGCTGATTTCAGTACCAGTGTAATGCTGATATGCTTCCACAAAAACCTAACTTCACCTTCAGATGATGTCTTTGTGTATTGCTCTGCTTGATCTCGCATATACCTTCACTCAAATCTTTTTCGCATTCCACACTTGATCTTACAAATAAGATCTTACATTTATACCATACCCTAAGACCAATTTTAGTAGGTCGGCTCTAAAAGATATTACAATAAAAACATTTTACATACAATATAATATCTGATACAATAACCGATTAAACATGTCGGTTTAATGCATTTACATCAATAATAAATCATCTTCATAGCGTGCCATGCTGATCTAGAAAAGATAAACCTACTGGTGTAACCCTAGATAACCTGGACCTATTTGCTGTTAAAAGCAAATATGCAAATATGAATATACCAATGATTAATTCTTCAAAACAAAGTGTCCATACAATGTCTTGGACATTATAAAGTGTCTTCCATATCATTCCAGGTACCGGTGAACATTATATCCTGTCGGTGAACCATATACCAGTAACTGTTGCACAGATTACTACTTGTCGGTGAATGTTGCTAGATCTCCAAAGTAGGTACATTTAGTAGGTGTTGACATCAATGACAAAACCATACGAAAATACCAACAATCACAAACCATATTTATCTATAAATATTTGATTGAAAAAATAATATTTTTTTTTGTCTATGAAATGAAATTGAAATGGAAATAAATTTTTGTTAGGATTCGCAAAGATACTAAGAGGGGGGGTGAATCAATATCTGATGAATGCAAAGAGGGGGGGGGGTGAATTGGTATTCCAAAAATTATTGAACTTAAACACTTACACAATTTAGCAGAAAACTGATATAACAGTTTTACTAACAAACCGGTTAACACAAATGCAAACCAAACAACAAATAAGACATTCACACATAGAAGTAAAATCACTATAACACAAGAGATTTTGATGTGGAAACCCAAATGGGAAAAACCACGGTGAGATGAAACTCACAAGCAACTATCTGCAGAATAGTAACCAGATCGGTTAAGGTCATACAATGTTCTTCACCAGAACAGATCTTGTTAGGAATCTCAATCTCTGTTAGGAGATAAGTCCAATTAAAGACTACCTTGTGAGAGGATTTCAGATCCACAGATGTGAACCACCTTGCTAGAGAATTTGCAAAGGCTTTTTTGGGCCTACCCGGTTAAGGGTTTCCGACTTGTCAAAGATGTGAGTAATCAACAAGTGAATGATCTAGCAAATAACACAGTTTGCTTGGTTAGATCCATGATAGCTCATTGCTAATGCATTTCAGCATTACTTCAATCTTCAGTAAATCCACACTTTGTTACAACACACATACTTGATCTTCTCTCTTAAGATCGCACATACAAAAACTCATCAACCACTAAAAACCCTAACAGCTACACCCCCTAAAACCGTAGACATGATGTCCTTAAAAAAGAATCTAATTTCATGTCGGTCCAATAGGATTACACTGCAAGTTCCTAGGTTCATTGCATCTAGACACATTTGCTAACACGACACAAAATCACTGTCAAAGTGTTGGTGGATGGTAACTCATCACAAAAATACCAGTTGGTAACTCACCACGGAGTATTACCGGTTCATACAACTTTACCGATTACCGGCTGGTAACTCATCACAGAGTAATACCGGTTTATAAAAATTTACCGGTAACTGGTTGGTAACTCATTATAGAGTAATATTGGTTTATACAACTTTACTGATTACCGGTTGTCAAAAATGAAGACTGGGAAAATGGTAACTGCCGCTTAAGTTTCTTCGATCCACTTGAGATCCTCGAACCACTTGAAGTCTCCATACCGCTTGAGATCGGTAAACACTTTCTGCAAAACACCGATAGCCTAAAGACTATAACACAATACCGGTTGAGCACAACTCATACATACAAAAAGTGATCTCAAAGCAAGTGTGTGTCCATCAATGACAATCATAACATAAACATAGAAAATGCCAACAATCTCCCCCTTTGGCATCGATGGCAATAGTTAGGAAAATTTTGACATCTAAGTATTTTACAACAAAAATATGCCATAATCAAAATTACTCCCCCTAAGAATATACACTATCCCTTTTGCAGAGAATACATTGTATACTACTCCCTTACAGAGGTAAACATGAAAGTATACATAGCATGCATCAAAATTTTAAATACAAAATATTACTCCCCCTTTGCCAACAATGACAAAGTATAGTTGAATAACCCCTGTTTCCATTAGCATTAAAAATAATAAGAGTTTATGATAATAAAGAGTGAAAGTTGTCAAAAACTGATTTAAAGTCTTGCATAAATGACTTCATGGATACAGACCATGTCTCAAGCAATGAGGTAGCAACCTCACTATCCATTTGCATCTGGGATACCTGTTCCTCCATGGCGTCCAAGGTACTCATCTCTTGAGTAACCGTTAAGGCATCCAAATTGAGATGACATTTCTGAAGTATTTGCAGTCTGGGTAGTATAACCAATTGTAGTTCTTACAAATCCCTGGTTTGGGTGCTGATTTCCAAGTCAATTCTTGTAGCTTGAAGTTGAAACCGATGAACGGTTTGCCCATAAGAAGTGAAGGAGTTATGTGGCATCTTGAAGGTGCTTATGAATGTCTGCAACTCAGTTTACAGTTTGCCTTTCTGAGCAAGAACATCATCACATAATAGATGGGGTTGAAAAATCTTGCTGAGTAGTAGATTCCCTTCATCCAAAACATCTTTAATGTCATTCTGTACCTTCTGCAGATTGGACCGGAGCTCATTTAGCTTTTTCACCAAGGCAGTGTTCAAAGCCTTTTGATGCTTCTGTTTGGCATTCGCTTTGGCAACATCTTCCAAACATTGCACTTGGTCTTCTACAACTGTACATAAGAGCTTCAATTGGGCTAGAGATGAATCGGTACTTGGGAGATTGGTACCGGGAATCAAATTGGTGACCTGTTCAGGGGTAACATCTTCACCGTTCAGGGCATCAACACCAATGGGGTCCATTTGCTCGGTGACCTGTTCTCCCTCACTGTTATACACCTCATCCGATTTTGCAATTTTTGGTTCTTGTTTTGCCTTTTTGTTGGCTTCAGATACTTGGTGCAATCTCAGAGCAGCTTGGGCATGAGAGTGGGTATCTTTTACCACCTCAGGGACTTTCCCTTCTAGCAACAAGAGTCTCCTTCTTCGCATAAAGAAAAGGCCTTTATATTTTTCCATAACTTCATAGAGTTTGGAATTGGACACATCAAGAAAATATTGTGCAAATATTTCCTCTCTGATTTCCTGTTCTTTTTTTATGGCAATGCACTATTTGTTGTCCAAAGAATTATATAAAGAATCCAGTGTCACAATTTTAATTTCTGATGGTGACTGGTCATTAATACATAAATACTGAATGACTGCCTGTTCTACTTCCTCATTCTCATTATCATTGAAATCATCAAAATAATATACTAAGTCACTCAAAACTTTCCTCTTAATATTCTTAATGGTTCTTTAACAATGTGTCAAAGGTTTGTAAGAGGAGATATCAATATTTACCAGTGCAGATGATGCCAGTTAACTACTGGTTGCCTGTGACTTCTTCCTTGTTTTCCTAGTCTTCTTAGGCGGTTCTTCAGATACTGTGTCTTTAGAGTCCGGTGTGTTGTTCCTTTGTCTTCCACTTTCTTTCAAAGAATTTGGCAGGAGTAGCTTTAGGTTTCTTCTTTGCTGGTGACTGCTTGGTCACTTTAGGACTCGCTGGAGTAACTAGTGCCGATACAGATGGCATTGCCTTCCCTTTCTTCACCGAGGGCTCCTCAACTGGTTTAATCCTCTCCAGATAGGTGTCGGTTCTCTTCTTTTTGGGATCAAGTGGTGAGGCAAGTACGGTAGAAGCATACCTGTCCAGCATGTTGTACATTACCTCATAGCCCATAGGCTCCACTTCTTCCTTTCTGGGCTCAACAACCTCCATTATGCACTCATCTACTTTGATGGTAAAGCAGATGTCCTCTTCATATTTCTTAACAATATCACCAGATATTCTTACCCTTTGGCTCATCTTGCGTCTGAACTCATCAAAGTATTTGTTCAAGACTTCAGGGTAACTGGTTCCAATCGCTTGAAGACTTTCCCTGATTTGCTTTGTAACCGGTAGGTCAACAAACCACTGAATATCACCTACTCCTAGACAGTAGCCTTGAAAGTAGAAGAACAATCCAACCAATAGTTGTCTGAATTTGAATCTCAAGGCTTATCTTGTTTTATTGACTTTAGGTTCACCAGGAGTTTCCTTTGCATATAGGTGCATAAGTCAAACGATGCATCTTCCATAATCATCCTATACCCAACATTTCCCGCTGCAGCAAAGACAGAGTTGATCCTGCTAGCATAGAATGTCTGGTAACCTATCACCATACAGGCATATTTGACCAGATCATCCTTGATGGTATTGATGGTCATTCCCCGTTGGTCGCTCACAGAACCGATGAGCTTGGTCATTTTAGTCTTGCTGATCTTCCTTAGGGTTGGCACTTCCTCAATGTTACAAAAACCGGTGACGACATGAATCGCTTCCGGTGTGATGTCATGCATCTGTTCTAAATACATTTTGTCACCATGCACCTGCTTAGAATGATGCAAATGTGATCATCTGAGAATTCTTCAAGGAAATAGACTGCATTATGAAGATTCTTCTTTTCCAATATGTTAAATTCCGGTTTGATCTTCTTGTCTATTCCGCAGAACAAACTCAATTGAGAATGGATCACTAGAGATCCTACGTCTTCAATTTTACAGTCAATATAGTCTGAAATAGCTTCCTCTATTATAACATCAGCGGGAATTCGGGATAGGGCATTATATTTTACCTTCCGTTTTATGAAATCAATTGAATCAACGGGTGTACTAGAGCTAGAATGAGATGCTAAAACCATGATAAACAGAGAAACTCGAAAAATACCTTCAAAAATTGAGATTTAGGGCTTGCAAATTCTACTTCGTTACTCACTGCTTCAGTTGCCGGATTACTGCTTTGAGTTCTATACTTGACCGATTGATGATGTGTTCAGATTCTTTCTCAAGGTTTTGAAATCTCTCCGAATTGCAAGACAAATCGCCTTTTGGCGCTCTACGCTTGAAAACTTCTTCGCTCGAAAACTGATAAGTGAAAATGACTTGAAAATCCCTTTTAAGTGAATTCTTCACCTACCATAATAAATGCTCCATTGTTAGGGCGTAAACCCGAATTTTCCTTTTACCATTTCTTGTCTTTTGCCAATTGATAGGCATCACATACCGGTTAAGGTCCTTTACCGGTGTAAACCGGGGGTACAAAATATTTCACCGATTGTTCTCCCTAAGCTTTTCTACTGCTTAGTTTGCCGGTTCAACGACTTCCACACTAGTTGTAGAAATCGGTTCTCCTTGAGACACTTCCTCTGGCTTCTTCTTCCAGGTTTTCTTCATATCCACTTGAACAGTTTCAACATCAATCTTCCCTACCGGAGTGACCGGTATATCATCCAATATATTCTCTCTCATCCTACATAATCTTGCTGTATGACCCAGTTTGTTGCAATGATAGCAAACCATTCTAGGTTCTCTCCAAGGTCCATTATTCATGTTTCCATTCTTCCTTCTTCTTGTTGCGGCAGTGTGACCACTACCGTGACAAATCAAATAGGTTGCTCTCCTTCCAGTTGCTGCTTGATAGCCATCGCTTCCTAACTGATGATTGTAGGTATTAAAACGGTTGGGATTCTAGTTCCTAGAGGGTTTTGGAAAAGCTCCTTGACTCCTTTGAGGATACCTTCTGGTGTTTTGCATGACAGTCCTGCATTCAAATGTTTTATGCCCAAACTTGTTGCATGCACAACAATTTGCATTGAATCTATTGGATCTAGGCTTATTGTTTAAAAAGTAAGGAAAATTATTGTAAGCATTGTTTCTACATACATTGGTAGTGTGTCCTTCCTTTAGACAGTTAAAGCAAACAGGTTTGAAATTTTTCTTACCTTTCTCCTTTGATGTCGGTTGCTTCTTTGATGCTACATCTTTTGCTCCAGAGGTCTCACCTTCTTCATACTCAGAGAAACCAAGTCCAGTGGTATTCTTTACTGGTTTTGCTGATTCGAGCTTTTGTTTTAACTTAGCAGTGCTCTTATTGAATTTGGCAAATATTTCCTTTACCTCAGTGAGTTCTTTGGTAATAGCAGCATTGGACTCCTTCAAGGTTGCATTCTCAGAAATAACCAAGTTTAGTTCACCTTGCATTTCTTCTTTTTCCACTTTTCTTTTTTGGAGATGAGCGGTAAGTGCACTGATTTCTTGCTTCAACTTGGAGTTCTCATGATCTTTGTCTTTTACCAGACCTTCAGCTTTCCTCTAGTTCTCAAGTTCTTGACACATCCTCATAGTCAGTCCTTCAAGTTCCCTTCTTAGGTTGGCATTAGACTCATTCAACTTTTCAACTTCTTCAACTAGGGCATCCATGTCCGCTTCATCAGAGGAACTATTTTCAGTTAGCTCCATTAGTTTCTCAACATGCTCTCTCCTTTTTGCCAGAGAGGCCTTATATTTGACCATGAGTTTATCATAGGCTTTCTCAGTCTGAGTGAGCTGATGAGTAAGTTCCCTTATATCTCTTTCCAAGTTGTTAAACTTAGAGAAAGGTTGGCTCTAATACCAATTGATGAATACAAAGAGAGGGGGGGTGAATTGGTATTCCAAACATTACTGAACTTAAACACTTACATAGTTTAGTAGAAAACTGGTATAACAGTTTTACTAACAAACTGGTTAACACAAATGCAAACCAAACAACAAATAAGACATTCACCCACAGAAGCACAATCGCCATAACACAAGAAATTTTGACGTGGAAACCCAAATGGGAAAAACGATGGTGGGATGAAACTCACAAGTAACTATCTGTAGAATAGTAACTAGACCGGTTAAGGTCATACAGTGTTCTTCACCATAACAGATCCTATTAGGAGATAAGTCTGATTAAAGACTACCTTGTGAGAGGATTTCAGATCCATAGATGTGAACCACCTTGTTAGAGGATTTGCAAAGGCTTTTCTGGGCCTACCCGGTTAAGGGTTTCCGACTTGTCAAAGATGTGAGTATTCAACAAGTGAATGATCTAGCAAATAGCACACTCTGCTTGGTTAGATCCATGATAGCTCATTGCTAATTTATTTTAGCATTACTTCAGTCTTCAGTAAATCCACACTCTGTTACAGCACACAGACTTGATCTTCTCTCCTAAGATCGCACATACAAAAACCCATCAACCACTAAAAACCCTAACAACTACACCCCCTAAAACCCTAGACATGATGTCCTTAAAAAAGAATCTAATTTCATGTCGGTCCAATAGGATTACATTTCAAGTTCCTAGGTTTATTGTATCTAGACACATTTGGTAACACGACACAAAATCACCATCAAAGTGTCGGTGGATGGTAACTCATCACAAAAATACCGGTTGGTAACTCATCACGGAGTATTACTGGTTCATACAAGTTTACCGATTACCCGTTGGTAACTCATCACAAAGTAATACCGGTTTATACAACTTTACCGATTATCGGTTGGTAACTCATCATAGAGTAATACTGGTTTGTAGAACTTTACCGATTACCGGTTGTCAAAAATGAAGACTAAGAAAATGGTAACTGCTGCTTAAGTTTCTTCGCTCTGCTTGAGATCCTTGAACCGCTTGAGGTCTCCATACCGCTTGAGATCAATAAACACTTTATGCAAAACACCGATAGCCTAAAGACTATAACACAATACCGGTTTGGAACAAATACCGGTTGAGCACAACTCATACATACAAAAAGTGATCTCAAAGCAAGTGTGTGTCCATCAATGATAATCACAACATAAACATAAAAAACACCAACAATCTCCCCCTTTGGCATTGATGGCAACACTTAGGAAAATTTTGACATCTAAGTGTTTTACAACAAAAATATGCCATAATCAAAATTACTCCCCCTAAGCATATACCCTATCCCTTTTGCAGAGAATACATTGTATACTACCCCCTTACAGAGATAAACATGAAAGTATACATAGCATGCATCAAAATTTTAAATATAAAATACTACTCCCCCTTTGCCAACAATGACAAAGTATAGCTGAATAACCCCTTATTCCATTAGCATTAAAAATAATAAGAGTTTACGACAATAAAGAGTGAAACTTGTCAAAAACCGATTTAAAGTCTTTCATAAATGACTTCATGGATACAAACCATGACTCAAGCAATGAGGTAGCAACCTCACTCTCTGTTTGCATCTGGGATACCTGTTCCTCCATGGCGTCCAAGGTACTCATCTCTTGAGTAACCTTTAAGGCAACCAGATTGAGATAACATTTCTGAAGTATTTGCTGTGTGGGTAGTATAACTAGTTGTAGTTCCTGCAAATCCCTAGTTCGGGTGCTGATTTCCAAGTCAATTCTTGCAGCCTGAAGTTGAAACCGGTGAACGGTTTGTCGATAAGCAGTGAAGGAGTCATGTGGCATCTTGAAGGTGCTTATGAATGTCTGTAGCTCAGTTTGGAATTTGCCTTTCTGAGCAAACACATCATCACATAATAGATGGGGTTGACAAATCTTGCTGAGTAGTAGATTCTCCTCATCCAGAACATCTTTAATGTCCTTCTATGCCTTCTGTAGATCGCATCGGAGCTCATTTAACTTTTTCACCAAGGCAGTGTTGAAAGCCTTTTGATGCTTCTCTTTGGCATTCACTTCGACAACATCTTCCAAACATTGCACTTGGTTTTCTACAAATGTGCATAAGAGCTTCAATTGGGCTAGAGATGAATCGGTGTTCTTCCTTTTTGCTGCCGGTGCTAGTGCCAGCTGGTATCATATGATTGCAAGGTTGCCATCAATAAAAAAACCTTCAATCACCTACAATTTCTCATTGGAGTGTGCATTTGCCAACAATCTCCCCCTTTGGCGTTGATGTTCTCACCAAATTTTTTTACCAGATGTGTGCTCCCCCTGAGCAGATGATCTCTACTTTTGGATTTTTCTTATCACACTACTCCCCTTTTGACATCAATGAAAGAGGTTGTCATTCGCTGTCAGTGGAGTCCTGCCTGGATTCTTGTAACCAGTGGGTTAGAATCTGAAAGATATCTGTCAAAATCAAATTTATAACATTACTGAATGTTTTGCTGTCTTTTATTTCCTCTTGTGTTCTTTGCATTGTATTGGTGAGTATGTGCATTTTCTCTTCTGGTGTCTTCATTCTGTGAACCAGAGCCTCAGATATTTCTTTTGTCAAAGAAATAAGGTATTCTAGACTTGGGCTAAGTCTGCATTTCTGCATTTCAAGTCCTTTTCTTTATCCTTTATTCCCTGTTTGTCATTTTCTAGTTTCTTGATTTTCTCTTCTTGTTCTGCAATCTTCTTCTCTATCTCCAAAAATGAATCCGATGATCCTATCAGATTGTCAGCAATATTGTTTATCTTATCTTGTGCTTTTCTAATCTCCTTGTCAAGGTCTTCTGTTAAGACATTTGTTTTACAAGTGTCCTTGTACAGTTTCTTGAAGTCGTAAATTATTTCTTCAAGTTCCAATAAAAGTGTATCCATTTTCTCCTTGTTCTTCTTCATAATATCCTGATATAATTTCTCTTTTTCTTTTATCATTCTTTCCTTAAAATGTATCCTCATTTATTTGATCAACAATCAATATGTTACCGGTGATGAACTTAGACAATGTGTCTAGTTGACCTAAAGAATCCTTATTATCAACAATGCACTTTGGTGCTATCAATTTAAGAATTCTAATTGTATCATCAGTAGCCTTATAGGCTTGTGCATTGCATTCTGTGATCTTCTTAATTGAATCCAATAAGACCTCTGTTACATTTGTAGGTCTGAATTCTGCCATAGCTGTACCAGATGTTTGTCCATCAGTCCTTACAATAGCCATGCTACCGGTTGTGGTAATTACCTTGCTTGATTCAACCTCTAGTAGGCCAATCTGTGTTTGCATTTATACAAACAAAGGTTTATGCTTTTCAGTTTGGCCCGGTGACAATGTCTCTGTCTAAACCTGTGCTTCAACCTGTACCTGTTTTGGTTTCTCTATCTATATCTTAGAGGGTTTCTCTGAGCTTTCAATTGCCGGTTTCTCAGATGTAATCTTAGTTTGTACCTCTGAATTTCCCTTTGCCAGTTCTTCAGATGGTTTTTCTATTGTATCTACTAGTTTCTTAGTGGTATCCTCTACCGGTTGCTCTGCCTGTGTAGGTTTTTCTATGTTTATTTCAACCTCTGCAGCCGGTGACTTAGTGGTCACATTTTTCTCCTTATCCTCAGTGGTTTCTCTGTCAACCACAACATTAACTTCTTGTGTGTCTACATTTACCGTATACAAAATTTTGGATTTAGGATTTGTATCCTCTACTGAAGTCTCCATACTCTTTGTGGCTAGTTGACTGTCAGTAGTATCTACCGGTGGAGTATCTGAAAGAGGTGGGGGCACATTGTTAGTTATTTTCAGGCTTGGTGGTCCATCTGTTGCTCTCAAAATCTAATTCACTTTAAAATCCTTATAGTGGTATGATAACTCTGTACGCAGAAGAGAAATTAAAGAGAAGGAAACCTTGAAGACAACATATGACAAGGTTTGATTAACCTTCTACACTTCGAACTTATCCAAAGTTCAGGCGGGTATACCTTTGTGAACTGAATTCACACTTTTAAAAGATAAATCCACAACAAACCAGTCTAAAAACCAGTGGATCTAATCACCTTAAAACTAACTGAAACAAAGGAATGAAAATTGTACTCATGTTCAGTATTGATCTACAAGATGCATAGAAGATAACCTTAATAGATATCAGTGCCTTATCAAAGGTCACAGAGTCATCTAAGTTCAAACAATACTTCCACAATCAAACATCTCTACATATTCCATCAGTTTGGCTTCTGCAGATCCCTATATATGCCTGACACACATAAGAATTTATTCATACTAGACTAAATTGTGTTCATCAAAATTCAAATTATTCCACAAAGAATTTATGGTAAAAAATGATCCCTACGTATTTAATTCCTCTCCTGAAGAGAAAAGCTAAGAAACATTTTTACTGAAAATTGCCTTGCAACCCATATTCAAAAAGAATAACCCTAGATTACTCAGAATGAAACAGTAAACATTTGCAAACATACTTGAAGACAACACAAAGTTTAAACTCAAAACCAATGGTCTGTGTATTAATATTTCTTCTAAAAGTATTACAAAAACATTCAAATATTCTCCATCAAAACTTGAAAAAAGCTCAGATAAATTTCTCCAGCGTTTTCTTACAATTCCTTGCAATCATTTTTTTTTAGTCCGGGTATCCATTTATAACAATATGGATGCACACATAGCTTCGGACTTTCCTAGGAGAGTTTGTTACAATCATTATTTCTTAAGAAGAAGTTACAAAACCTTTTACAAATGTGGTTACAAGTCTCTTTCAATATCCCCGACTTCTTCCTCTTGTTGTTTTGTTGCAACATTTTCTAACTGCTCCACATCAAGCACTGCATACTTTCTTGTCCATTCCTGATACACCTCATCAGTAGGCCATGAGAAGTTAATCACTCTTGTTTTTGTCTTGGCTAATCTTTTCCAAGAATTCTTCATTTTATTGACCTCTGAATTCAGGAAACCATAATGAGATTTGATTTTCTTAATCTCTTCAATTGTTTTAACAAATATGGAGGCATCCTCTGACTTATCAATTCCTTTTATTCTTAGTGACAATTTGGCTTCCAATTCCTTAAGCCATATTTGTTTGTCCTTTAATTGGGTTGGGATGACAAAACCTCCTGGGAGTAATTCAAAAACTTGATTAGTGTAGTCTTTCTTGTACAAGTTGATCTTTCTATCTACATTATCTACTCCTTCTGCCAACTTTACTAAATGCTTTGTCATATCATTTGTAGATTTAATAATAGGGTCAACCCCTGCCTCATCATAGGATACACAAATTAGTTCTATATCCTGCTCTCTGGGTCTCCATTTATCAAAAATAGGCATTAAAATAGCCTTGTCCCCATTTAACTCATTCCACATTTCCAAAATCTTACTCATGTTGTTATACATTAGTGAAGACCCTATAGTGTCAGCAAAACTTAAAATTGTAGCCTTTACTCTCTCTTCATATTTCTTTGCATATAGGGCCCGAGCCTGTTTTAAATTCTCCAACTCATGGGGAGTGATCTCAATCAATTGAGAACTAGAAGGTGCTAGAGATGGTGGGAACTCAATAATGGGGCTGGTCGGTGGTGGTCTTGTAGGAGAAGAGGAGACCATCAATGTTGAGGATTCACCTTGATGGTATTGTCCTGCCAACTGGCTTTGTAGCTTGGTGATGATGCTATCTTTACCCCTTACCTCTTCCTTGGCACTGTTGTAAGCTTTCAAAATTGTCTCCAACTTAACTTGGAGATCTGCCTTTTCCTTAGCCTCTCTTTCTGCTACTGCAACACTAAACTTTGCAGTCTCTAGGATAGTGCTAGTAGCTTACCCTAGTGCTCTACACTCTTTTCGCTATCATTCCTCCAAGGTAACTTGACCCTGGGGTGTCCTTATTCCTCTTATTTTCATCTCTTTTAAGAGACCACATGACCAATGCAGCATTATCTTTGCTGAAAGTAACTCCCTCCATAGGTTTGGTGTCCTTTCTTACTGCCTCTAAAACCAAGGCATCTGCTATGTCCCATTCGGGGAGAATGAGTACCCCAACCTGTGGTACCATGTCTCTTCCCTGCTCAGGAGTGATGGTCTTAAACTCATCAACCATTTCTTGCTTTATCTCTTCCTCCACCACAACTGGATCCTTGTGGGGTTGCTCACCTTTCCTCTTTTCACACCTATCATTAAATTTATCAATGTTCTGCTTCCACACAAATTGCATGAAAGCTCCTGATGTGACAAAATTATTGTCAGCGAAGAAATCATCACTGGCTTGTTTGATCTTAGGATCCCACTCCTGGCCTTTGAACTCATTAGTAGTAATGTGCATTTTAGCAGTAAGGGGCTCTTCTAGCATTCCCTCTTCCACTTCATCATATGTGTATGCTATCTCTCCAAGACTGCCTAACTGTAACAGTTGCTCAGCTGCTACCTGTTCATCTCCTATATGAATAGGGGATTGAGATGGGGAGTACAAAGGTTCATCAGATTGTATTTCCTTTCCCACTCTTTGTTTCTTTGGGCTATCTTGAATGTCAAGGACATCCTGTATCTTCCTCTTCCCTTTTGAGGTAGAGGGCTCCCCTATTGTAGGCATCAACATACTGTAGTTGGACTTCTTATGCAACATGTAATCACCAGGAGGGATTGCTCTGGCAGATGCAGACCTATTTAGAACCAGTCTTGCCTTTTCAGGGTTGTTCTTAATTACAACCTCCCTCTTTTCTTTCAATGTTTGTATCACATCCTCAACACAAAGAATTAAGAACTTTATCTTCTCTTCAAAGGGGTGAAAGCTAGACAAAGGGTCATAGCTAATGTCAAATTGGTGCACAAAGTCTAAAGCCTTTTTGTAGGCCACCCACTTTTCCTTCCTCAGCTCTTGCTCATCTAAGTCAAACTCATTCCTAATGAGGTCTTCAGGAAACTAGAATTGGTGGGGTCTACCTCTGCATATTACCCTCTTTTTGAACATCCCGTTGAAGAAATCTTTAGGGTCAGCACACCGGGATACTGTAGTTGACAAATGGTACAGTTGAAGGAAATATTCAAAACACTTCCAACCTCCTTTTATTATTACAAATTGATGTGCTATGGTAACTGTAGGGAAAATGGTCCCTTTACCTCTGCCTGTTAACTCTGCCTCTTTCACAGGATCTCTGCAATTCCACTTTAAGAGGGACCTGATAGGGCAACAAAAATGGAGTGCCTTTGAAACCATATACTTTGAAAACTGTGGAGACAGGGTATAAGTAGATATCACCCCAATTGTGGACAATTTTGATATTCTTAGCAAACTCTTTTGGCCTAATGAATTCCAAAAGAACCTTAGGGACTCTTTGATTCTCTGAACAGATAAGAGTCCTAATCTTAGATGCAAAAAATTTATCAAACTTCAAGAAGATTGCATCTTCTCTGTCCCACGACAACACTGTACTCCATAACTACACTGACATCTTCTCTCCATCTTTCTCTTTCACAATATTCATTCCACTTGCAAAATAGTCACCACCTTTGAACAAAAATAAATGCATAAGGAGGAAGTACCATCCAAAAGGCCTATCCACTTTCCCATTCTTTATTCCTATTAGTCCTTCATGGATGGCATCAGTGATAAAGGAAGTATAATCAAAGGTCACTGCCAAAGAAGGGTTCAAAATTTGAGTAATCATTAACATGTAATGAGTTGGCATATTTGCCTCAACATCTTCTCCTTGAATTTAGTAGAGTGACCAGTATAATCCTTTGGCCCTAAGGGTGAACAGATTTAAAGAGAAAGGCTCCTCAGTATTAGATCCTGCAACTGTTAACCCGCCTATTTTCACAAAGAATTCTTTAAGAGGCCTATTTCTAAGGTGGTTCCTCTGCACACTATAAACCTGAGCTAGTGATTTAAAATTAATAGGCTCTAGAAAATTGGTAAACTCACTAAGCCCAAAAGCATTTCTGAACTCCTCATTATTTATTTCAATGAGAGTTTTCCCACTTATTTCCTTAACACTTCTTGTGATTGGGTCATAATTGTGTGCAACTTGAGTTAGGAGATCCACATCCATGAATATTCGAGGGACCACCAATTTACCTACATCCAGCTCTCAGATATTGTTCATTGGGGCTGGAGAATTTCTCTTACCAAATCCAACCTTAAATAATCCCAACCCAGACAACCCAATTTGAGTATCTCTTAGCCAATTGCCCTTGTCATACAACCCTTCTCCTATTTTTAGGCGAGGAGCTTTTGGCACTGGTTCTTTTACCTTTGCTGTCACATTAGTTGACATTGTCAACCGTTCTAGGAAATCATCACAGATAGCCCTCTCTTGGTAATTAACCTTTCTTGAGAATTCTCTTTTAGGTGTCATCTTAAAAAACTATGAAAGCAATTTAACTACTACCCCCCAACTGTTCTGTGACAAATCAAGACCCCAATTAAAAACACACTGTTAAGTAATTGTCAAATAGGAGTACAAGAGAACCTATTTTTTGCTTGAAGAAATCCGCTCTGCAAGTGAAGAAATTTGCTCTGCAAGTGAAGAAATTTGCTCTGCAACTGCTTCTCTGCAACAACTTTTCAAAATGATGCCTTCATTCAATTGATCTGAGATCATATACGGTAGTCGGGCCCTTAACTGCGACATTGATACTGCAAGCTTCGATCGTCCTTTCAGAATTGAATTCATAGAAGAATTCAAAAATTTCGCTCCAACGGGTCACAACATGCCTGTATATTTTCTTTTCGCCATTTCGCAGAGCATAACATTCTAGCAATTTCGCCAAACGAAATCACACCAGCCGTCCGATCAAATGAGACTTGATCGGTCTTTACACTATTTTAACCTCTTTGCTTTTGCATCGGGCCCTACCTCTTTTTCGCCATTTCGCAAGCTTTATCCCACGAGCACTTTCCTTTCGCGAAGCTACGCCAAGCGTTAGATGGAACTCTAACCACCCGGCCTTTAACCCCTACCGGGACCGTTAACCTTTTCACTAACTGTGCCTCATCTTGACGGCTAACGGTTTTTCACTATTTCGCAAAGGTTAATCCGCTTACATCTTCGGGCCACGAAACAACGTGAAGCATTGGATCAGTCTTGAGATGACCATCTTTTAAGCGAGACCTTTATTTAGACATTGCTTACCTCGCTTACTCACTGGTTAACAAATGCCATGTGACACTCGACCATTAGCCCTGGAAAACTCTTTGGGTTTAGTTCAGAGTCAACCACGTGTCTTATTTCCTACATAACCACCGGTTACACCTTGGCGGGCCCTTAATCACCTTTTGAAACTACGTGTCAATCGACACATCACCATCAAGCTTTTTAAGAAGTAGCAGTTGTCACTCCAGGTCATGCCGGGAAGAACCTCTCTTTCTCTTTCGCCATTTTGCAGGCCTTAATCCTCGGTTGATTTGCAACCACGAAGCAACGAGAACCCTTGGATCAAAATAGAGTTGATCTCCTTTCATATTTATGCTTTATCTATTCTTCGGGCCCACTAGCTCTTTCGCCATTTCGCAGGCCTTAAAACACTAGCACCTTGCCTTCACGAATTCACGTGAGCTGTTAGATCATATCAAACTTGCCTGATGCTTAACAACCTACTTGAATCCGGCCTACGTGGGTCGTCTGACTCAACTTTATCCACCTGGTGTCTAGTCATTCCCGAACTGACATGTCAACTTTTTATTCGCTGAGAAGAAACATCAGGATCCACTGTATCCTTGCCACCTGTATTTGCCAAGTCACTTCTTATCCTGCAACATGACTCATCTTCTTGGACCCACCCATTAGTCCTTAAATCCAATTCGCTGACCACTTTGATTTTTGGCCATGTGTCATTATCTTACTTGCCATCTCAACTAGCTGGACTGCTTGCTTGGAACGCCATGTCATTTCTCTATTTCGTGAAAGCTATCTTTCGAGTATCTTTCTCCTATGAAACTGCGCTAGCCGTTAGATCTTTGAGAACCTGCGCATCCTTTATGCTTCTTATAAACCTCTTTTGCCTGGGCCAAAAACCTTTCGCTGTTTCGCAGGGCATAACATGTGAGCATCTATCAGCCACGAAACAACGCGAGCCGTCGATTTCTTTTGAACTTGATCGCCTTTTAGCCGTGGAAAAGTCTTCACCACTAGGTCCCGTCTAACCTTTTCGCCATTTCACGAAAGGTAATTTACTCGCTCATTTTGGCTGCGAATCAACGCCAGCCATTAGATCTTGAGCGAGATGGAGTCTCGTTAAACTTGATCTAATGCACACAGTTGAACATGCTTTTCCTTTCTCTATTTCACATAGCTTAACACACCCACAACTTCGCTTAACGAAATGGCGAAAGTTGTAGATTCATTTGGAAGTTGTGCGACACTTACCGGACCCGACAACATTAGAAGGAAAAAGACACAAGGCATAGATTTTTTATGATTATTTAACAGCCGCCTAGGTAGATAACAAGGGGGGACACTTCACACGACCCCAAGACCCATTACTTAAGTGAATAAAGTAACACAGGAATAGAAACCAGAGGGTTTTGATCAGACATTTGAGCGATTTAAAACTAAAACCCTTAACCCTTAAAGACCTAACACAGATTTGAGGCTGTTAATAGCATACCTGACTCAAAATTTCAAAAACCTAGGCAATCATGGGAAAAGAAAACCTATTTCTTAAATACTGATAACACCATCTACCTTACCTTTCCCTTTATCTCTATCCTTTTGATATACTTTGATAATTTTTGGTCTGAGTAATTCTTCCTGTTTTTCTTTTTCCACAAGGAATATATCCCATGCATCTATTGTTTCCTCAGAGACTTCCTTTACTCTACCTGCCATCAGTGCTACATGCTGGTGAGAATTGGAAAATACTTTCCGGTTTGCTTCACTGATTAGTTTTTCTATTTCATCAGTTGAGTTGACTGGATGTACAACAAGTAATTTTTCAATCTTAATTTTCTTGTCCAACTCAACGATGGCTAATCTTATAGCTTCAAGTCTCCTATACAGATCATTTGGAATTTCATCAACAACTTCCATTAAGAATTTCTTGTATATATCTAAGTGTAAAATTACACCATTCTCTATGCTTTCCTTATCATCAGCTGATAGTGTATTGTATATTTTGTTGATGTTCTTCAGCTTACCATCCTCCGTAATTTCACTAAGAAGTTTGTCTGTTGGAGCGATATCTTGTTTTATCTTCTTCTTCTTAGGAGTCATTTTCTTTGCCGGAGGCCTTACTGCCTGTTGTTTTTGTCTTGTCCTTTTTGGTGTAGGAGAAGGTACCGGTGAGGGTTTTCTTTTCCTTTCAACCCTTTTAAATACTATCAGTATATCACTCTCAGAAAAAGTTCCAACCGGTGAAAGATGAGTTTCCGGTTGAGGTGCTTCCAACTCACTTTCACTTATACTAGTTTGTCTCAAAATATCTTCCTTGATTTCCTTTGCCTATCGGGTTCCTTTCCTTACGGTTGCTTCAACCTTCTTAACCCTTTTCCTTGATTGAATTCCACTTTCTATTGTTTCAACATTTCCAAAAACTTCTTTAGTAGGTTCCTTGGGTGCTTTAAGGAGGGCTTTTGCATAAGTTTCAATGATATTGTCATCTGTTTCATAGCCCATTTCAGTTACCCAGATAGTTTTAGGGACAACTGCCTCCATCTAGATTTCATCTTTCTTGATCACAAAACAAATTTCCTTTTGATATTTATCCACAATAGCTTGTGACAGTCTTAGTCTACTTTTCATTAGAGTCTTCAATGCTTGAAAATTTTCGTTTAGGTTTTTCTCCTGGTTCTCTCCCATATTGTTCAATAGATCTAATAGTTGTTTTCCTACTGGAATGTCAAAGCCAAAATCTCTAGCACCAATACTGGGTACTTGTTTGGTTATGTACAACATCAAACAAACAAGTAAGTTTCCAAATCTAAATGTTCCTTTCTTATCTCTTTTAATCTTTCCTAGATTGTCTATCAACTCATCTTTAAGCCATTCACATATATCTATTCTTGCATTATCATTGACCATATCATAGGCACTCTTGATACATAGGCTAGAAATCGAGTTTAACCTATTTGCATGTGTAGCCTTATAACCTAAGATCATACTGATAACTCTTATATTTATATCTTTTACATTGTTTACCTTTAGAGATCTTTTATCAAATATTGCACCGGTTAGGTTTATCATTGTGTCATTTGAGACCACCTTTATTTTGTTAGGTTTGTTACCGGTGGAAGGTAACCCTATTACAACTTTTACTACTTCTTTTGTGATTTTATGAATTGAATCCAACCAGAAAAATTCACCATGGAATCTACTTAACACAATCGTTATGATATCCTTGGGAAAATCTGAGATACTAAGGATTTCAGTAAAACCTAGGTTTTCCACTATTTTATGTTCCGGCTTGACATTTCCAGATTCATCACAAATCAAAGTCTTATACATATTCTTAATCTCATCATCACCTAATTCCTCAATATGACAATGTATATACATCCTAGGGTCTTCAACATATACTACTCCCTTAAGGATTTGAGAAAATGCAACTATGCTATCATCTTTCTTTGCAATTGTAGGGACAAGCTTGAATACAGGTCTAGGGCTCTTAACAACTTCAACAACAGTAGGGTTTGCAATAAATTCAGGAGTGGATGAAGATGCCATCACTATAAATACCTCAATCTACCTTAAGGATGAATGATTTGATGGATTGCTTCACTTCTTCGCTTAGAATGCCTTCACTCGGGAATTTTCACACTCTCGAAGATTTGGATGCTCGGTGAATGAAAAAGAAGCCAAAACACTTGATTTATAATGTTATTTTCTCCAACTACCACATTTAATTCTCGCTGGTTTTGTCACAACTCAACTCATCTGCCGGTATAGAATTAATTTCAACTTCTCACCATCAACCGAGGGAATAATAGCATGTTTTTCATTTTGTTGCTAAACCCCCAAAATAGTTTTCTTCAGTTAGATGAAGAGACTCCTATCGGTGGAATGTTACTCTGTTCTTCCGGTGGAGGAGTATTCCCATCAATATTCTGATCTGACTTTCTGCTCCATTGTTTTGAGAATTCTTGCTTTACCTCTTCAACCTTTTCTTTACCTTTCAAACTAGGACCTTTGTTATTTGCCGGTGAGGACTTGCTTCTACAAAATTTAGCAATATGTCCAATCTTGTTACAGGCATAACATGTCACATTATTTTTCTGAATAGCTTTCCCATATCCTATGTCGGTATGTGTTCTACATTGATTAGATAAGTGTTCAAATCTTCCACAAATATAACATCTTACATTCATTCTGCAATTTTCTGAATTATGACCAACTTTGTTGCATTTGGAACATTAACCGGTGGGTGTATTAGTGTTATGATAATTTCTAGATCTACACTGATTTTCTCTATGACCATACTTGTTACAGTTAAAGCATTTGCCATTAAATTTGTAAGTAGTAGGTTGCCTTATTGGTTTGCTATGATCATGATTGTTTGCAGTACCAGAGCTTTCACCAACTTTAAAGCCAAGGCCATTTGTATCACCATTAGGTTTCTGATTCTTCAACATGTCACCAAGTTCTTCTGAAATTTTCTTGAATTTCTCCTTGTGTTGATTTGCAGCAGTCAGTTCATTCTCCAAGATTCCTTTATGTCTTATGAGTTCAGTTCTGTCATTTTGTGTGTGCATTAGATCTGTCTTCAACATATCATTTTCATGACTGAGTCTTATGTTTTCATTTCCAGCATCATTTAATCTTCTAACCAAGTCTTCTTCATTCTTCTTTCTATCTTCAATTTCTTTACAAAATCTCATAGTCATATCCTGCATCTCATTCTTTGTTGTACTGATTTCTTGTCTTAGCTTGTTTACCAAATCGTTAAGAGTTTCTTTTTCATTTTCCTCATTCTGCATCTTTTCACAAAGCTTTCTTCTGTTGTTCCTTGCAATAGTAATTTTTTTTTGAAGTGCTTGAATAATATCCTGACCAGCCTTTAGATCATCTTCAAGTTTGATATTCTTCACCTTTTCTGCATTATAGTCTGTAAGAGCAATTTCCAATTGTTTTCTCAAGTTTTCCATTTCTACCGGTGTCAAGATCTTCCTCAAGTTGTTAGGCTTTTGAAAATAGAGGACCAGGCTCTGATACCAATTTTTAGGATTCTGAAATATACTGAGAGGGTGGGGTGAATCATTATCTAACCGGTATATAAATTTACTTTACTTAAAACATGAAAAGCATATTAAAACCGTGTACCGGTAAACTAGAAATAATGCAGTAACTAAGAACAATAACAAAAATATGAGAAGCACACCATAACACAATATTTTAATGAGGAAACATGGTGTGGGAAAGACCTCGGTGGGATTTGTAACCCACAAGGGAATATTACTTTTATAATAGGGGCCTGCACATGCAGGAAGGCCAAGTGCCTAGAGCTCACTGCTCAATTACAAAAGAAGTCACACTGACTTACAAAAATGGATTATACTAATCCAATGTCTTGTACTGCTTCAGATTAGCATTTTCTATGCCAGATCCAGTACCGGTTTAAGCTTTTCTATATACATAAACCCTTAACCAGTAATTCACATATTAGGTCTGCATAATTTTGCATCCTATCTCATCTCTTCTCTACTCTACAAAATGATCTACAATGATCTCATACATATATGAGTCATATTACAATCATCCATGTCAGCTTACAAAAGATTTTACAATTAATTACAAAATACAAATACACAGAATTTCTTTTGGCTAGGGTGCTGGTGTTCTTCCTTTTTGCTGCCGCTGTTCTGCGTGCCGGTGTAGAGTCTGCTGGTGCTGGTGCTTGCCGGTATCATATGATTGCAAGGTTGCCATCAATGACAAAAGATTCAATCACCTACAATTTCTCATTCGAGTATGCATTTGCCAATATTTTTTTTATTGAAATAAGATGATAATGAAATGAGAATTCAAATGCAATGAAATGATTTACATTACCTTATTTATGTAAATGCAATTGAATGATCAATATTGATTTTATTAAAAAATTGGGGATCATCATTGTTGATGAGAAATTGAATCCAAGTGAATGAAGGAACATGTGAACATGGATGAAGGTGAGAACATGGTTTAGGTAGAGTTGTTTTAGCTCTTGGACTTCGTTATAATAGATGGAATCTCACACACCACTTTACAATTTTTATGTGTATCTGTTACATGATTTGATTTTGTGATTGAATCAAATCTGAATTTGCATAAGTGATTGTGAAATGATATGTCTTATTTCAAAGCAAGACTCATATTCAAATATTAGGTTAAATATGGATATTGATAATAGATTTATACGTTCTTTGTGTGCAAATATGTGTAATTGGATGAAATATCGTACATATCTATTCACTTTTGTATTTTGAAAATGGTTCACATTAATATATATATATATATATATCTGTGTGTGTGTGTGTGTGTGTGTATGAGTTCAAATATCAATTCGATCATATACATGTATATAATTATAATATATATATCTAATTATAATGAAAATAAATAACTTTACTTCATGAATATTTAAATAATTAAGTATACACACACACACTATTCGCATATATGCAGAGCATGATGACATGATGATATTGTATGTTGTCATTGATGTCAATATGCTAAAGTATGAACTAGTATGGTGTAGTAAGCAAACTGACAAGAGAACCAGTATGATGATGTAAATTGGTATTTGTGAAATAGTGAAGCGGTATGATTGTTCAAGGTGAACCGACGTGTTGAGATGAGAACTGGTAAATGAAAGTTTTACATTGAGGTTTCATTTGGCATGACTACCGGTTAGTAGCCTTAGCTTTAGGGTTTCCGGTTGATGCATTCCAAGCCTGTGTGACTCAACCGATGATATCTTGTGATAAGTTAGCATTGTAATAAAGATCAGATAAGTGTTGCCACATTAGCCTTGTGCACGTGAAGGATTTCCTTGAGGATCTTGAAGGAAGATTGATCCTATCTACCTTGGGAATGTGCGAAGTCTCTGTAAGTGGTGGAGAGCGCGTGATAGGTTATCAGCTTCCTGAAGTGGCAAAGAATGAACGTTGGGGAACATCTTGAGATCTATTCAAGATTGTTGTATTCGATGCAGTGTGATTAACGGACAAGATTGAACCGACTGGATTGTAAAACCTAAATGTTTAGGGTTTAGGGTTTATGCTACTGACCTATTTGTTTCCTATGAGGTCGATGATGTTTTTCATTTTGAAGTTGTTGGAAAATGATATGTGTGTATCCCAGTGAGTGATACTTGATTCTTGCCAAACCAGAGAAGTGTGTTGATACCTGCAGAGTGTGATTGCAGAAGAAGAGGAGCTTAAGTGGATCTACCTTGGCATTGAGTGTTGTTATCAGATCAGTGTATTACTTGTTGACTTCTAACCATTTCAGTAGTTGGAAAATCCCTTAACCGGGTAGCTTTAACATGGTGACTCAACTTAATAAGATCTTCAAATCCTCTTGCGAGGTAACCTTTAATAGGGTTCTAACCTTTAATCGGGTATTTAGCCATCCCTTAACCAGGTGATCCCTAGCAGGATCGGTTCCTAGAAGAACCTATTGTAAAAGTATCTAATTAGACTAGGCTCCTAACAGAGAGAACTTCAAAAGAGTTCAAGAACAACTTGTGAGTATTCATCCCCACCGTGGTTTTTCCTAGTTGGGTTTCCACGTGAAAAATCAGTGTGTCATGTGTGATGCCTTTCATGTGATGGTTTAGTGTTCTATGTTAAAATGGTAAAATATGTTGAACTAATAGTCATTATATTTTTGATGATAGATTACTTGTTTATGCATAAGGGTGAAGAGGAAATGAGGTATTAGATTGTATGGAAAGCTAAGTGTTATTAGTTTATGTCTTTGACATTCTTACTGTGTTTTACCGATAGTAATCTGGTTTAGACCGGTGTTAGTGCTTGCCAGTCAAGGTGCACTGTTTGTAGTCAAACTGGTTGAGGAAAAGTGTTTTTGCCTGTATTGATTGAACCCCCCTCTTAGTACCGGTTTGGTACTAACTGTTCATCATTTATTCATCAATTGGTATCAAAGCATCTTCCAGGTCCTTTGTGTTGTAATCTTAACCGTTTGAGGAAAAGATCCTACTCTAATGGTGAAGAGGGAAGGTCCAAAGTTCAACAGAGACAACTTTAAAATATGGAAGGACAAAATGAAGATATACATCAAAAGCATGGGTGCTCAACACTGGATCTATGTTGAGAATGCTTATGTTATCCCTACCGGTACTCTCACCGCTGATCAAAAGAGAGAGATTCAGGAGAATGGGCAAGTCATGGAAGCCCTAATCAATAGTCTATCTAACATTGAGTTTATTGATGTTCAGGATAGAGACAATCCCAATGAAGTATGGGATGCTCTTGAGAATATCTATGGCAGAGATAAACATGTGAAACAAGCTAAGGAAGAGAGCCTTAAGGGAAAGTTTCAAGACATGCAGATGGTTGAAGGAGAGACCATTCAACAATATGGAATAAGAATCAAAACTATTTTTAGAGACATCAAGTGTGCAGGAGGCAAAATAGATGACTCCACTGTTGTTAGCAAAGTCTTGAGATCCTTATTATCGGTCTATGCAATAAGGGTTGTTGCTATTTAGGAATTGAGGTCTATAGACAAGACAAAGGTATCCCTAGACTCCATCATTGCTAAGTTGACAACTTATGAGCTAAATAATTATGATGGCAGTATTTAGAAGACTGAATCAGCCTTTAGAGCATCTGTTGTACCATCAAGGGCAAAGAAGCTAGTACTAGTGGTGAACCAAGACAAAGTAGAGAAATGGATGATGAGGAGATCCTGATGAAATTTGAAGCTCTTCTTGCCAAGAGAATTCCAAAGGGAACCGGTAAATATAGAGGTAAGCTCCTTTTGAAATGCTTTTCTTGCAATAGGATAGGACACATTGCTGTAAACTCTCTTAATGGTGATAATAAGGACAAACCGGAAAAGTTCAAGAAGTTCAAAGGAGGAAACCAAAGAAACTGTTTTGTAGTAGTTGATGAAGGTGTCACTGATGAGGAATCAAAAGATGAATAAAGTGAAGACATTGTGTTTGTAGCAGTTAAGAAAGATGTGTTAGACAAGAAGACTCTTTTATCGCGCTTTGATAATTCGAATGAGTGGTTATTGACAGTGGCTGTTCTCACCATATGACTAGTGACTAGAGTTAGTTTTTATCTCTGGAAGAGTATGATGGTGTGTGGTTCGTTTTGGTAATGATGCACCATGTATGGTAAAAGGTAGAGGGTCCATCTCTCTAAATGGAAAAAGTAGTGCTGATAATGTGTATTGGGTAGAAGGTCTCAGACACAACCTTTTGAGTGTTGCTTAGCTGAATGATAATGGACTCACTTTGGAATTCAAAAATGGAGTGTGCCAAATCAAAGGAAAGAATGGTGAACTGATGACCACTGGTATGCAGACCAAAGGTAACCTATTTCAGCTGAATGCAAATATCAGTACATGTCTTATGGCTAAGTTTGATGTTAGTAGGATATGGAATAAGAGACTCTGCCATGTAAATTTTGACATTATTGTGAAGGCCAGTAAGATCAGGACAGTTAGAGGGGATTGCCTATGCTGAGAAAACTGGAGAATCCTTTGTGGAGAGAGTGTTAATTGGGGAAAATGTGTTCCTCAACCTTCAAAGGTAAATCTTTCATTGCAGACAATTTACTTGATCTTGTGCATACTGATTTGTGTGGTCCTATGAAAACTAGGAGTGTGCAGGGAGAGGTATTTTATGGTTTTTACTGATGATTGCTCAAGAATGATGTGGGTCACATTCTTGGAGGACAAGTCTGAAGCCTTTGGAAAGTTCATAGCCTTCAGAGCACTGGTAGAAAGAGAAAGCGGTAAGAGAATCAAATGCCTTAGAACTGATCAAGGAGGAAAATTCACTTCCGATGAATTCAACAAATACTGTGAATGACATCAAGAGGCAATTGTCTGCTCCCCGGACTCGACAACAGAATGGCCTAGTAGACAGGAACAACTAGACTATTGTTGAAGCAGCTAGATCTATGTTGATCCAAGGAAAAGTTTCTCACACCTTTTGGAGAAAAGCTGTGAGCATTGCAGTCTACACAATGAACCGGGTACTCATAAAAAAGGGTAAGGATAAAACACCTTATAAGTATTGGACCGGTAAGACACCAGTGGTAAGCTACTTTAGAGTGTTTGGTAGCAAATGTTATATCAAGAAGAGTGAACATCAGAGCAAGTTTGATGTTAAATGTGATGAGGGAATATTCGTAGGGTATTCCACCAAGAGTAAAGCTCTCAAATGTTTCAACAATAGGACTCAGAGAATTGTTGAAAGCATCAATGTTAGAGTTGATGAAACTTCTAAGAAACTTGAGAAAATCGACAGTGAGCAAGTAGGAGATGAACCGGTAGTAACCTTTTGGGAACCGGTTGCAAAACAACCTAGCACCAGTAGTAGTGCTCCTACACTGGTAGATGCCGATGCTGGTGAAGATGAGGATGAAAAAGAAAAGCAAGAGGAAACAACTAAGATCACAACTAGGTATGTAAAACTGAATTATTATCCAAAGCAGATCATAGGAGACAAGGATACAGGAATTCTTACAAGAAGAAAGGTCAGAGAAAACTCTTGCATGATCTCTGAATTTGAGCCTAAAACATTCAAAGAGGCACATAAATATGAAGACTGGATCAAGGAAATGGAAGAGGAATTTGACCAGATAGAAAAGAATGGTACATGGTCTTTGGTACACAGATCTGAGCATAAAAATGTCATAGGTACCAAATGGGTTTTTAGAAATAAGTTGAATGAAGATGGCTCAGTGGTTAGAAATAAAGCTAGACTGGTGTGCAAAGGATATGCCCAAGAAAAAGGATAAGACTATGGAGAAACCTTTGCTCCAGTAGCTAGATTGGAAGGAGTTCATATACTTCTTGCATATGCAGCCTTCAAGGGATTCAAATTATACTAAATGGACGCAAAATATGCATTCCTAAATAAAATACTAGAAGAGGAGGTGTATATAGAGAAACCAGATGGGTTTTCCCTATCAAAAGATAGTGACATGGTGTGTAGGCTACATAAAGCCTTGTATGGACTAAAGCAGACACCTAGAGCGTGGTATGAATGCTTGCACTCTCATCTTATGAAGATTGGATTTGAAAGAACAAGTGAAGATAACAATATCTAATTGAAATAAGAAGGGGATCCAATTCTAATCTGTGAGGTATTTTTTGATGACATAATTTTTGGAGGAGATGACAAGATGATTCATGATTTTGGAGATGAGATGAAAAAGGAATTCAAGATGTCACTAATAGGGGAGATTAAGTTCTTCATTGGACTATAGATTCAACAAATGAAAGATGAAATCTTTATCACTCAGTCCAAGTATGTCAAAGAGGTATTGAAGACCTTTGGCATGGAAGACAACAAACCGGTTGGTACACCGATGGTGACCGGTTGTAAATTATCAAAAGAGGATGACTTAGTGTTGGTAAATGAGAAAGAATACCGATAAATGATTGGTAAATTGCACTATGTATTACATAGTAGACAGGACATTGCACATGCAATGGGCATTACTGCATGGTTCCATAAAAGCCCAAGAGAATCCCATTTAGTAGTAGTCAAGCGGATTTTGAGACATCTGAAGGGAACTATTGACTATGGATTATGGTATCCATACAATAACGATTTTAACCTGAAAGTGTTTACAGATGCTCACTGGGCTGGTAATGTGGACGACCAGAAGAGCAGAACTGATGGTGCATTCTTTCTTGGTGGTAGACTAGTGTCATGGATGAGTAAGAAGCAGAGCTGTATCTCTTAGTCTACAACAGAAGTGGAGTATGTTGGAGCATTTATAAACTGTACCTAGACAATCTGGATGAAGCATATATTAAATGGCTTCAAATTTCCTATATTTGAACCGGTAAGTGTACTTTGTGACAACATAAGTGCAATTAACATCTCCAAGAATCTGGTTTTACATGCTAAAACCAAGCACTTCGAGCTCAAGTATCATTTCTTGAGGGAAAAGGTTCATAACAAAAAAGTTGTACTGGAACATGTTTCCAGTAAGGAGCAGTTAGCAGATATATTCACCAAGCCTCTACCGAAGACTACCTTTACCTATTTGAGAGGTGAATTAGGGGTGCTGCCCCTTTAAGAGGTGAACTAAAGGTGTGTGCTCCACATCAGTCAGGACTTACATTGATATATCTTTCTTAGGATTGGTGTGTTGAAGGATGCTACTCATTAGGGGGAGCAACATAGTGGAACATAGATGTGTATGCCTCCACTTTGCAATTGTTGTCAAAGGGGGAGAAGATGTGAAGCAAAGAAGATATCTATAGTATTGGGGAGAAGATGTGATGTAGAGATATGGCTCCAACAACTTGAAAATGCTCCAAGTTGCACACTTGCTCAACTGGCAACCCAATCCCTTTCAAAAGAGATTTTCCCAACCAGACCTCACACCTTGACAAGCAATAGATAAATCTCTCATTTTAATTGTTTTCATCCCCATAATCCCCCACTGAGATATTTTACAAAGGCTATCAACTTTGGTTTGTCAACCCCACAGGCAAAGTGCCCAAAAGTTGCTCAAATAGCTCACACCCCTCCAAAATGGTTCTACAAGTCCAAAAAGACTCAAATCAAGTTTATTAGGATCCAAACACCTAAAATGATGGTAAACAACCCTCAGATTGGGTTGATCAAGTCTCAAAGGGGTCAAAGTAGGAAAACACTTTTTCCAAAAGGGTTTGATCGGGAACCTCCTACAAATACCATTTCTAGTAAACCCTCAACTAGGCTAAATGGGGCTAAATGAGCACTTTAACAAAGGAACTACCCTCCAAACCTGCAATTTATCAAGGGAAGAAATTGGAACACCTTAAGGTATCCAAATAATCACCAAATACTAATTTATAGCTTCTATTTTGCATTAAAACTAAAGTTATGCGGAGTGTTCATGAATTTTATTCAATTCCCACAACCAGTCACATAGAGATGCCTGGCCAAATTTAATAAAATCTCACCCAAACTACATCCTTTTGGTCTAAAACCTTTTGGATATTACAATACACTCCAAAATCCTCCATTTCACCAAGTTTTAGAATTTTCCCATTGTGAATTTGGAAGAAATGGGAAATTGAAGTTGAAACCCTAGGAAAGGGCACTTTCATGGGTTGTTTGGATCTGTTACAACTTTTCTTCCTCAATACTCCACTTCAGAACCTCTGGTTGGATTAAAAAGAAAGGTATTTCACCCCTCTAACTCCCCATTAAATAATTTTTCAGTTTGGAGTTCGTGAAATACTGTACCAACCAAAAGAACAACAAATTTTCTGGAAAAATACAGTTTTTTTATTGATTTCAAATATCAAGTTTACAAATTCTACCCACAACAACCCCCACACGAGTTTGTTGAGGAATTTTATAGTTTTCCCAACATGTTAAAACTAATTTTAGATGGTTATGAACATTGGACAACCAATTACAACAACTTTTTGAAAAGTTGCTTTACAAATTGACAACTTTGTCAATTTTTGACAGTTTTTGACAATTTTTGCATTTTGCCATTCAAACTAATTTTATCATCAACCTAGGGACCTAAGCACATTTAAATGGATCTAAATAGACCAGAAAAAATTTGAATCCCGAATTCTACTCATCCTAAGTCTATTTGACCATAGTTGACCATAGAGTTTATAATGCACCATAGGCCACTAGGCCTTACAAAATGGACAATTAAGACCTTATTACAAAACAAAACATAAACAAATGATTATTTGATCCTTCTCAACACCTTGATATAAGTAAAATGAAGTTTTCAATAAATAAATTATGAAATTGAGGCTTGTGCCCTTGCACCATACTCCCGGGGTGGGATGATCTTTTTTCCACATGAGATAAGTTGGTCCAATGAAGTGCCATGCTTCAGAATTTCTGCCTCATCCATCCATACTGCCTCTTCAATAGGTTGTCCTACCAATTTCACAAGGTATTGTTTGTGTTCTTTATTTTTGGTCTTCTTAATGTCCCTTTCATCAATGATCTTTTCAGGCTTCTTTGGTGCATGAGGAGGTATATCAACAATGTCCTCTTGAATCTTGTCCACATGAAAGTATGTACCTACAAAAACATGCCCTTTAGGGTGTTAGATCATATACATTAAATATAGGAGAAATACCAAGGTTAGAGGGAAGAGATATCTCATAGGCATTCAACCCATGTTTCTTCAAAACCTTGTAAGGACCCACTTTCTTCATGAGTAACTTTGTATGCTTCCCCTTTGGAAATCTTTCTTTTCTTAGGTACACCCACACCATATCACCAATCTGAAATTGTACATCCCTCCTCTTCTTATTAGCAAGTTCTTTGTACTTTTGTGAACTCTTTTGGAGGGCTAGCCTTACTTGATCATGCACTTCCTTCATGCTATCAACAAATTGTTCACCATGAGCACTTGTTTGCCCATCATGTGGAAGGTCTCTCAACTCCAAGATGCCTCTTAGATTCTGCCCATACACAATTTGAAATGGACTCCTTCTTGTACTCCTATTCACAGAATCATTGAATGCAAATTCAACTTGTGGAAGTACAACATCCCACTTCTCTCCATATTGCTTTGTCAAGCATCTCAATAGGTTTCCCAAGGACCTATTCACAACTTCAATTTGCCCATCTATTTGTGGATAGTAGGCTGAAGTAAAGTTCAAGTTTGTTCCCAACCTCTTCCATAAGGTTCTCCAAAAATGGCCAATGAATTTCACATCCCTATCAAACACAATTGTTAGAGGAAGTCCATGTATCCTCACAATCTCTTTGAAAAACAAATTTACTACATAGGTTGCATCACTTGTACTCTTACATGGCAAGAAATGTGCCATCTTGTTGAACCTATCTACAACAACAAAGATGCTATCAAAGCCTTTTTGAGTCCTAGGCAATCCCATTACGAAATCCATACTACAACTTTCCCAAGGCCTTGTAGGTACGGGTAATGGTTGATACAAACCTGTATTAGTGGAAGTACCTTTGGCCTTTTGACAAATAGTGCATGTTTCAACAAATCTTCTTACATCACTTTGCATCTTGGGCCATAAATAATGTCTTCTTACCTGCTCAAGGGTTTTATCCAACCCAAAATTTCCACTCATGCTTCCACAATGCTTTTCTTTCACAATATTCTCCCTCATTGAACACCTAAGAATACATAGTTGATGTCCTCTAAACAATAAACCATCTTGGATCAAGTAATCAACATATTCAACATGGAATGCTTCAAAAAAATAAGAACAAACTTTATAAATTTCATGAAAGTCTTCATCACCTTCATACATACCTTTGAAGGAGTCAATCCCCACACTTTGCAACTTAACCTCTTGCACTGTCAAGGATCTTCTACTCAAGGGATCTGCCACCTTGTTTGCAACTCCCTTTTTGTGTTTGATTGTAAAGGTATATGCTTGGATAGATTCTACCCATTTCATATGCTTGTGACTCAACTTCTCCTGGCTATTCAAGAAGCTAAGTGCTTGATTGTCAGTAAAAACAACAAATTATTTTCGAAGGGGATAATGCCTCACTTTTCCAAGGCTTGAAATAAGGCATACATTTCCAAATCATATGAGGAATACTTCCTCTTTGCCTCATTGAGTTTCTCACTAAAAAATGCAATGGGCCTACCCTCTTGGCTCAAAACAGCCCCTATTGCAACATTAGATGCATCACACTCAATTGTACAAACTTTTTGGAAATCTGGAAAAGCAAGTATAGGTTGCTTTTCTATCTTTTGTTTGAGATTTTGAAAAGCCTCCCCAGCCTCCTTGGTCGATACAAACTTGCACTTCTGCCTCCCTTTGATTGTTTCTAGGATAGGTGCACAAACTTGGCTAAAACCTCTTATAAACTTCCTGTAAAAGGAAGCCAAGCCATGGAAGCTTCTAACTTCAGTCATTGACCTTAGAGAAGGCCAATTCAAGATGCACTCCACCTTCTCAAGATCCATCTTGATGCTTCCACCTAAAATTATGAAACCAAGATACACCAATTCTTCCTGCATAAAAGACACTTGTCCACATTGATTAGGAGCTTTTCTTCTTGCAATCTCTTAAGGACCAAATTCAAATTCTACATAGGTTCATCTCTATTCTTATGGAAAATAAGAATATTATCCAAACAAACAATAACAAATTTACCAAGGAAAGGTTTTAGAACTTCATTCACGAGTCTCATGAATGTACTAGGTGCATTGGACAAGCGAAATGACATCACTCTCCACTCATAAAGGCCTTCATTAGTCTTAAAGTTTGTCTTCCATTCATCTCTAGCCCTTATTCTGATTTGATGGTACCCACTCTTCAAATCTACCTTTGAATACCACCTTGCATCCCCTAGATGATCTAACAAGTCCTCAATCCTAGGCATAGGGAACCTATACCTGATAGTGAGCCTGTTAATGGCCCTTGAGTCCATACATAACCTCCAAGTACCTTCTTTCTTAGGTGCTAGCATGGATGGAATAGCACATAGACTCATACTTTTAGTAATCAAACCCTTATCTAAGAGTTCCTAGATTTGTCTTGCCATTTCCTCATTTTGTTGGGGTGTTAACTTATAAGCAACTTTATTTGGGAGTGTATCCCCTAGTATTAGATGAATATTATGGCTAATCTCTCTGATTGGAGGTAGGGTATCAAGCAACTCTTTGGTTACAATGTCCTTATAGGTCTCAAGCAAATCTGTCACCTCTTTTGGTCCTAACCTTCTAGGTTCTTCCTTTTTCTTGTGTACCTTTCTCTCTTCCTATTTTGGCAATACAACCAAAGCATAAGGAGGAGTATCCTCCTTCATAAAACATTCTAAAAACTCTTTCTCTCTTACAAACCAAATCTTAGAGTCTTTTTCTTCTTGACCATTATCAGGGAGGGGTAGTAGTGTTACCTTTTCACCTTTATACCAGATGGTGTATGTGTTCTTCTCACCATCATGTTTTGACTTCATGTCATATTGCCATGGCCTTCCAAGCAGCAAATGGCATGCATCCATGGGTACAATGTCCAAAAGTACCTTGTCCTTGTACTTGCCAATAGAAAACTCCACCCATGCTTGTTCTTCAATGATGGTTTGCTTCCCCTTTGTGAGCCATGATACCTTGTAGGGTCTTGGATGTTTAATCCTCTTCAATTTCAGTTTCTCTACTACCTCAATGGACAACAAATTATTAGTAGAACCTGAATGAATCACCATACTACATACTTCGTCACCACTTATACAAGTAGTTCTGAAAAGTGCCTTCCTTTGGGGTGGCTCTGGTGGACTAGGTGCTTTGATCAATGTCATTCTAATCATCACAATCTCTACTTGTTCAGGGTACACAAAGGATGCATGAGAGTGAACACTATGTGTGTCCTCATCTCTCACCGAATTTTCTCTCCTTTCACCTTGTTTGTTTGCATTCTCTAGACATTTGGATGCAACATGGCCCATTTGATGACACCTATAGTATTTTATGCCTTCTAGGCCTCTTCCACCACCTCTTCCTCTAAAGTTTCCTCTCTTTCCTCTGGAAGATCCTCTAGAACTGCCTTCCCCTTGTTCATTCCCTTGAATTGATTCACCAAGGTCTTTGGAACCTTGTGCTCTTCCTTGAGACATATTTCTGCCCCTATTTCCAAAGTCTTTTTACCCTCTCCCTCTTCCACCTTGATCACTCTTCCTCTTGAGTTTTTCTTCAATCTTCAAAGCAAGTTGAAAACATTTTTGGACTGTGGGAGGGCTTCTTAGAATGAGTTCATTTTGTATGGTAACTCTCAACCCTTGCAAGTATCTTGTGGGCTTCACACATTCAGGCTCCACTACATTGGACTTCATCACCAATTTATACAACTCTTGAGTATAATCTGAGACACTCATCTCCTTTTGTCTCAAACTCAATCTCCTCTTATGAAGTTGGACTTCATAATCATCAGGAACATATGCATCCCTGATCAATGCAACCATCTTCTTCCAGGTGGTCACTAGATTCTTCTTCCCCTTCACCCTATCATCTTGAGTGAAATTCCACCATGTAAGAGCTGATCCCTTCAACTTGGACTTAGCAATATTAACTCTCCGAGTTTCAGGTTTGTCTTCAATTTCAAAGAAGCTTGTGAGGGCATCAATCCAATCCACAACAACATCTGGATTAAAGTTTCCATCATAGGAAGGTAGGTTGAACCTAACATCCATGGTCCTTCTCTCCATGGCCTTCAAGGTCTTCACAAGTAGTCTCTAATCAACAAGTACTTATTCTTCCTCATCCTGCTTAAGGGGTTCCTCATCACTCCCCTCTTCAACAACATCAGATTTTCCACCACTTTTCTTACAAAGTTCCCCATTAAGTCTATCAACCTCCTTCTACAAGGAATCGATCTTGTGAACCAAGTTTTGATCCTTCAAAAACTTAACCATCTGTGCATTATTCATCCTTGAGGACAACTCACCCTATTATTCTTCCCTTGACATGGCTAAACTGAAACAATTCTTCTCCTAAGGATCACACTTGCTCTAATACTAATTGATGTAGAGGTATGGTTCCAACAAATTGAAAATGCTCCAAGTTGCTCACTTGCTCAATTGGAAACCCAATCCCTTTTAAAAGATTTTGTCCCAACCAGAACCCACACCTTGACAAGCAACATTTCAATATCTTATTTCAATTGTTTTCATCCCCATAACCCCCCACTGAGACATTTTACAAAGGATATCAACTTTGGTTTGTCAACCCTACTGGCAAAGTGCTCAAATGGCTCACACCCTTCCAAAATGGTTCTACAAGTCCACAAAGACTCAAATCAAGTTTATTAGGATCCAAAAACCTCCAATGATGGTAAACAACCCTTAGATTGGGTTGATCAAGTCTCAAAGGGGTCAAAGTGCAAAATGGCTATTCTAGCCAACTAGCCCTCAAAAGTGACTTTTTGGATTCTCTCCCAAAAAATACAAAGGACAAAGAAATTTTATTTTATATTCACCATTAACAAACTAGGAAAACACTTTTTCTAAAAGGGTTTGATCGGGAATCTCCTACAAATACCATTTCTAGTAAACCCTCAATTAGGCTAAATGGGGCTAAATGAGCACTTTAACAAAGGAACTACCCTCTAAACTTGCAATTTCTCAAGGGAAGAAATTGGAACACCTTGGGGTATCCAAATAATCACCAAATACCAAGTTATAGCTTCTGTTTTACATTAAAACTAATGTTATAGGGATTGTTCATGAATTTTACTCAATTCCCACAACTAGTCACATAGAGATGCTTGGCCAAATTTAATAAAATCTCACCCAAAATGCATCATTTTGGTCTAAAACATTTTGGATATTAAAATAAACTCCCAAATCCTCCATTTCACCAAGTTTTGGAATTTTCCCATGGTGAATTTGGAAGAAATGGGTAATTGAAGTTGAAACCCTAGGAAAGGGCACTTTCATGGGCTGTTTGGATCTGTTACAACTTTTCTCCCTCAATACTCCACTTCAAAACCTCTAGTTGGATTCAAAAGAAAGGAATTTCACCCCTCTAACTCCCCATGAAAGAATTTTTCAGTTTGGAGGTAGTGAAATTCCGTACCAACCAAAAGAACAACAAAATTTTTGGAAAAAATGCAGTTTTTTATTGATTTCAAATATCAAGTTTACAAATTCCAACCACAAAAACCCCCACACAAGTTTGTTGAGGAATTTTATAGATTTAACAACATTTTCAAATTGATTTTAGATGGTTATGAATATTGGACAACCAATTACAACAACTTTTTGAAAAGTTGCTTTACAAATTGACAACTTTGTCAATTTTTGACAATTTTTGCATTTTGCCATTCAAACTAATTTTACCATCGACCTAGGGACCTAAACACATTGAAATGGATCTAAATAGAACAAAAAAACCTTGATTCCCTAATTCTACTCATCCTAAGTCCATTTGACCATAGTTGACCATAGGGTTGATAATGCACCCTAGGCCACTAGGCCTTAGAAAATGGACAATTAGGACCTTATTAGAAAACAAAACATAAAAAAAAGATTCTTTGATCCTTCCCAACACCTTGATATAAGAAACATGAAGTTTTTAACAAATAAATTATGAAATTGAGACTTGTGCCCTTGCACCAAGATGTGAAGCAGAAGTAAAAAGATATCTTTGTATATTGCCATCAATGTAAAAGGGGGAGATTGTTCGCATATGTGCAGAGCATGATGACATGATATTTTATATTGTCATTGATGTCAATATGCTGAAGTATGAACCAGTATGGTGTAGTAAGCAAATTGGCAAGATAACTGGTATGATGATGTAAACCGGTATTTGTGAAAAAGTGAAGCGGTATGATTGTTCAAGGTGAATCGACATGTTGGGATGAGAACTGGTAAATGGAAGTTTTGCATTGGGGTTTCATTTGGCATGACTACCGGTTGATAGTCTTAGCTTCAGGGTTTCTAGTTGATCCATTCCAAGCCTATGTGATTCAACCGATGACATCTTGTGATGAGTTAACATTGTAATGAAGATTAGATAAGTGTTGCCACGTTAGCCTTATGCGCGTGAAAGATTTCCTTGAGGATCTTGCATGGAGATTGATCCTATCTACCTCAGGAATGTGCGAAGTCTTTGTAAGCGGTGGAGAGCACGTGATGGGTTATCAGCTTCATGAAGTGGCAAAGAATGAATGTTGGGGAACATCTTGAGATCTGTTCAAGAGTGTTGTATTCGATGCAGTGTGATTAATGGACATGATTGAACCGACTGGATTGTAAAACCTAAATGTTTAGGGTTTAGGGTTTATGCTATCGACCTATCTGTTTCCTATAAGGTCGATGATGTTTTTCATTTTGAAGTTGTTGCCAAATGGTATGTGTGTATCCCAGTGAGTGATACTTGATTCTTGCCAAACCAGAGAAGTGTGTTGATACCTGCAGAGTGTGATTGCAGAAGAAGAGGAGCTTAAGTGGATCTTCCTTGACATTGAGTACTGTTATGAGATCAGTGTATTACCTGTTGACTTCTAACCATTTAAGAAGTTGGAAAATCCCTTATGTTGGCAATATTACATTATAACAGACAATGAGAGATTGTTGGCATTTCATAAGGATATTGAGAAAGTTGTTGATGATTATGGATATAACTGATTAAAGATGTTTTACTGTCTTGATATTATTATTTTGTCATTGATGTCAAGAAATTGATTTTCTAATTCAGTATGATGTTGCCATATCTTGAGAAGTATGATATGAAGATTATAAAGATGTCGGTAAAAGACACAAGAAAGAATATGATGAATAAGAGGATGAATAAGGTATTCAATGCGTAACTACTACCGAGTTAGACAATGATGAGATCATGATGTTTTAGATTGTTTTAACATCATACATATGTTGTAAATTGTAAAGGTTAATACTATACTATGTTATCAAGCAAATAACCTAGTCGGTAAACCCTAAGGTTATCGCTATCAGTTAATAAAGGTGGAATGTCTACCGAGTGAAGTTTAGTATTCACCGAGTTGTAACTGAGCTATAACAGAATGCATTAAATGTTTACATGCGGTATTTAATGAAGGAAGCTGATGAGTTGGAGTGGATTAAATGATTGGTAAGCCATGGAAGAAGTTTGTTAACAAATCTAAGGCAATGGAAAGTCGACATGAGATCTATAGCTCAGATTGAACTGCAATACCCTGGCACAAGTTCCAAGACTAGTATGCAAGTTCCAAGGCGGGGTAAAACATTTTCAGATCAAAAGATGCATTGAACCTGTACAAGATTGAAGATTTGATGGCTATGATTGATCATGGAAAATGTGATCAAGGAGATTAAGCGGCTACATAATTGTTTATAAATAAGAAACTATTGATAAATAATGAATGTGGGAAGTGTATGCACAGGGATGCTACATAGTGATTACCGAGCACAGAAGCTTGAAGACCTATTTGAATAACAGAGTATAGAAGCCTAATAGATAGACAAGATTAGTTCTATGTCTAGATTGTATTGAACAAATAAGAATCTGCTTTAGCATTTTAGATGTGAAGTTGCAGATAGATTTTTATTACTGTTATTTTGTGAAAGTGATAGAAAATCTCTTAACCGAGTGGACTTAACAGTCTTATATGTAAACCCTCTAGCAAGGTGACATTCTGGTTGAGTGTTTGAAATCCTTTAACAAGGTCACTTCTAACAAAGTGAAGGATAACAATGTGTTTGTAATCTTTAACAGGATTTGCTTTTAACCGAGCATACTCTAGAAGAGCATATTTCTTAGTGGGTCCAAAATCCCACAGTGGTTTTTCCCTATTTGGGTTTCCACGTTAAGTCTGGTGTTATGAGGTTTATATTGTTCATATGCTTTTGAGTTTGCATGTTTAACAGTTTTGGTTATATTACTGAAATATATGTTACCGAGGTTGAATCTGATGTTTTTATGGATGATTAAGTTTGTATGATTCACCCCCCCCCTCTCATCTTGTTGGCTATTGGATCTGTACTTATATTAAGTATCAAAACTATCACCTTAACTGGGTAGCTTTAATAGGGTGACTCAACTTAATGAGTTCTTCAAATCCTCTTGTGAGGTAACCTTGAACAGGGTTCTAACCTTTAACCGGGTATTTAGCCATTCCTTAACCGGGTGATCCCTTGCAGGATCGGTTCCTAGCAGAACCTATTGTAAAAGTCTCTAACTGGACTAGGCTCCTAATAGAGCGGACTTCAAAAGTGTTCAAGAACAACTTGTGGGTATTCATCCCCACCGCGGTTTTTCCCAGTTGGGTTTCCACGTGAAAAATTAGTGTGTCATGTGTGATGCCTTTCATGTTATGGTTTAGTGTTCTATGTCAAACTGGTAAAATATGTTGAACTAGTAGTCATTATATTTCTGATGATAGATTACCTGTTTATGCATAAGGGTGAAGAGGAAATGAGGTATTAGATTGTATGGAAAGCTAAGTGTTACCGATTTATGTCTTTAACATTCTTACTGTGTTTTACTGGTAGTAATCTAGTTTAGACTGGTGTTAGTGCTTGCCAGTCAAAATGCACTGTTTGTAGTCAAACCGGTTGAGGAAAAGTGTTTTTGTTTGTACTAATTCACCCCCCCTCTCAGTACCAGTTTGGTACTAACTGTTCATCATTTATTCATCACACACATACATATATATTTATATATATGTATATGACTTGCAAATTGTATGCATTTATGACACTGAATAAGGAATACAAAGTGGGAGTCGATGTTGATATTGACTATTCCACGCAACATTCTATTTCGTAGATTATTAAATAGCATGTAATTAATATCAAAGCATATTGTATTACAAGGAGGAGTCGATAATATATCGACTATGCAAAGTAACATCGACTACTCGCTTTAATGATAGGGAGTCGGTATTACTACCGACTACCCACTGGAACCTTCATCTTCACATGTATTGAAATTTCCATATAACATGGCATGAACAAATTGTTACGTGGATGACCAACCACATGAAATCACCGATAATAATGAAATTAAACAGGATGTGCAGTTCGAATTGCCAGATACACACATTATAACATAGTTTGAATTCTGTTGAGACTATTATCATAACTAAAACAATTAGAGGTGTTAGATATAAAATCAGATAACAGTCCACCACTATGAGAGATTGGCTCGAAAATAGGAAGAAATATGGATTACATCAACATATATAGACTATGGATTTTGGATAAAACACATAACAACACAATAAAGAAGAAGAAGAAGAATATATGAAATTTAGAAGGAAGACAAAGAAAAGAGAAGATGTACAGTAAGTAGATTTTCACAAAAGAATCAATTGGAATACAACAGAGCTCACAAGTAGAGTCTCATTCGAATGATGTTTTATTGTGGAAATACTAAAGAAATAAGGTTTGATATAACTAGATTAAGATGATATCGTAGGAGAATATTATATTCACAGTTTTTAAATTTATGAATTTGAAAATCATATCGATTGGCATCTAAATACATTTCTTGTAAATTATATATAAATATATGCACTAAGGAATTATTTCTTTAAAATTTGTTGGTATACATAAGTGTACATATTAGAAATTTGACATCCAAACCCTCTAGAAGCAGAGTAAGAGGATAGAGAGCATGTGCGTTATAAACTTTGAATTTGAACCACAAAGAAGATGAAATATTAGGGCAAGGAATTATTAAATATTAAAGCTTATTTTGATTTTGTGAAGAAAAGAGTTAAACTTCTGAATTAGTTCCTTGCAATGGAAGTCAACATGATTATTTGAAATATCGTTTGAGAAAGCCATATAGGAATGTGCATTATGAACTATCATTTTAATACCCGTTATGGAAAATTACTAATTTTAGTTAGTTGAATTCATAAATCATAGAAAACACATGTTAGTATCGAACTAAATATGTTATTCGAGAAAAGAATTAGATAATCAAAACCATATAGAAAGATAGAGAACTATGTGTTCTAAACTTCGAAATTTGAAACAATAGAAAATAGAATACAAGTTAATGTATGATTAGGCTATTTGGATTTTATGAGAAAAGATAAAAGAATATGTACTCATACTTCCTATTTCTGAGTTTTACTTTTCTCTATATGCTAAATATGCATACATGTGCTACACATTCTTATTATTTTTTAATTCTTGCTCTTGAGTTACTTGAAAAGATAGAAGAAAAAGATTGTTTTCTTATTAGATGTAATTGCTGGCAAATGCACACTCTAATGAGAAATTGTAGGTGATTAAAGGTTTTGTAATTGATGGCAACCTTACAATCCTATGACACCGGCAAGGCAATCCACCGACACTAGAAACGTTAGACTTTACACTGACACATAGACCACTGGGAGTGGCAGTGAAAAGAAGCATACCGACAAGAATTTGTTGATAATATATTTTGTTTATTATTGTAAAATCATTGTAAGCCGACTTGGCAAATTGTAAAATGACTCTTATATAAGAGAGTTCATTGTAGAACATGGTAATGATTTATGTAAGCATGGAGGAATGTTATTAGGTGAAATAAGACAAACCTATTATGTGAAATATAGGTTAAGGGTTTATGTATGAAGCAGAGCTATAAACCGATACTGGATCTGGCATAGTAGATGCTATTTTGAAGCAGTACAACACATTGGATTTATATAATCCATTTTGTAAGTCAGTGTGACTTCCCATTTTGTAATTGAGCAGTGAGCTCTAGGCACTTGGCCTTCCTGCATGTGCAGGCCTCTCTTGTAGCAGTAATATTCTCTTATTGGCTAATAAGTGAATATTGTGGGTCACAAATCCCACTGAGATTTTTCCCACACCGGGTTTCCTCATTAAACTACTGTGTTATAGTGTGTTTTTCATGTGGTTACTTTTATCTCTATTTATTGCATTACTTTCTATTTACCAGTATACAGTATTAATATGCTCTACATGTTTTAAGTTAAGAAAATCTATTAACCGGTTAGATACTGATTCACCCCCCCTCTCAGTATCTGTGAGAATCCTAACAATTGGTATCAGAGCCTGGTCCTCTATTTTCAGAATCCTAACAGCTTGAGGAAGATCTTGACACTGGTAGAGATGGAAAACTTGATGAAGCAATTAGAAGCAACTCTCTCAGACTATGATACAAAAAAGTTGAAAAATATCAAACTTGATGATCTAAAGGCTGCTCAGGAAATTATTCAAGCACTTCAAGAGAATTTTACCATTGCAAAAAACAAGAGGAGAACTTTGTGAAAAGATGCAAAATGAGAATGATGAAAAGGAAACTCTTAGTGATCTGGTAAGCAAGCTGAAACAAAAAAACATGACAATAAAAAATGAGATGCAGGATATGACTATGAGATTTTGTAAGGAAATTGAAGATAGAAAGAAGAATGAAGAAGATTTGACTAGAAGACTAAGTGATGCTGCAAATGAGAACACAAGAATTAGCCATGAAAATGATTTGGTGAAGACAGATCTGATGCATACACAGAATGACTCCAATGAACTTATGAGGCAGAAAGAGATTTTAGAAAGAGAACTGGATACTGCAAATCAACACAAAGAGAAATTAAAGAAAAGCTCAGAAGAACTTGGTGACTTGTTGAAAAATCAGAAACCTAATGGTCACACTTGTGGACTTGGCTTTGAAGTTGGTGAAAGCTCCGACACTGCAAACATACATAATCATGGCAAACCGGTAAGACAACCTACTGCTTATAAATTCAATGGAAGATGTTTTAACTGTAATAAGTATGGTCATAGAGAAAATCAATGTAGATCTAGAAATTATCAGAATACCAATACACCCACCGGTCAATGTTCAAAATGCAACAAAGTTGGTCATAATTCTGAAAATTGCAGAATGAATGTGAGATGTTATGTTTGTGGAAGATTTGGACACTTATCTAATCAATGCAGAACAAAAACCGGCATAGGATATGGAAAGGCTATTCAGAAAAATAATGTGACTTGTTATGCATGTAACAAAATTGAACATATTGCTAAATTTTGTAGAAGCAAGTCCTCACCAGTAAATAACAAAGGTCCTAGTTTGAAAGGAAAAGAAAAAGTTGAAGAAGTTAAGCATGAATTTTCAAAACAATGGATCAAGAAATCAGAACTAAATGTTGAAAGAAATACTCCTCCACCAACAGAACAAAGTAGTACTCCACTGGCAGAACAAAGTAGTACTCCACCGGTAGTAGACTTTTCATCCAACTGAAGAAAATTCCCTTGAGGGTTTGGCAATCAAATCTGAAACATACTATTATTCCCTCGGTTGATGGTAAGAAGTTGAAATTACTTCTATACCGACAGATAAAGTTAAGTGATTACTTAACCTGCAAGCATTAAATATGGTAGTTGGAAAATTAACATTATAAATCAATGTTTTTGGCTCCATTTTACTTCACCGAGCATTCAAACATTCGAAGAGCGCAAAAATTCTGAGCAAAGGCATTTCAAGCAAAGAAGCAAAGCAATTCAACAATCAATCAATCCTAAGGCAGAGAAAGGTATTTATAATCATGACATCTTCTTCTGTACTTGAATTCATAGCAAACCCTACCGTAGTCGAAGTAAACAAACACCCTAGGCCCGTATTTCAGTTAGTTCCTGAAATAGCTAAGAAGGATGATAATGTTGGTGTATTTTCTCAAATTCCCAAAGGAGTAGTTTTTGCAGAAGACCCTAGAATGTATATTAATTGCCACATAGAAGAATTAGGAGATGAGAAAATTAAGAACATGTATAAAACTGTAATTTGTGATGATTCCGGTAATGTGAAACCTGAACACAAAATAATTGAAACCCTAGGATTCACTGAAATTCTCAGCATTTCGGATTTCCCTAAGGAAGTTATAAGGATAGTATTGAGAAGGGTACATGGTGCATTCTTTTGGTTAGATTCGGTTCACATAATTACTAAGGAGGCAGTAAAAGTTGTAACAGGGTTACCCTCCACCGGTAACAGACCTGACAAGACAAAAAAGGTCTCAAATGACTTAGTGATGAACCTAATAGGTGCAACATCTGACAAAAGGTCTTTAAAAGTAAATGGTGTAACTAATATCAATGTTAGATTCATCAGCATGATTCTAGGCTATTAAACCACACATGCAAATAGATTAAATTTAGTTTCTAGTTTATGCATAAAGAGTGCTTATGACATGATCAATGAGAATGCAAATAATGATGTGTGTGAATGGTTGAAGGATGAACTGATTGACAATCTTGGAAAGATCAAGAAGGAAAAAAAAGGGACATTTAGATTTGGTAACCTACTTGTCTGCTTAATGCTGCACATAAGAAAAAAGGTGCTCGGTATAGGTAACAAGAATCTTGGTTTTGACATACCGGTAGGCAAACAACTGTCTGATTTACTAGACAACATGGGTGAAAACAAAGAAAAGAATATAAATGAATACTTTCAAGCATTGAAGGCCCAGATGAACACTAGAATTAGACTATCACAAGAAATTGTAAATAAATATAAGGATGAAATATGTTTTATCATTAAGAAGGATGAGATTTGGATGGAGGCAGTTATCCCAAGAACAATTTGATAACTTAGTGATGAACGAATAGTACCAAAATGGTACTGAGAGGGGGGGGGGTGAATCAGTGTAGGAAAAAACACAACCTTAAACCGGTTTGTCAACTAACACTTATGCACTGATAGACAAATAGCAGCACAGTCCTTCAACAGAGTTCAACCGGCAAAACCCAGTATAACTGAGACAAGCAAAGATCGGTTGACATTTATCTTCTCATATAATCTAACTCTTCATTCCCATTTCACCCTAATGCATGAACAAACAATCTACCATCAAAAGATGTACATATTACAGCAAGATCAACATATATCGCCACTTAATCAAAAAACAATCATAACATCACATCAAGAAAGCATCACACATGACACACACATTTTTCATGTGGAAACACAACTGGGAAAAACCACGATGGAATGAATACGCACAAGCTATTTTTGAACTCTTTAGAAGTTTGCTTTGTTAGAAGCCTTGTCCGGTTAAAGACAGATACAATAGGTTCTGTTAGGAATCGATCCTGTTAGGGATCGCCCAGTTAAGGGATGGCTACAATACCCGGTTAAGGGTTAAACCCTGTTAAGGGTACCTTGTTAGAGGATTTCAAGAACTCAATAGCTAAAGGATATCAATGACTCAGTAGCTTCGAGTTACCCTGTTAAAAGATTTTCAACAAGCCGGTTAAGGCTACCCTGTTAGGGGATTTCACAACTATTGAAGTGGTTAAAGATCAACAGGTATATCAATGACCTGATAATAGCACTCAATGCCAATGTAGATCTGCTTGAGCTCCTCTTCACCTTCTCCACTTACACCGTACAGATATGACTTCTCTCCTCTGGTCTGGCAAGAATCACGTATCTCTTCTCTTAGATACACACACACAAATTTTGCCAACAACCTCTGAAAGAATCACAACATTGACCTTATAGAACAACAGACAGGTTGGTAGCATAAACCCTAAACCCTAGACCTGTTAGGTTAAGGAATTCAAACGGTTCAATCCTCACCATTGATCATACTGTATTGAATGCAATAGTCTTGATACAATCTCAAGACATTCTCCATCATTCATTTTCCACCGATTTCATGGCAGCTAATAACCCATCACACGTTATCACTGTTTACAGACTTCGCACATTCCCGAGGTAGATAGGAACACTCTTCTTTATGCAAGATCCTTCACGCGCACAAGGCTTACATGGCAACACTATTTGTTCTTCATTATCATGCTAACTTTATCACGTAAAGATCATCAATTGAGTCACACAGGCTTGAGGTACTCCAATAGGAAATCCTAAAGTGGAAACTACCTACCAAGCGGTAGTCATACAATGCTTCCATGTGCCAATTCCCATCACTACATGCCAATTCACCTTGAATAAATATACCGCTTTACTTTGGTGTATATACCGGTTCTCACATATGCCGGTTCTCTCTTCATATCACATATTGACATCAATAACAACATACAATATCATTATGTCCTTATACCGGTTCACATAATGCCAACACAATTTGGGTTACTGAGATGGGTTATGAAACTGATGATCATATAATTGAAACATATGCAAAAACCCTTCTGGAAGCACTCAAGGAACCTAAAGAAGAGGTATTTGGCAGTGCTAAAACTATTGAGAATCAAATCCAATCTAAGAAAAGAGTAAAGAAGGTAGAAGCAACAGTGAGAAGAGGATCAAGGCAGGCTAAGGCTATCAAAGAAGATGTACTTAAACAAATTAGTATCACTGAAGATGAGTTAGAAGCACTACAACCAGAAACTCACCTTTCACCGGTAGCAACTTCTTCGGAAAGTGATATGCCAGCTTTATTTAAAAGAGTTGTGAGGAAAAGAGAACCTTCACCGGTATCTACACCTTCGCCTAGAAGAACCAGACAAAAACAATAGGCAGTAAGGCCCCCGGTTAAGAAGATAACTCCTAAAAGGAAAAAGTTAACACCAAAGAAAATGACTCAACAAAATATTGCTCCAATTGACAGACTTTTAGATGAAATAACAAAGGAAGGAAAGCTAAAGAACATCAACAAATTATATGATTCACTATCAGTTGATGACAAAGAAAAAGTTGAAAACAGTGTAATTCTACACTTGGATATCTACAAGAAATTATTGATGCAAGTTATGGATGAATTGCCGACTGAACTATTTAAAAGACTTGAAGCAAGAAGGCAAGCTATTCCAGAGCTTGACAAGAAAATAAAAGTGGAAAAACTACTTTCCGTTTATCTTGTTAACTCACCAAAGGAGATAGATGATCTGATTGTAGAGGCTAACCAGTTATTATTCTCCACTGCACACTGACATATAGCACTTATGGTTGGTAGAATAAATGAAGTTGTAGAGGAAACTGCAAATGCATGGGACATATTTCTTGTTGAGAAGGAAAAGAAGGAAGAATATAGAAACCCCAAACCTATCAAAGTATATCAGAAAGACAAGGACAAGGGAAAGGCAAGGTTGGTGGACCTCTAAGCATTAAAATAACATATAATATTCCCCCACCATCTTTGGATACTCCATCGGTAGTAACTGTAGCCACCTAAAATTGTCATGTCTAATTAAATAAATATTTTTATTTATTTAATTATGTTAAGCCTAATTCTTCTATTAATTAAATAAATATTTATTTATTGAATTAATTCATTTATCGTCTTCTAGCCTTATTTCTCATTTAAATAAATACTTTATTTATTTAAATTATCCTTTTCTTAAATTAAATAAATATCTTATTTATTTAATTGATCCCACTTCCTCTATTAATTAAAAAAATCTGTATTTATTTAATTAATTCATTAGCCTTTTCTACCCATGACACATGTCATTCATCTCTTAATTTATACACTACCTACCCCTTTCATTATTTTCTTATTTCTTTTACCTAGCCTTTAATCATAGCCGACCATTTATCTTTTACACCTCTCAATCTTATCCCTCCATTTCTTATAGTGCCTTCTATATAAGGAGATGCTTCCTTCATTATCAAACCCTCACTATGCATTCAGCCCCGCTTATGACTCGACTACACTACGCTTTTGCACTTTCAAATGCGATCCTACTTGCAACCACATTTCCGTTCTTTGTTGAGCTCTTATGCACATATAAAAGCTGAGAGCAAATATATCAAACAAGATCAATGGAGATAGGAAGAATGAAGATCAAAACCCTATTGGACATGTGATGGTATAATCTTTGTGATTTCATTTGATTTGCATTGTCTTAGGTAATCTTCATATGTTATGGTGAATCTTTGTTGTTGTTAGGCTAGGGTTTTGTGGTTGAATTCATTTAGTCTTTCAATATTGTTGTTATCCATTTTCACCATATACATTTTGGCACGCTCGATGGGACATGGATTTTTGTTAGATCTATTTTTTTTATAGATTTTTCTAACCCTATATTGCTGTTTTGTAAAACAATTTGGAGAATAACCTTGTGCAGCTAGGGTTTTGGACACAAAATCAAGATCTTGGAGAGATTTGATCCAATCTCACAAATGACTTGGAAATTTTGCACCAAATTTTTTTTGTAGGTTGCATATAGTATTAAGAGCTCTCAAAGAAAAATTCAGATCTATTGAAGCATGTTTTAATTTTCTATGAAATTTTTATGAAGTTTCATAAAAAAATAATTTTTAGAGTAAATGAGCGAATTTTTTGGATTTTCTTACATTTTTGGGAATCTCTTATAATTACACACAGGATCTGTTCTTTGTGATTTTAATTTTGATACAAAATATTTCCTAAAAAATCAGATCTTTAAAAGTTAGGGTTTTTCATTGTTTTGATCAGATCTCACAAACGGCTTTGAATTGTGGCATCAAATTTGTTGTGAATGTCAAAAACATTATCAGAGATTGGTGTAAAAAATTAAGAGTTTTTGGAGTATATTTGTAACTTATATGAATTTTTTATGTATTTTCATGAAAAATTAATTTTGAGAGAAAATTAGTGAATTTTTCGGATTTTCTTATATTTTTGGAAATATTTTTGATTTGTACATAGACTTTGTTTTTTTAATTTTAAATTTTATGCAAAATCATTCCTAAAAAATTGGATCTTTAAAAATTAGGGTTTTGCATTATTTGGCTCATATCTCACAAACTGCTCGGATTTGTTGCAGGAATTTTTTTATGCAGGTTTGAAAGAGCATCAAGAGTGTCCAGTAAAAATTGCAGATTTTTTGGATCAATTTTGCATTTTATATGAATTTTTTATGATTTTTCATAAAAAAATAATTTTTGGATCATATTACCAATTTTTTTGGATTTTCTTACATTTCTGGAAATTGTTTGAAATTTAACAGGCGGTCTTTTTTTTATGATGAATCATATCTTTGAATTGGTTAAAAAAATGCATTGTTGAAGGCCCCTATTTCACAAAGTCTTTTTGATCTAAAATTTACCTAACTTGTGTGCTTGCAGGAGGGGTATTATTGCAAAACTACTAACAAATCTTTGTTGCAGAATTTTGGCAAGGGTTTTTGATCTTTATAGTGTGCCTTATTTTCATAGACTAGCAAACACTTCAATTGGTGCACTAAAATTGAACCATTGTCTTTTGTGTCTTGAGCAATAGGCTCTTTTTGTTTAATCTTTAGAGGGCCTGTCTCCCCGTGTGGTCATTAGGCCTACTAGTGAGGAGAGAACGACCCAAGTGGTAGCAAAAGAAAAACCATCTTCTTTCAAACCACTATAAATAACTGTATCCATGGTGAAAACTATGGATACCATGTGCTGATTAGTTAATACCGACACTATGTCTCCCCATAAACCCATTTGATCAAATTTATTTGATCATTTGTAGGGCGTAGCCCCTACTGGCTGGGAGCCTTATGTATTTACAGAGCTTAAAGTGCCATGTGTATGGCCACATGAGCGGATGCCCTTACTAGCATCTTTTTATTTTAGAAGCCAAAATCCTTCTAATTGTTGGGGCAGGAGGTTGGACCTCTGGTAGCAGCCCACACACATACGGTTCTTAGTAGAGATACAAATTTTACCACGAGGAGTTTTCATGGGGACTGATGCTTGGCTGCCCCGAGAAGTGAGTGCCGAGGGTGGAGCCAGTGGGGTCAAGCAGCTAAGTATCCGCTCTGAATAGCATAGCCTCGAGGGAAACTTCATGTGGGATCAACAACTATTGTCTTGGCCAGCCATAAGAATTGTACTTGACTTATTTTGAACAATCAAACATTCAAGACCAAACATCAAAAAATTGTATCTTTTGTGTCTTCAAGTGTATGCAAAACAATTTTACATCAAACAACACACTTGTCTTTGAGTCATTTTGGAGTCTAAACACTTGCAAACATTGAGTCCTCATCAACACTGTGTCCTCTTGTCACGAAAAACAGTCAAACATTCAGATTTGGTCACAACAAGCAACTTCACAGATTGGAAAAATTACACAAAGTTTGTAGAAACGCGTCTGTGTCTGACAGACTCGCGTTTGTGTCATCAAAACGCGTCTGTGAAGGGCAGAAACGCATCTGTGTCTTTTGAGCAATAGTGCAACATCTCAGAAACGTGTTTGTGTCTGATAGAATAGCGCCTGTGTCCTTTAAGCACATCTGTGAAGTATACAGGCATGTCTCTATTCAGGATTGAAAACTTTCATAATTCAGCAAACAAGAACAATTAGTTTCAGACTTATTGAGCTTCCTAGGTTATCTCTAGGGTTTTCATCTAGCATTCAACCTATCTTTGGGTCTTACAAAGTCCATCATTGCTTTACATCTTGCATTACATTCACATTTGTCTAAACTTGAGTCAAAAGGTCACTTGCTTGTCCTCATCTTGCTTTGTCAACACACTACATACAACAACATTTTGCTAAGTGGTCCCTCATCAAGGTCTATCACCTTTGAGTCTCATTTGGTCTTACTTAGAGTCAAGGTCAACTTACCTCATCAAGAGAAACTATCATCTCTTTGGAAGTCACACCTATGCAACTACATACATACTTGGTCTTACACTTTGGACATTGCAAATAAACCTCAGATTCATTTACATTCCATCCAACTCTTGGTCTTCCATACTCTTTTCCATTTTCATCTAGTCACACACATCTTGGTCAATACCTAGTTCATGGTTGAAACCCGTTCCAAAAAATCTAGGAGAGAAACTAAAGAGGCTCAAGAGTCCACAAACATGAGTTCCTATGAGTATGACAATGATATCTTTTTGAATTATGATCATACTACATTACCTGACATGGATGCTTATAGAAACGTTCCAAATGTTGAGCACATGGACACTACAAACAACAATGATACACACAATGACAATATGGACAACTTTTTCGTACATTAAATAGAAGTGGAAGACACCATTATGAATCCCCATTTCAATCAATTGGTTGAGGAAATCATGAGGAGAGATAGACAATATTTCTTACAAGTGATGGCACAAAGTGGAGCCAAGATACCTCATAATTTTGACATGTCTCAAATAATGGAAAATCGACCTTTGCAACAACCTCACCTCAACATGGATCACAAGAGGCCTAATAGTGGAGGCAATAGAGGACCAAATCTTGTACCTAAATCACCATCATCTTTGTTTCAAAAACCAGAGGTCCCACATACACATGGTCAAGCATATGATACTCACCTTTGCAGACCATTATGGAAGTCTTATGTAGAAAAATATGCTCAATCACATACCAATGCTAAGGATCAACCACCAAAGCAATTGGATATTCAAAGACATGCTCAAAATTTGGACACAAGGAAACCCCACGTCAAATTTGGGGGCAATACACTAGAACAAGCTCATGACATTCTTGTAGAGTATGGTATACATGGAAAAAATAGATATTCCATTCCTCATCATGACTCTATACCAAGTGGTCCATATACACAGCATCACTATAGACCTCCTCCATATGAACACGTGTATGATCAATATCATCCATATATTCAACATGCTCCTCCACACATTAGTTCAGGTATGGGGTATGGTCCAAGAAGTCAGTCTCCACCTAAGGATAATTTGGAATAGAAAATCAAGGACTTACAAAAGAAAATGGAGGACATAAATACACCGAAGCCAACTTACATAATGAGAGACATGTCCTTATCCATTTGACAAGAGCATTCCAATGCCTCATTTTCCTACACACTTTGTGACACCTAAGTTTGATAAGTATAGAGGAAAAGGGGATCCTAAGGCACAGATAAGACAATTTTTCACAACTTGCATTGAGGTAGCAGCTAAATAGACATATTTGATGAGATTATTCCCACAGAGCTTAGGTGATCAAGCTATAGAATGTATCTCCCAACTCCCACCTGGAATTAAGTCATGGGGTGACTTAGCTAAGACATTTATACAACATAGAGACAGATAAATTAGTCACCACTTTGTGCAACACCAAGCAAAGGGAGGGAGAGTCTTTTTCATCATTTTTACAAAGATGGAGGAATCTAGCCAGTAAATGCTCTTGTGAAATTCCATAGAAACAAATGGTAGAAATCTTCACCCAGAATGTTAATAAAGACATTGGTTATGACCTAAGAAAAGCTTGTTTGTCCACCTTCAAGGACGTCATTGAAAAAGGATTAGCAACAGAGAAGGTCCTAATTGAGCAAGGAGTCATTAAGATATTCAAGGAAAACAAAGATGACTTTAAAGAAAAAGATAAGCCAAGATTTTGGAACAAAAAGAACACAGTCAATGATGGTGCTGTTGATGCCAATACAGTGCGACCCAAAATCATTTTTCGGGATCAAGCTCTACAAATAATCAAGTGAATAATCAAACAACTTCAAAGTCATGAAGGAAGTATACTCCATTGGGAGAACCACTTGAGTCAATTTTCAAGAAGCTAGTGGCAAACAAAGTAATCACTACTCCAGATTTTCCTCCATATGAACCAAAGGTCAAACCAAATTGGTGGAATGATGACGAGTATTGCAAATTTCACAATAGCAAGGGTCATAAGACAGGAAATTGTCATCGACTAAAAAACATCATACAAGATCTCATTGATAGAGGTGAGATTGAAATTGAAGGACACTCATCCAACCAAGAACATGTAATGTTTAAGGAACCATTCCCAAAGCATGACAAGGGAAAGTCTAAAGCCACAGATGACCAAACCAACTATACAAGAGCATCTTATAACTATGATTCAATTATCAATCACATTTCAATGGACAATTATGTCTCTACCATTATCATCAAGGACAAAACACCTGAGAATTCTACCCAAAGACCCAAGATTGTCCTAAAAGGCATTGGATCTTCTTCCGAACCTACCTCTGAATGTAATGTCACAAGTCGTGGAGGTAATTTCACTTTGCAAGGTGCTCCAGCTAAAAACACTACTTCCTCATCAACCAAGCCTAAGTACGATCTTGTAGAACAGTTAGGGAAGACACCTGCGCTTATTTCAATCCTTGAGCTATTACGTATATCCCCCGCACATAAAGCCATTCTTGACAAAATATTGAGACACTTCTATCCCTACTGATCTGAACGTGAATCTGTTTCAAGCCATGGTGGGATACCTTTCCATTCCACACTCCCTTACATTCATAGAAGCCGATGACGCCTCCGTAAGTCAGCCACATAATGCACTGTTACACATTGAAGCCTTCATACACAAACATCGAATAAAATGAGTCCTGATAGATGGAGGAGCTGGTCTAAACATTTGTACATTGAGCACTATTAAACAATTGGGATATTCTGATAAAGCTGTGAATTCTACAAACAAAATTACCATCAAGGCATATGATGATGAAGAGCGTTCATCCAAAGGCACAGTCACCTTGCCTCTCAGAGTTGGGCTAGTTACAAAGGATGTGGTTTTTCAAGTCCTAGACTTAGATCTCACATACAATATATTACTAGGATGTCCTTGGATTCATGAAATGAGGGCAGTCCCATCTACATACCACCAATGCATTAAGTTTCCTCACAATGGAGTTGAAATAATAGTTAATGGAGATCCTAATCCATTCATATACTGCGATAACTTGAGACCTAAAACTGAGACGATCATTCCCAGTAATCGTGAAGATATTCCTTCTTCTGCATACATTGATCCTGAGTCATTAAAACCTTTGACATCAAAACAAGGTGAGCTTAAAGGCAAATTTCAGGACAAGGGCATGGGTGAATACACTTTGAATCAAACCATGTACTTACAACAAGTCATGAGTTCACCAAAAGAATATGGAAGACCACATCCTAATAAGCAGGTATCTATCATTATACTCAAATGGGACACTTCTATCTTTCAAAGATGGGGTGAACTAGAAGAGGAAGACTTATACAAAATGCTTTACAAAGACCTTGAAAATGATACACAAGATCACATCAGCATACCATGTGAAAAGTATGGCAAAGGGTTCAAGATTCTACAAAAAATTGGGTATGATGGCAAAAGTCCTCTTGGCTTAAGAAAGGAAGGCATCATTGAACCTTTACAACCTGAATTGACATTAAAAAAGGAACACTCGAAGGGACTTGGTTTTGTGACTTCCAAGGTCCACACTCAAAGGATAGGCGAAGCATTACAAATCAAAGCTCCAAAAATTCAACAAGAGAATCGCTATTCCACAGACTCCAATGAATGGGAATGGGGTTCAGACAAATCTGCCAGTGACTACGAGCTCACCGAGACATTCAAAGAGCCAGATGAACCCACAAAATTTAGAGTTGGTCAAGAAACAACCCTGGAGGATCCCATACAGTCCTTGCCTCTAGGTCCTAGGTTGAAATCACATAGAATGAGACCACCTATCCCAGAATGCGCTACTAGTGATGATAATTTAAATTTGTTCACGATCGAGACTGATGAGGAGAGTGCCAAGGATGACCTTGATAACTACCTAGACATACCTAAATATAACTACATTTTCACTCTTAGCCATGCTAACTCCGAAGACATCAAAGGCCTTCCCCTTGTTCACCACCAACTCATTGACTGGGACCATGAAGGACCTGCACAGTTCGATACATTCCAAAATGATGAAGCCTTCATTGATTATCTAGGAATACGAGATGATCTTACCCTTGCAGACCATAAGGCAAGATACACTATAGAACTCAACAACATGGCATATTTTGGTGAGGGTGTCGGGCCTTCCAGTCGTAAAAATATAAAAATAAAAACAAACCAAGGGTCTTATGGTGAAAACCACATTGTGGCATTCTCTAACCCCAAAAAAGTAAAAAGAAAAAATGTATTTGAGGGCGAAAACCTCTCTGAGGCACCCAAAGATGGAAGGCTTGACATTCTCCCAGCATCATATGAAGAAAAGTCATCCATGTTGTTAGAGGAGACTATCAATACAAACATTGGCACCGAAGAAGTTCAACACAACATATTCCTGGCTCAATCTTTGACAGAGTTAGAAAGGTCAAAATTCATAAGTTTCTTCACAGAATGACAAATCAACTTTGCATGGTCATACACTGATATGCCTGGATTGGATCCGGATTTGGTAATGCATCATTTGACAGTTAAACACCGTTGGCAAAACTAGTGAAACAAAAATTAAGAAAGATGCATCCACAAGTCGCATTATTAGTCAAAGCAGAGCTTGAGAAAATATTGGATGTCAAATTCATACGCCTAATTGATTACCCCAAATGGATCTCCAACTTAGTGCCTGTCAGTAAACCAGATCGTAGTATCAAAATATGTACAAATTTCATAGACATCAACAAAGCTTGTCCTAAGGATGATTTTCCATTACCAAATATTGACTTGATTTTTGATCTCACAACAGGTCATGCGATGTTATCTTTGATGGATGGATTCTCTGGTTACAATCAAATAAAAATCACATCCGAGGACCAGCACAAAACAACATTCACTTGTCCTTGGGGAACTTTCTACAGGAATGTTATGCCCTTTGGGCTAAAAAATGCAGGCGCTACGTATCAAAGGGCCATGGCTACTATCTTTCATGATCTCATGCACGCGATTGTGAAAGATTATGTTGACGACCTCTTGGGTAAATCAATAAATAGAGATACACATTTGGAAATACTTTTAGTCATCTTTGATTAGTTGGAAAAGTATAAAGTAAGATTAAACTCCAAGAAATGTGTCTTTGGAGTAACCTCCGGGAAGCTCCTAGGATTCATTGTATCAAAAAGAGGAATTGAAGTCGATCCAACAAAAGTCAAGGCCATCTTAGAGATGCAACCACCAAGAAATATCAGTCAACTTCGATCTTTGCAAGGGAGACTCCAGTCCATACGAAGATTCATAGCACAACTTGTAGATAAGTGTAATCCTTTTCAGCACTTGCTACATAAAAATATCAAATTCAAATGGGATGATAATTGTCAACAAGCATTCCAGACACTCAAAGATTATCTTCTGAATCCACCAGTTTTGATGCCACCAGTTCCGGACCAACCTCTATTACTATACATATCAGCTACTTCAACAGCACTGGGGCACTCTTAGCGCAACAAGTTGCTGAGGGTAAAAAAAAAGCAGTATACTATATTAGTCGCACATTGGTGGGATATGAGTTAAACTACACACCAATTGAGCGTACATGTTTCATTGTGGTCTTTGCTTTGCAGAAATCACAACATTACATGCTAACTCATAAGACTAAGTTGGTTGCAAGGATCGATCCATTGAAATACCTTCTCAATAAACAACACTTACTAGGTGACTAGCCAAATGGGTGATTCTCCTGAGTGAATTTGACATCGAGTATATGGATAGAAAAGCAATAAAAGGACAAGCTATCGCAGATCAATTAGCAGATGCTCCCATGTTAGATGATGTTCCTCTAATTTTAGAATTTTCAGATGAATCCATTTTAACAGTGTCACATGGAAAGCCTTGGCAACTATACTTTGACGGCTCATACACACAGCATGGGGTAGGAGTTGACATCCTCTTCATAAACCCTCAAGGGGATTCTATACCAAAATCATATCGATTATCATTTTCTTGCAGTAATAACATAGTGGAATATGAGGCATTAACAACTGGATTATGGATTGCAGTTCAGTGGAAGATCCAAGAACTTTGTGTTTTTGGGGACTCTCAGCTTATAATTCGTCAAGCAAGTAATGACTACCAAACAAAGGATGAGAAATTAATACCCTACAAAAGAATGGTGGATGACCTGAAACAACATTTCATGAAGATAGACTTTGAGCAGATATCAAGAGAGAAGAATAGAGCCACGGATGCCATGGCTACAATTGCTTCACTAATTGATCTACCACCAAATGAGACTCGCTATGAGTTCTTAGTGGATAACCTTTTGGTTCCCTCATATGAAATCACTCCTACTGAGATGATATGTGTTGTTGGTCCTGAGTCCTAGTTATACGGTTTCATTTTTTCATACCTTCATGACAATATCCTATCTCCTGACCTATCCAATAACCAACGTTGCACTTTCATTTTCCAATCTTCTTAGATGTTTAGAAAGTGACAAAGCTCAGATTGCGTTACATGAAGTACATGAAGGGATATATGGTCCACATTCTAGTGGTCCTACCTTAGCCAAGAAACTCATTAGGACTGGATATTACTGGCCTAATATGGAAAAAGATTCATATTAGTTTGTCAAGAAATGTAACAATGTCAACTTCATGGAGACCTTATCCATGCGCCAGCACAAGAACTTCAACCAATTGCGACTCCTTGGCCCTTTTGTCAGTGGGGACTCGATCTCATAGGCAAGATTCACCCTCTATCTTTCAACGGTCATAAATTCATCATCACTGCCATAGAGTATTTCACAAAATGGATCGAAGCCGTGCCTCTCACACAAGTCACTGGAAAACAAATTGCTACATTCATTCTCAACTATATCATTTGTCGATACGGTATTCTTGTTTCCATCATCACTGATAACGGGTGTCCCTTAAAAAATCAGGATGTTCGTGAACTCTGTGACCACTTCCATATTACCCATCATTTTTCCACACCTTATTATCCCCAAGGTAACGGTTAAGCTGAGGCGTCTCATAAAACAATCCTTAAAATCTTGAAAAATACAGTCGACGATGCTGACCGTAATTGACATATCCAACTTAATCCCACACTTTGGGCTTACCACACAAGTGTCCACACACCTACAGGAGCTACACCCTATTCACTTGTCTACGACAATAAAGCTATCTTACCTATTGAAGTCGAGTTACCCTCTTTACGAGTCTCTTTGCAAAACATTATCATTGATGAAGACTACAAGGTCTCTCGCTTGTACGAACTTGAACTATTGGATGAACGAAGACAAACTGCTTTTAATCATCTCAAGGCTTATCAACAATGAATGAGTCGCAGTTACAATCATAAAGTCAAGCCTTGCATATTTGAGATAAGTGACTTGGTCCTCAAAGAAAATCCTAAAAATCAACAAGACAGAGAGAAGAAGGGCAAGTTCGAACCAAACTGGCTTGGTCCTTACATCATCACAACAACATATGGATTTGGTGCATATCAACTCTCAACCACAAAGGGTGAACCTTTGGATGATCCTATTAACAACATGCACCTTTGCAGGTTTTACACATAGCTCTTTAGAGTATCCCAATTCAAAAATACAAAAAAAATCATAAAACATAAAAATCGTTACTTGGTGAAAACCTGGCAAACAGGCGCCTTGTGACACAAAAAAAACTAAAATAAAAAAAATAAAATAAAAAGTAAAGAGAAAACATTTCGTCCAACAGTGAAAACCACTTCGGTGGCACCCTGGGCAAGTACCATGGTGAAAACTGGGTCACCAATGCCATGTGTAGAGACATTGCTCCTCCCTCCTTCAGGATTCCATTTCATCCTTTCACTTTGCACACACTTACGACCTATTCATTCATAATAAACTTACCCATTTCTATCATGGCTTCTTGTTGATCTACCTAAGATTGGTTAGCCATTCATAATAAACCTCCCTTTTCACCCCTTTCCATCCATAATAAATCAGCTCCTATCTGTGGCTAAGACAAATCCTACGTCTAGTGATGGGTGTGGAACTGAGAGCATCACATATTATGAAGAGTTCAGTTTCTTCTAGTTTTTTTGAATCTATTCGCACACAATCCGCAATAAAACAACATTTGCATCGCCAATTCGCAATAAAGTTCCGTCTTCTTCGCAATAAAATATCAGTTTCATGGATTCAGTCAGTTTCAGATGAGATACAACAACGATGGGCTTCAACAGATCAAATCTTTTAACAGACTCAGACAACATATGGTTCAGTGCTATCTATCCTTTTGTGAAAGTAAACATTGTGACCATAATCAAATAAGACTTATACAAGTGACAAGAGACACTAAACTTGAGGACTACAGTGGATGTTGGTGTCGAGTCTTGGTTTTCTTTTGATTTTATCTTTTTGGTGACATGTCTTTTAGCTTTTTCGGGATGTCTTTGACTAAGGATTCTATCTTTAGGATGTCTTTGACTAAAAAGACGAGGATGGGGTATCGTCACCTATTTTTATTTATTGTCTGTGGATTGTCTCTTAGTAATTCTATGACTTGTTCAAGGATATGAGGACACTGAGAGTCTAGTATGAATTGGGGCATTCCTTGTTTGTGACTATCTTATCTTCATGCAAACAGGTACAATGATTTTCTGGGTCGAACATATGCCTCGATTGTCATAACCTATTTTGCCATAATAAAGCTCAATGATGATAACACACAAGAAGCTCTTTTCACTTTCATATCTTCTATCTTCCATCCCCCTTTCTTGATTGACTTCCATCATCCTTCTTGAGTCCGTGTAGCTTGCTATCACATGACTGAGTATAATGACACACCAAAAAAAAATCTGCATTTCATGTAGTTTGCACTTGCATTACCACATATTAGCATTTCATACATACATATAGATATCACAATTGCATCACATCCTGCACACAACACATGTTAGCACATTTTGCATTATCATATTCATCTACATTTCATACATTCATATTAACATTTTATACATAACATATTAAAAACATAAAATAACAAAAATATTGCATTTCATCATGTACATATTTGCATCTATATCATAAGCATCATTGAAACATAAACATCACATAGGTACACATGCATATAACTGTCGCAAAGATGAATCATCTCATATATATATAATCAAAAGTGTCATGATACAATGATGTCAAAATCATATGGCTACAATCACCTGAAGGTGTCTACATCATCATACAAAATAGTACAAAACTAATACATAGGGAGCCCTCTATGGCTATGATGAACTCCCTCCCTCGGAGCTGCCTAGCCTTAACGGAGTCTGAGCCCTAGAAGCACCCGCCCTAGGATCATCTCTCCTACCCCCTTTATCTGGTGGTGGTAGAGGACCCATAACTCCACCGCTGGATGCCTGTCTCCTCTGACTCCCTCCCGTAGCTGTCGCTGTCCGTGATGGTTTGCGGAAGCTCCTTGTCTACTGCTCTGTTGGCACTGCCCCATAGTATAGGTCTCGCCAATAACCTATCTCCTCCCCTTCCTGTAGAAAATAGGCATATCCTACCCCTGTGTTCTCTGCTGCCTGCCTCCCAGCCCTCAGTGCTGTCTCAGCCTCAGTATAACGTTGGATAGCCTGATCCCGCTCAATATCCCTCAACTATCTTCTGAGCCTAGCTGTCTCCCTCTCCAGATCCTGGATCTCATCTGCTTGTCCCTGGCAGATCTCCCTCAGCTCAAATAGCTCATCCTCCTCCTCCTCACCCCCTATGCCTGTGCCTATGGCTCCTCCTATATTGGTGACTGTGCCTATGCCTGTGCCTCTGCCTGTACCTATACCTGCCTCTGTCCCTATCCTTGCACCTGTGCTGCTGGCACCTATAGTGGCAATCCACCTCAGCCCCTCACCACTTGAGCCTGTCTCTCCTCTCCACCCTCTCTCCTATCTCCTACTGCACCTCGCCTCCTCCATCAGCCTCCACCCCCACCATCTCCATCATCATCTTCATCCTCGCCACCATCCCCATCAATCAGATCTCTTGGATCTGTCAGGCATGAGAATGGATGCTCAGCCCAATATGCAGTGTACTCTTCATCCATATGTGCATCCTCAATTTCCGGCCACATATCCCATGGCATGGGCACCATCTCTACCAGCTGCATCATGGCCTGATCATACGACAATAGTGGCCCAAAGTGTGCCTGGTCTCGCACTGTCCATGCATACATATCGAAACCCCGTGGCATCCGTTGGATCCTGCCAAACTGCCTGCATACCTTGTCTACCAACTGCCTCTCTAGTACATAGGGCGTCTGCTCAATCAAATATCTGCTCCTGAAGGTATAAGGTAGCTCTACTGCATCATCCTCCCACTGCTCGCACTCTCGGTATGACTTCCATATCACAGTGTCAATCTCATCAAAGACTCGACGCCAGTACTCCAAGCTGCCAATTCGTGGCTGTCATGTAATCATATCATACAGATGAATAAACTTACGCCCATGGCCCCTGCCTCTGAAATGAGTCGGTTGAGTAACCAGCAGATGTTCATAAGCCCATACCTGCAATAATGTCACTTCGCAGCCCAATCCTACGGATCCATGGTACACAAACTGATGAAGCTCATAGTATAAATGTGCGAGCACGTACGGTCCCCAGGCATATCTAGTATGCTATGTAACCAATGTCTCCAAGGTGCTCCCCCAACCCACAACCAACCCTCATGTCGCCTTGTCTGGACACAGGGACCCACTGAACACTCCTCCTAGCACTGCTGGTAGCGCCAGTCCTGTCGCTGTCATCGTGTCCCATGCCACGTGTCTAGCCCTCATCTCCAATCTCGGATCTCAGAATACTCATCTCAATGCCTCCCTATCTCCATCTCGATCATAGGGAATCAACGCCCCATCGATCAGTATCCTCAGTATCCTGTATACATCCTCCAAGGTGACTGTCATCTTACCCATCAACAAATGGAAAGTGCAAGTCTTAGAGTGCCATCTCTCAGCAAGTGCAGTCAGCAACCCCATGTTTGCTCGAAAATTAGGCACATACAAAATGAATCTCAGACCCATAACCTCAATCGTAGCTTTGTCCTCAAATGTCAGCTCTGGTCATAACCTCTGAGTCGACAAGAATCTCTCTTGTGACTCCAGCATAGGTAGGTACTCTTGCAGTCAGGTAAATCAACCGTGTCAGTCAAAGTGGCATTCCTTGTTCATCACAAAATGCTGCTTATTATCCTAAGTACTTATGATACTCTATCCTAGCGACACTCACTGTTCATCACAAAGTGTTGCTTTTATCTTAGTGGTACTCCCTGCTCATCACAAAGTGTTGCTTCTATCCTAGTGACACTCACTGTTTATCACAAAGTGTTGCTTCTATCCTAGTGACACTCACTGTTCATCACAAAGTGTTGCTTTTATCTTAGTGGTACTCCCTGCTCATCACAAAGTACTACGTGTTTTTTGCACTCCCTGTTCATCACAAAGTGTTGCTCATATTTGCACTCCCTGTTCATCACAAAGTGCTGCTCATATTAGTACTCCCTGTTTATCACAAAGTACTATGTCTTGGTACTCCCTGTTCATCACAAAGTGCCTCAATCTATCCTAGTCTTCCCTAAAGGACTTGCTTGAGTGTATCCTCTCAGCAGCTTATCCAATCGACATTGTATGTTCATCACAGAACTACAAATTTTCCCTAGAAGACATACGTGCACATTTTTGACACAAACGCACCTTCATAGCATAAACACGCTTGCACAACGCAGACACGCTCGCATTTTGCATAGACACTTTTTCCAACACAGACGCGCCTAGCCAACCTAGACGTGCTTACATATTGCACAGACACGCCTCAATGTTTTTTGACCTTGTTTGACATACCTAAATGCACATTTATTGCTCTACCTGGCATGCATTAGTGACAACATTTATTGTGACAAAGTACAAAGAGGTTTTGTGGTACTTATCAACTCTCCTGCGTCGGCTGGCCTCTGAAATCGGCGAACGCGATCGAATCTATGCACCAATGCCATCGCTGCTGACTGCTGCTGCTCTATTCTCGCTCTGCACTCTGATCTCTTGGATGTGTGGATGAAAATGAGGATGTATTCCCCTCATGGTCTATTTTATAGACTTCCCTAGCCCTACCCCTAGCCCTTGTCTCCCGAGTCAGTCTTCTTTATCCTGTGAGTCTATCAGTCTATCCAGTCAGTCCGTTCTAGCCTTTCTTTCTTATCGAGAGATTGTTTGTGACCTTTCTAGACATTTTCATCCAATCTCTTGAGGGGGCATATCATTCCCATCTTGGGGCAACTTTGTATCAGTTCATATTATCTTCTTTGAAACAACGTGATGAGCTGCATTGTCTCAAAGAGGGGAAAAATGTAGACACCTAAAATTGTCATGTCTAATTAAATAAATATTTTTATTTATTTAATTATCTTAAGCCTAATTCTTCTATTAATTAAATAAATCTTTATTTATTTAATTAATTCATTTATCCTCTTCTAGCCTTATTTGTCATTTAAATAAATACTTTATTTATTTAAATTATCCTTTTCCTAAATTAAATAAATATCTTATTTATTTAATTGATCCCACTTCCTCTATTAATTAAATAAATCTTTATTTATTTAATTAATTCATTAGCCTTTTCTACCCATGTCACATGTCATTCATCTCTTAATTCATACACTACCTACCCCTTTCATTATTTTCTTATTTCCTTTACCTAGCCTTTAATCATAGCCGACCATTTATCTTTTACACCTCTCAATCTTATCCCTCCATTTCTTATAGTGCCTTCTATGTAAGAAGATGCTTCCTTCATTATCAAACCCTCACTATGCATTCAGCCCCACTTACGACTCGACTACACTACGCTTTTGCACTTTCATATGTGATCCTACTTGCAACCACATTTCCGTTCTTTGTTGAGCTCTTGTGAACATATAAAATCTGAGAGCAAATATATCAAGAAAGATCAATGGAGATAAGAAGAATGAAGATCCAAACCCTATTGGACATGTGATGGTATAATCTTTGTGATTTCATTTGATTTGCATTGTCTTAGGTAATCTTCATATGTTATGGTGGATCTTTGTTGTTGTTAGGCTAGGGTTTTGTGGTTGAATTCATTTAGTCTTTCAATATTGTTGTTATCCATTTTCACCATATACAGTAACTACTGAAGATCAACAGGCTAATGAGAGTATGGATATACCACAAGAAGACACATCCAAATTTTGAGGTGCTATACACAGTTGACATTGATACTCAGAAAGTTAGCATTGTGGTCGATAAGGAAACCACTGGTAAGACAGATATGGCTAGTGAGCCACTGGTAACAGATAACATAGAAGGTAAACCGATAGATGGTAACACTAAGCAACAAGAAGAGCAACAAGCTGATCAATAAACAAAGCAATAAGCAGAGCAACAGGCTCCATCATAGCAACAGGTTAATACATAGTTAGTGCCATCGGCAACAGCTGAGCAAGATAAACCTTTGCTTAAAGAAATGGAAACACAAACTGACGTACCAAAGGTCACCATAAGCAAGGATGCTGCTCCCACTGGCGGAATTCAGAGTGTTGGCTCTTCAACTGCAGGATTCAAATCAGCTAATGTAACAAAAGTTCTTTTGGATTCCATAAAGAAAATAACAGATTGTAGCTCACAAGCATAAAAGGCTATAGATGACACAATTCCTATTTTGAAAATGATAGCTCCGAAATGTAATGTAGATAATAAAGATTCTTTGAGTTAACTTAACGCTTTGTCTAAGTATATTACTAACAACACTGTGACAGTTGAACAAATAAAAGAGGAAGCATTCAAAGATAAGTTAGAAAAATAAAAACACAAATTCTTTGAGGAAGAAATAAAGAAGTGTACAAGGCAGTTTGACACACTTCTACCAGAACTGTGTAGTACATTGAAGGAATTCAAAACTTTGTACAAAGACACTTGTAAGACTAACTTTTTGATAGTTGATATAGACAGAAAGATCAGCAAGATACAAGGGGAAATAAATCAACTAGCTGACAATTTTATTAATTCATCTGATTCATTATCAATTTTTGAGCATAAGATAATAGGTTTTGAGGAAGAACTATTAAAGCTGGAAAGAGAAAAGGAAAGAATAAAAAGTAAGGCTAAGGATCTTAAATGGAGACTAAGTCCAAAACTGGACTACCTCGCATCTTTAAGGAAAGAGATATCTGATGCCTTGGTTCAAAGACAGAAAACACTGGCAGAGCAAATGCAACACCTCACCGGTATAGTTCAGAGGACAAAGGTAGCAATAAAAGATAGCAAAAAGTTTCTTGAAAGCTTGAATTTAGTTTTGGTGGATCTTTTTTAGATTGTAACCAACCAGTTACAAGGGTGAAGCTGGAAACCACACTGTATTGACACTTTGACAACCTTTGTCATTGATGCTAAAGAGGGAATAGTGGTATGAGAAAAATCCAATAATAGGGATCATCTGTTCAGGGGGAGCACATAGTTTTTGGTAACATTTTTGGACTTCAATTTTTGGATACACTTTTTTCTCATGAGTGTTGCCATCAATGCCAAAGGGGGAGATTGTTGGAAAATGCACACTCCAATGAGACATTGTAGGTGATTGAAGGTTTTGTCATTGATGACAACCTTACAATCCTATGACACCGGCAAGACAATCCACTTGCACTAGCAAAGTCAGACTTTACACCAGCACACAGACCACCGCCACCGACAGTGAAAGGAAGCATACCAACACAGAAGCTGACAGGAATTTTATTGATAATATATTTTGTTTATTATTGTAAAATCATTGTAAACCAACTTAGCAAGTTGTAAAATGACTCTTATATAAGAGATTTCATTATAGAACATGGTAACGATTTATGTAAGCATGGAGGAATGTAATTAGGTGAAATAAGACAGACCTATTATGTGAATTATAGGTTAAGGGCTATGTATGAAGCAGAGCTATAAACCGGTACTGGATCTGGCATAGTAGATGCTATTTTGAAGTAGTACAACACATTGGATTTATATAATCCATTTTGTAAGTCAGTGTGACTTCCCATTTTGTAATTGAGCAGTGAGCTCTAGGCATTTGGCCTTCCTGTATGTGCAGGCCCCTCTTGTAGAAGTAATATTCTCTTATTGGCCAGTAAGTGAATATTGTGGGTCACAAATCCCATTGATTTTCCCTCACCGGGTTTCCTCGTTAAACTACTGTGTTATGGTGTGTTTTTCATGTGGTTGCTTTTATCTATGTTTATTGCATTACTTTCTATTTACCGGTATACAGTATTAATATGCTCTACATGTTTTAAGTTAAGAAACTCTATTAACCAGTTAGATACTAATTCACCCCCCCCTCTTAGTATCTGTGGGAATCCTATAGTAATTGGTTGTAAACGAAATATTGTTTCTTCTATATCTCTTAAACAAAATATTGTTTCTATAAATATTGTAATTTTTATTATGCGAGAAATGAGTAGTTAAAATTGAGAAAAGAAAGATTGTTTTCTATGTACTTCTCCTAATTTAATATGAATACTAGAAAAGCTAGATATGTTTGTGTTTGTGGAAAAGTTACCTTCCGGGATGGGTGCCAAATGTGGAATTATAGAGAGAATAGTTTTCTTTTCTAAACTATATTTTATTTCTATGCATGTCATTATACTCGACTAAGTAACTTATTGACCATTGAAATAGATGGATATATTTTATGCTCTCTACCATATCCTTGATTGATCTTTCTTGTTTCTTAATGGAATTAGACAATTGAAAATGCATGTATCATTCTAGGTACGCACCATATTCTATCTTGTCTATCAAATTCTTTTTGCTAAGCAATTCGTGCAGGGTCGAGTATTCTTGATTGACCAAGAATTCTGAGGAAGTGTAAACTTCAAGGTTAGGTGGAAAAAGCACCTGAATATTGTTCTTGTCTTCATTATAAAGATTTCATTAAAGATGGCTTTGGATTGTAGATCAATGGATGCATCTCATCCTTTAATTTATATTTTTCTTGTTATATGAACTTAAGGCATTGGAAAGTCCTAAGTATTGTATGTAGATCTGAGTAAGATGCTACTTACAAATTCCTATTGAATAAAGAATCCTTATCTCTTTATAGAAATCTTGTGTATGTTATGATATCAATGGAATGATCAATTAGAGCTAAGAATGGAATAATGGAAGAAAATAGACTTATTAAAGGAATTATGAGTTTATTTAAGAATAAAGAGTATTTCATTTTATTATTGAGTTTAAATTGTTTTACGTCTTTACATAGATGTTATCATTGTAGTTCATTCCTTCCAGAGTGTAGTCCAAATCATATTGTAAGCCAATGAGACTTCCCTGAGGGTTGTAGCCTTCCAGGCATATATCTTTTGAGTAGTGAGCTCTAGGCAGTGTGCCTGAATGCATGTGCATTCCCCATTGTAATATTTTCACATACTATTGCAGAGTATCATCTTACTGTGGGTAGGTTTCCGACATAGTTTTTCCCTTAACAGATTTTTTCACGTCAAAATGTTGGTGTTGTGTGTTGTACTGTTAATTTGGTTATCTATGTATTGCTGCAGTTTATCAGTTCTTGTTTTGATGTTTAATTTTCTTGCTCCGGTGAAGATTGATTCACCCCCCCTCTTAGTCTTCCTCCTTGGTTGCTGCTAACAAGGTTCACCGGATTTCTTCTTCTTCGTCCTGGAGGAAGACTCACCAAACTTAGAATTCATAGGTGGTGGAGTGGATTTGGACTTCTGATTTGACTGCTAATGGGGCTTGGAGAGACTTTCACTACCATATGAGGACTACGTCTTAGGAATCAGGGCTGAGAAACCAAGACCCGAGACATGGATTCTGAAAATGAATCACGCTGAGTCAACAAAGCCCATTCCTGTTAACCGGTCACAAAAGACCTCAAAAGAGGGAAAAGTGAAGGCTACACCCAAAGCATCTATGAAGGCATAAAATGTAGAAGCAAAGACCCTCAAAGCTTAGAAAAGATCATGTAGAGACACTCTTTGTTATTTTTCTCCTTACCACAACCTTTCAACAAAGATCTGAGAGAGATGAACTTCTCCACAAAGTCCTCGATAGTGAAAAATGAATCAGGCACCAATGTGGTCAACTCCATCTCTAGCTACATTGCCCATAACTCATTAGATTTCACAATAAGATCCTTGAACTTAGTCCACATGGCTCGTGGAGTAGTGCACGACTCAAGGTGAAACATGAGACTATCGAAACCATGTATGTTAATCAATCCCATAGCCTTATCTATCTTGTTTCTTTGTTGAAAAACCTCAAACAGAGGACCCAAGGTGGGTTGGCTCTCATCCAAAGTAGATCACAAATTGATGTAGAGGTAAGGAAAAATAAGCTTAGTAGATTAAGAAAAGCTTGTTTGATCACACTTCTCTATTAGGAGATGAGGTGAGGACAAAAACTTTAATCTACTCTTCAAACCACCTATTGGAGTCAAAAAACGGTTTAAAAATTGCAAGGACATGATAAAGGAAGCCCATCCATATTTAAATAGCCTCAAAAGAATGCCTCAAATACTAAACCCTATCTCCAAGCAAAGCTATCATCATGGCTTAAGACTATTATACATGACAAAGATTAAGATCTTTGAAGGACAATGGTGTCGGGGAACAAGACTAAAATTAATCATTTCCTCTTCAATGAATTTCATATTTTTGTTTCAAGGTGTTGTAAGGGATCTTAGAATCCCATGTTCATGTTTAGTTTTGATAATAAAGTCCTCATAGTCCATTTTTGTAAGGCCTAGTGGCCTAGGGTGCTTTATAAACCCTATGGTCAACTATGGTCAAAAGGAATTAGGATGTGTGGATTTAGTGATTCAAGTGTATTTTGGTCTAATTAGGTCCAAAATAATATGTTTAGGCTCCTAGGTCTGTGTTTGAAGATAGTTTGTTGGCAAAATACAAAATTGTCAAAAATTGACAAAATGTCAATATTGGTGAACAACTTTTTGAAAAGTTGTTAAAATCAGTTCCTAACATTCACAACCACCTTATTTCAGTTGGAACATGTTGGTATGGCTATATAATGCCTCAACAAACCAATTTGGGGGGTTGTTGGGGGATATTGTGAAAGTTGATAATTTGAAGCAATAAAAATTCTGTATTTTCCTGCACATTTGCTGTTATTTCGGTTGGTACAGGCTTGTACGATCTAAAAATTGGAAAATTCTTCCATGGTGAGTTAGAGGGGTGAAATACCTTTCGTTTGAGTCCAACTGGAGCATTGGAAGTGGAGAAATAAGCGAGATATTGATGTTTTAGTGAAGACAACCCGTGAAAGGGCATAAACCTAGGTTTTCACTTTTCTTTTCCCTTTTCTTCCATTTTAACCATGGAAAAAATCTAAAACTTGGTTGGATGGAAGATTTGGGACTATACTTTAAGATTTTCTTTGTTTTAGACCTAGAGGAAGTGTTTGGAAAGAGCATGAATTAAAAGAAGCCATACATCTCTATGTGGCTAGATATGCAAAAGTGGTAAAAAGACACTACAGACCCCATAACTCTTGGTGAATTGTAAACCAGTGAATAAAACCTTGGAATTGGTATTATTTTGGATTCCCATAAATTCTCAAATTCATACTTTTCTGACATGGTGTGTAAAAATGGTACTTCCTTCATTAAGTGCTTGAAATAGTCCTTGTTGTCATCATTGAGGGTTTGGTAGAAATGTGGTTTGTTGAAGCCTTCAAGACCTTTCCTTTTGGAAAAGGTGCTGTCTAGGGGAGTGTAATTGAGGTGTGCAATAAAATCTAGTTGTCCTTTGGAGATTTTGTGTTTTAAACCAAAAAGTTGTTTTTGGAGAAAACCAGATGGTGGATTTGGGTATTTTATGATCCATTAGACCTATCAAACTTGTACAAGGCCTTGGGAAGCATATAAACCTGATTTGGAGGGTTGTGAGCCATTTGAGCATTTTTCTTGTGGGGTTGTTAATCCATAATTGGTGACTTGTGTGAAATGTCTCAATGGAGGGTTATGGGGAAGGAAACATATGTGTTGAGATGTTAGATTTGTTCTTGTAAGGTGTGAGGTGTGGTTGGGAAACCTCTTTTCCAAAGGGGTAGTGTTGCCTATTGAGCAAGTGAGCAATTTGGGCTTTTCTAAGTTGTGTAGACCATACCTCTACATCAATTGGTATAAGAGAAAGTGTGATCTTTAGGAGAAGGATTGTTTTAGTTTAGCCATGTCAGGGGAAGAAGAAGAGGGTGAGTTGTCCTCAAGGATGAATAATGCACAGATAGTGAAGTTTTTGAAGGATCAAAACTTGGTTCGCAAGATTGATTCCTTGTAGAAGGAGGTTGATAGACTTAATGGGGAACTTCCTAGGAAAAGTGGTGGAAACTCTGATGTTATTGAAGATGGGAGTGATGAGGAACCCCTTGAGCAAGATGAAGAAGAAGAAGTGCCTACTGATCAGAGACTACTTGTGAAGACCCTGAAGGCCATGGAGAGAAGGACCATGAATGTTAGGATGGACCTACCTTCCTATGATGGAAACTTGAATCTAGATGCTGCTGTGGATTGAATTGATGCCCTCACAAGCTTCTTTGAATGTGAAGACATACCTGAAAGTCAGAGAGTTAAGATTGATCAGTCTAAGTTGAAGGGACCAACCCTTACATGGTGGAATTTCACTCAAGATGATAGGGTGAAGGAGAAGAAGAATCCAGTGACCACTTGGAAGAAGATGGTTGCATTGATCAGGGATGCATATGTTCCTGATGATTATAAAGTCCAACTTCATAAGAGGAGAATGAGTTTGAGACAAAAGGAGATGAGTGTCTCAGATTATACTCAAGAGTTCCATAAATTGGTGATGAAGTCCAAGGTAGTGGAGCCTGAATGTGTGAAGCTTGCAAGGGTTGAGAATTACCATTCAAGATGAACTCAGTCTAAGCAGCCCTCCCACAGTCCAAAAATGCTTTCAAATTGCTTTGAAGGTTCAGGAGAAACTTAAGAGGAAGAGTGATGAAGGTGGAAGAGGGAGAGGGCAAAAAGACTTTGTAAATAGGGGCAGAAATATGTCTCAAGGAAGAGGACAAGGTTCCAAAGGCCTTGGTGAATCAAGTCAAGGAAATGAACAAGGGGAAGGCAGCTCTAGAGGATCTTTCAGAGGAAAGAGATGAAGCTTTAGAGGAAGAGGTAGTGGAAGAGGCCTAGAAGGCATAAAATGCTATAGGTGTCATCAAATGGGGCATGCTATATCCAAATGTCTAGAGAAGGCAAACAAACAAGGTGAAAGGAGAGAAAATTTGGTGAGAGATGAGGACACATATAGTGTTCAATCTCATGGAGCCTTTGTGCAGCTTGAACAAGGAGAGATCATGATGATGAGAAGGAAATTGATCAAAGCACCTAGTCCACCAGAGCCGCCCCAAAGGAAGGCACTTTTTAGAACTACTTGTAGAAGTGGTGACAAAGTATGTAGTGTGGTGATTGATTTAGGTTCTATTGATAATTTTCTATCCATTGAGGTAGTAGAGAAACTGAAATTGAAGAGGATTAAGCATCCAAGACCCTACAAGGTATCATGGCTTACAAAGGGGCAACAAACCATCATTGAAGAACAAGCATGGGTGGAGTTTTCTATTGGCAAGTACAAGGACAAGGTACTTTGTGACATTGTACACATGGATGCATGCCATTTGTTGCTTGGAAGGCCATGGCAATATGACATGAAGTCAAGGCATCATGGCGAGAAGAACACATACACCATCTGGTATAAAGGTGAGAAGGTAACTTTACTACCCCTACCTGATAATGGTGAAGAAGCAAAAGAATCTAAAATCATGTTTGTAGGTGAGAAAGAGTTTTTAGATGCTTGAAAGAGGAGGATACTCCTTGTTATGCTTTGGTTGTGTTGCCAAAACAGGAAGAAAAGAAGGTGCACAAAAAGAAGGAAGAATCTAGGAGGGTAGGACCAAAGGAGGTGGCTGATTTGCTTGAGACCTAGAAAGACATTATAACCAAGGAGTTACCTAATTCCTTACCTCCTATTAGAGAGATTAGCCATAACATTGATCTGATTCCAGGGGCTACACTTCCCAATAAGGCTGCCTATAAGTTAATACCCCAACAGAATGAGGAAATGGCAAGACAAATCCAGGAACTCTTAGATAAGGGTTTGATTTCTAAAAGTATGAGTGCATGTGCTGTTCCAGCCATGTTAGCACCTAAGAAAGAAGGTACATGGAGGTTATGTACGGACTCAAGGGCCATTAATAGGATCACTATCAGGTATAGGTTCCCTATGCCTAGGATTGAGGACTTTCTGGATCATCTAGGGGGTGCAAGATGGTATGCAAAGGTGGATTTGAAGAGTGGATACCATCAGATCAGAATAAGGGCCGGAGATGAATGGAAGACATCATTCAAGACTAATGAAGGCCTCTATGAATGGAGGGTTATGCCCTTTGGTTTGTCCAATGCACTTAGTACATTCATGAGACTCATGAATGAGGTCTTGAAACCTTTTCTTGGTAAATTTGTCATTATTTACTTGGATGATATTCTCATATTCAGTAAGAATAGAGAGGAACATGTGCAGCATTTGAATTTGGTCCTTAAAATATTGCAAGAGGCTAAGCTCCTAATCAATATAGACAAGTGTCTTTTCATGTAGGAAGAGTTGGTGTATCTTGGTTTCATTGTTTCAGGTGGAAGTGTCAAGATGGATCCTGGGAAGGTGGAGAGCATCTTGAATTGGCCTTCTCCAAGGTCAATGACTAAAGTTAGAAGCTTCCATGGCTTGGCTTCCTTTTACAGGAAGTTTATAAGAGGTTTTAGCCAAGTTTGTGCACCTATCCTAGATACAATCAAGGGAGGACAAAAGTGCAAGTTTGTGTGGACCAAGGAGGAAGAGGAGGATTTTCAAAGTCTCAAACAAAAGGTAGCAAAGCAACCTATACTTTCTTTTCCATATTTTAAAAAGGTTTTTACTATTGAATGTGATGCATCTAATGTTGCAATAGGGGTTGTTTTGAGTCAAGAGGGTAGGCCCATTGCATTATTTAGTGAGAAACTTAATGAGGGAAAGAGAAAGTATTCCTCATATGATTTGGAAATGTATGCACTTGTACAAGCTTTGAAAAAGTGGAGGCATTACCTCCTTCCAAAAGAGTTTGTTGTTTTTATAGACAATTAGGCACTTAGCCTCTTGAACAGCTAGGAGAAGTTGAGTCATAAGCACATGAAGTGGGTAAAATCTATCCAAGAATATACCTTTACCATAAAACACAAAAAGGGAGTTGCAAACAAGGTGGCAGATGCCTTGAGTAGAAGATCCTTGACAGTGCAAGAGGTGAAGTTACAGAGTGTGGGGATTGACTCCTTGAAAGGTATGTATGAAGGTGATGAAGACTTTCATGAAATCTACAAAGTTTGTTTTGATTTTTCAGAGGCTTACCATGTTGAATATACTAATTACTTGATCCAAGATGGTTTGTTGTTCAAAGGACATCAATTGTGCATTCCTAGGTGTTCTATGAGAGACAAAATTGTGAAAGAAAAGCATTGTGGAAGCATGAGTGGACATTTTGGTTTGGATAAAACTCTTGAGCAGGTAAGAAGACATTATTATTGGCCTAAAATGCAGGTTGATGTGAGAAGATTTGTAGAGACTTGCAGCATTTGTCAAAAGGCTAAGGGTACTTCCACCAATGCTGGTTTGTATCAACCATTACCCATACCTACAAGGCCTTGGGAAAGTTGTAGTATGGATTTTGTAATGGGGCTGCCTAGGACTCAAAAGGGATTTGATAGCATCTTTGTTATTGTTGATAGGTTCAGTAAGATGGCACATTTCTTTCCATGTAAGAGCACAAGTGATGCAACTTATGTAGCCAATTTGTTTTTCAAGGAAATTGTGAGAATTCATGGACTTCCACTAACAATTGTGTCTGACAGGGATGTGAAGTTCATAGGCCATTTTTGGAGAACCTTATGGAAGAGGTTGCGAACAAACTTGAACTTTAGTTCAGCCTACCATCCACAAACAAATGGGCAAACTGAAGTTGTGAATAGGTCCTTGGGAAACCTATTAAGATGTTTGACCAAGCAATATGGTGAGAAGTGGGATGTTGTACTTGCACAGGCTGTGTTTGCTTTTAATGATTCAGTGAATAGAAGTACAGGAAGGAGTCCTTTTCAAATTGTGTATGGTTAGAACCCAAGAGACATTCTTGAGTTGAGGGATCTTCCACAAGATGGGCAGATTAGTGCTCATGGAGAGCAATTTGTTGATAGCATAAAGGAGATCCATGATCAAGTATGGTTGTCACTTGAAAAGAGCTCTCAAAAGTACAAGGAGATTGCTGATAAGAAGAGAAGAGATGTGCAATTTCAAGTGGATGATATGGTGTGGGTGTATTTGAGGAAGGAAAGATTACCAAAGGGGAAGCACACTAAGTTACTCATGAAGAAAGTGGGTCCTTGCAAAGTGTTGAAGAAGCATGGGTTGAATGCCTATGAGATTGCTCTTCCTCCTAATCTTGGTATTTCTCCTATTTTCAATGTATGTGATCTAACACCATATAAAGGTAGTGTTGTTGTAGGTATGGACTTTCAGATTGAAGAAGTTCAAGAGGATATGGCTGCCATACCTCATCATGCACCAAAGAAACTTGAGAAAATCATTGATGAGAAAGTCATCAAGAAGACTAGAAACAAAGAGTACAAACAATACCTTGTGAAATGGGTAGGAAAACCTGCTGAAGAGGTTGTATGGATGGATGAGGTAGAGATTCTGAAGCATGGTACTTCATTGGACCAACTTATCTCATGTGGAAATGAGATCAGCCCACCCTGGGAGTATGGTGCAGGGGCACAAGACTAAAATTAATTATTTCCTCTTCAATGAATTTCATGTTTTTGTTTCAAGGTGTTGTAAGGGATCTTAGAATCCCATGTTCATGTTTAGTTTTGATAATAAAGTCCTCATAGTCCATTTTTGTAAGGCCTAGTGGCCTAAGGTGTTTTATAAACCCTATGGTAAACTATGGTCAAAAGGACTTAGGATGTGTGGATTTAGTGATTCAAGTGTATTTTGGTCTAATTAGGTCCAAAATAATATGTTTAGGCTCCTAGGTCTGTGTTTGAAGATAGTTTGTTGGCAAAATACAAAACTGTCAAAAATTGACAAAATGTTGTCAATATTGGTGAACAACTTTTTGAAAAGTTGTTAAAATTAGTTCCTAACATTCACAACCACCTGATTTCAGTTGGAACATGTTGGGATGACTATATAATTCCTCAAAAAACCAATTTTGGGGGTTTTTGGGGGATATTGTGAAAGTTGATAATTTGAAGCAATAAAAATTCTGTATTTTCCTGCACATTTGCTGTTATTTCGGTTGGTACAGGCTTGTACGATCTAAAAACTGGAAAATTATTCCATGGTGAGTTAGAGCGGTGAAATACCTTTTGTTTGAGTCCAACTAGAGCATTGGAAGTGGAGAAATAAGCAAGATATTGAAATTTTAGTGAAGACAGCCCGTGAAAGGGCATAAACCTAGGGTTTCACTTTTCTTTTCCCTGTTCTTCCATTTTAACCATGGAAAAAATCTAAAACTTGGTTGGATGGAAGATTTGGGACTGTACTTTAAGATTTTCTTTGTTTCAGACCTGGAGGAAGTGTTTGGAAAGAGCATGAATTAAAAGAAGCCAGACATGTCTATGTGGCTAGCAATGCAAAAGTGGTAAAAAGACACTACAGACCCCATAACTCTTGGTGAATTGTAAACCAGTGAATAAAACCTTGGAATTGGTATTATTTTGGATTCCCATAAATGATCAAAGTCATACTTTTCTAACATGGTGTGTAAATATGGTACTTCCTTCATTAAGTGCTTGAAATAGTCCTTGTTGTCATCATTGAGGGTTTGGTAGAAATGTGGTTTGTTGAAGCCTTCAAGACCTTTCCTTTTGGAAAAGGTGCTGTCCAGGGGAGTGTAATTGAGGTGTGCAATAAAATCTAGGTATCCTTTGGAGATTTTGTGTTGTAAACCAAAAAGTTGTTTTTGGACACTAGTGGGCCTAAAGAGCCAAATTGGGCTTGGATACCTTGGGGACTTGGAGGAGAAAACCAGAGGGTGGATTTGTGTATTTTATGATCCATTAGACCTATCAAACCTGTACAAGGCCTTGGGAAGCATATAAACCTGATTTGGAGGGGTGTGAGCCATTTGAGCACTTTTTGAGCATTTTGCCTGTGGGGTTGTTAATCCATAATTGGTGACTTTTGTGAAATGTCTCAATGGGGGGTTATGGGGAAGGAAACATATGTGTTGAGATGTTAGATTTGTTCTTGTAAGGTGTGAGGTCTGGTTGGGAGAACCTCTTTTTCATAAGAGTAGAAGGCAGGTGATTGAAGACTCATATCGGATCAACCGGTGAAACACTATGTTTCCTTAGGTGTAGGAGATCAGGGTTGTGCATCGGATCTGCAAGGGAAGACATGATGAGTTGCTGATACAAATATTGAAGGATATTTTTATCACTTTGACAAACTAGTTGATATGAGAACCGGTCAAATGGTGGAGAAGGAAATGTTGAGTAGTTGCAGACAGAGAGAGAAACCAAATTCAAGATGGAGAAAGGTGTTGCTATAGATATAGATAGATGGAGATTGTTGAAGGTTGATAACATGGTGTTATCAAGGTGACTACCGATAAGTATGTCCACCAGTAAAGCTGACAAGGTGCAGAAGTTAAAGGCTCCTATATGTTGAAGATGTGCATAAGGTAGATTGGCAAGAGTGCTGACCGGTTTATGTGTTCCACTCGAAAGAGAAGCAAAGTGCAAGGTTAAAGACAAACCAGTTAGGGTTTAACTGACAAGGCTTATGAGCCAGTAGATGAACCCAATTGTGTGGTTGGTTGGTGGTCTTTTCTGGACCAACATAAAAGACCTAGCCAAGGTGGATACCAACAAAGGTGCCACGTGAAGGTGAAGTGACATGCATGAATAGGTCAGTATGGTGTGTCGTTGAGGTTGTTGGCAGTTGGTCCAACATTTAAAGATTAATACAAAGCTCAAGGAATGATGGCCGATGATTGTGGCTCGAGATTAAGGAAACAACAGAGATCCAGTACAAACTAATCTTATAGATCAAAGTGGGTGAAAGAAACTGCATCACACATGTGATTGACTAGACACAAGGCCGAAACTCATGCTACAGATGGCTAAATATAGAAGACATGAATCACAAGGAAAATAGAATGATGATGCTCATTGATTGAGTGAAGATCATTAATAAAGGACATGATATCAGATTGGATATGATATATCACAATGATCAGAGAAGAGATATGATGGAGATTCAGTGCATGGTGAAAAACCTAGCACAAAATTTTTGAACTCACATTTAGACGGGAAAGTTTGGCTATAAGAATGCAAATTAAAGATGTAAATGGTTCTATTGCATGAGAGAGTGAGGCTAGTGAAGAGAGCCAACCATTCAAGTGCTCAAAGACAATTACAGAGGAGACTAAGTGTGTGAGAGAGAGAACTGGTTTGAAGAGTTCAACCGACAAGAGTGAGACAACCGACAGTTTGCCATTAAGTCTGATAGAGGAGTATACCTGTGGTGACTGAACCGGCAGAGAAGAGTCACAAAATATTGCAAAGAAGGTTGCAATGAAGAACTAGTAAGCAGTGAACCGGTAGTAATTAGATAGTAGACAACTAAGTGAGTGAAGAATACCGATGGTGGCTAGCAACAGTGTGATAGAAAGAAAAGAGAACCAACAGAGAACACAATCGGTAGAGAAGAAGAAGAGGCTAAACCGGTAAGTTTGAAGCAGAGTGTGAGTTGCAATATGAGATAAGATTGCAGCAATGAGAAGGTAAGAAGAGAACTGAAAGAGAATTGAATAGATTTGTATGAGAGTTACAAAATTCTTCTGTAACATGGAGATTATTTTTGTATTTGATATATGATCTTGTAATCACTAAGTTGGAGCTCGGTGTAGGGGTTGGTGCTCCTTGGGTTGGTTCCCTAAAGCAAGAGTGGTATTCCTTGGGTTGGTGCCCTAAATGTTGTAACCGAGGTTTTCATTGTGAGGTTGGATTCAAGCAATAGTCTCTAGTAGAATTTCTCATTGAGGTTTTTCCCATCTTGGGTTTTCATTGTACATCTAGTGTTGTGAGATGTCCCTTTTATGTGTGGTTACAATAGAGTCATTCTCCCATCTAATCAATATGTTTTCTTTATGTTAGATCAGTTAACCGATATATATACATAGGATAGAAAAGGGTTAAGTTTGGAAACTGGTAATTCACCCCCCCTCTCAATGGCATCTTGTGTTCAATAATTGGTATCGGAGTGTAGGTTCCTAGTTGATAAGATTTCTCTAGCTTGGGTAGATTCTGGTATTAGAACATAATTGTTTGTTTAGTGCCAATCCCTACTGCTGTATTTGATGGTTCAAATTTTTTGTTTGGAGTTTTAGGATGGAAGTCTACCCATCCTATTTAGGGTTTGATGTGTGGATGTCGGTTGTTAATGGCTACCATAGTCAAGTTAGTCCTCCCACCGATTTAGAAGCAAAAAGAAGATATTGGTGGAATGATGTAGCAATGAAGGCTATATTCTGTGGGCTCACAAATGATATCTCCTCAAAGGTGGATAGATACAAAAAAATAAAAAGTTTATGGGACAAATTAAAGAGGCTCTATGAAAACGAGCCTAGCACTACATAATAAGTTTGTGGAAGCAAGAAGGAAAATGCAACACATAGGCTTGCAGATGAAGATAGACGAGTCTGCAAAAACAACAACAACAACATTGTTGAAGAAGAAACCCACCTCTTCATGATTCAAGAATTAGAAGATGAGAGACACATCTGAGAATGATGATGCAGATTATTCGTACCGGAAAGATGTGTTTGGTAGTGATAGTGCAAGTGAAGAAGAAGATAAAGTAGAAGTTGATCTTGAAGGAGAACTTGTAAGTGCACTCCAAGAACTTAGTAGAGTGAGGAATGAATACACGTTATTCAAGACTATTGTAGTTGTGGAACAAAACCAGTTAATCAAATGCCTTGAAGAATCTGAGAAATGTATCTCTGAGTTGAAGACTCAACAAGAAGACACCAAGGAGTGTCAATGTAATGATCTAGCATCTGAGCTATAGGCCAAGGATAAAGAATATCAATAGATGGAAGGAGATATTGAGAATCTCCAAAATGAACTTGAGAAATGTCAGGATGAGGTCAAGGTGAGAATCTGGTTTGATGGCAACAGTGATTCCTTGGATAAAATACTAAAGAAGCAAAAGCATTCCAAGGATATCAGAGGCTTAGGTTGTGGTGTCAGTGAATGCTCCACTAGAAAGCATGTCCCTCACAATGAAATTCCATTTGTCTTGTCAAATTGAAATAACAAGGGACAGACCTTTACTGTCCAAATAATCCTCGGAAGAAGGTTTAACTAACCACAACTGGTGAAGACATGAAGCTAAGGATGAAGACTGGTGCTGCAAGAAGGAGCAACAAAGTAGATCCCAAAGGAAAAGGGAAGATGGGAGAAGGCAGCTTCACCAGAAGCAAGAACATAAGAAGACAACATAGAAGACCTCTTACTAGTAGAAGACAAGGAAATGATAACGGCCACAAGACAAATCATGTGTGGGAAAAGAAGGGATCAGATGGAAGAACCACATAAAGTGAACATCCCAGGATCCATCTTCAGAGAAGAAGACATGGACTTAATAAACCAGTAAGATCTCCACATGCATGGCAAAATAAATTTGTAAGTCATGTGCCATTATTTACCGGTTATTGCTTCTCATGCAAGGATTATGGCCATAGGGAAGTTGAATTCAAAAAGAGGTCTAGGAATAGACATAATGTTATTCCTAGAAATAACAATGTTATTCGACAAAGATATAATGGTTTTGGCCATAGAAACCTTGATTGCAATAAGATGAGATTGCAATCAATAGACAGCCAGTATAGTAGCTATGCTCAACATAGAAATGGATATAGAGCATATGGAAGTCACAAACAAAATGCTCTATGGAACAAAAGAAGAAGAGGTTTTGTTCCTACAAGATCAAGTGGTCCACCTGTTCCGATAGTTGGTTACAACAACATGTCTAGAAGAAGATAATCTAACCGGTTTGATAGAAGGTCCCCCATACATGCATATGGCAAGAACACTGTTTGCTTCTTCAGCAATGCCTCTGATAGTAATGCAGAATCCAGTAGAGAAAGGACCAGTCACCAAAAGAAGGTAAGACCCACTCCCAAGACAAAAAATGGGATGAAGAATGAGACCAAGCAAGTATGGAAGAAGAAGGAAGAAAGTTGGACCATCAACCAGCATTGTGCATTCAATGCACAAATGATACCTCCTAAGGCTTAAAGGAGATGAGGACCTTAAGGGGGTGTAGTACATTGATCATATCATTCACCCCCTCAGTGGAAGAGGAAAAATGGAAGACAGGTTGCTGCTGGTAAGAGAGAAGAAAATGAGATGACATATGTGTGTTGTGTCTGCCTTGGCTACAAACCTATAGATGAGATATGGATCAATGTTTCATGTGTCAATGGATGAAAAATTTGAAATTGGGATTGGAAGTAATTGATACAAGAAGACAAAAGTAAGAGGAAGATGCTCTGGTAGAGATGATGGACCGGTGCAGGTAACCGATATATGCATTATGTTACCGGTATGTATACTAACCGGTATTTGCAGGTTATGTAAGACAATGACGTCTAGGATCATTGCATTAACTCCGGTAGCATGGAATGAGGTGGTTATGTCTCAAGTGGTATTGAAAAAGACCTAAATGACATATGACGACCTGATAGTTGATCATGTATACATGCACCTTTTCGAGCTAACCGGTTTGACTTATGGCATGATAGTGATATTATATGGAATTGTGTACACCGAGGATCAATTTATATGCTATGGTGGAATTTGTAGAGTTGATAGATCATCATATTGATCACATATAAGCAACTCAACCGGTATAAGGGGTAGGTTGGCTCCGGTTTTGAATCTAACAGACAAATGAAGACCTGAGATGTATGACTTAGGGGGAGTTGACAACCATGTTGTTTGATTTGTATCAGAGTTGCTAGACACAGTTGGAGTGAAAACATTTATGGCTGTACTAGTATGTTTGTGTCTTTGGAAGTGTCCAGGGTTGTGAGATATTTCAATGTCTATCCAATTGAAATCACAATTGGACCACCAAGAATGTTGCTTGCAAAGAGGGAAAGTTACCTTCATAGGAGAACATGCATTTGGTATCGGAAGAGATACAATTGGTATTAATTGGTAGCACTCATAGTACAATCACATTTGATTCTTAAGAACAATTGGTATCAAATGGGAGTGTTGCATTCTGATCGATAGTTGGAGTGTGATTCCTTCATTTTAAATACTTCTGGTTGAGAAGTTGCTGAGAATGGTAGTCAAAAGGGAAGAAGTAACCAATAGAAAGGGGGAGAGACAATATTACAACACACACAGAAAAGGGTGAGAGAGTGTCTACAGTATACCGGATGTCAAGACCCTTTTCCATTTCTATCAAAGGGGGAGAGAGATCATGTGGTATGCCGAATACCACATGTGTTGACATCAATGCCAAAGGGGGAGATTCTTGGCATTGTGTTGTCATTGATGTCAACTAATATAGATTGGTATCGGTATAGAAGAAAAAATGGTATGGTAGAATAATTAATATGCAGTCATTGATGTCAATTGGTATTCATGAAGTGACCATCGATGAAGTGACATGTTGATGGTTGAAGAAGGCATAGTGATGCAAACAGGTAAGGTATGAATCCGGTATGAAAACATGGCATCAGAATTGATGAAGAGGCAAAATGATGACATTTGTAAGAGAGAAAGATGCTGGGATGTTGATTGTGATGAAGATACAAAATATTACAAAAATCACATCAACACTAGAGGGAAAGTATGTGCAAGCCACCGGTATGATCTTTGGATGTGAAACAAAATGACTCCCATAGGATAAAGATGCAGTCACCAAATGAAGATATGACTGACAGTGAGTGTGCCCAACCAGATCACATGTGCCTGTTTGAAGATATGCTTGCTCAAAGAGGGAAGCCATATTGGTGCACTGCAAGATGCAGATGAAAAGGATCCACTCCCATCGGTAAGTGGAGCTTATCTCCTATTATGCATGGAATGCATCATAGTCCTCCGAGACAAGACAAAAGAGTAGAAGGCAAGTGATTGAAGGCTCACACCGGATCAACCGGTGGAACACTAAGCTGCCTTAGGTGCATGAGATCAGGGTTGTGTACCAGATCGGCAAGGGAAGACATGATGAGTTGCTGGTATAGAGATTAAAGGGTTTGTTTGTCACTTTAACAAACTAGTTGATATGAGAACTAGTCAAATGATGAAGGCAAGGTTGAGTAGTTGCAGATAGAGAGAAAAACCGAATTGAAGATGGAGAAAGGTGTTGCCATAGATATAGACAGATAGATATTGTTGAAGGTTGATGACATGGTGTCATCAAGGTGACTATTGGTAAGTATGTCCACAAGTAAAGATGACAAGGTGCAGAAGTAAAAGGTTCCCATGTGTTGAAGATTTGCATAAGGTAGGTTGGAAAGAGTGCTAACTAGTTTAGGTGTTCCATCAGAAAGAGAATAAAAGTGCAAGGTTAAAGACAGACCAGTTAGGGTTTAACCAACAGGGTTTTTGAACTGATAGATGAACCCGGTTCTTTGGTTCATCAATGGTGTTATCTGGACTGATACAAAAGACCTAGCCAAGGTGGATGCCGACAAAGGTACCACGTGAAGGTGAAGTGGCATGCATAAATAGGTTGACGGGTGTGTCGGTGAGGTTGTTGGTGATTGGTCCAACATTTAAAGATGACTACAAAGCTTGAGGAATGATGGCAGAGGATTGCGGCTCGAGATCAACGAAACAATAGAGATCCAATACAGACTGATCTTGTAGATCTAAGTGGGTGAAGGAAACCACATCACACACATGATTGACTAGACGCAAGGCCGAAAATCATGCTATAGACAGCTAAAGATAGAAGATGTGAATCACAAAGAAAATAGGGCGATGCTCATTGATGGAGTGCAGATCATCAATCAAGGACATGATATTAGAATGGATATGATATGTCATAATGATCAGAGAAGAGATATGATTTAGATTTAGTGCATGGAGGAAACCCTAGCATGAAAATGTTTGAACTCACGTTTAGGTGAGAAAGTCTGGCTATAAGAATGTGAATCAACGATGTAAATGGTGTTGCTGCATGAGAGAGTGAGACTAGTGAAGAGAGCTAACCATTCAAGTGCTTAAATATAATTACAGAGGAGATTGAGTGTGTGTGAGAGAGAACTAGTTTGAAGAGTTCATCCGACAAGAGTGAGACAACCGGTAGTCTGCCATTAAGTCTGATAGAGGAGTACATCAGTGGTAACTAAACTGATAGAGGAGAGTTATAGAATATTGCATAGAAGGTTGCAGTGAAGAACCGGTAAGCTATGAACCGATAGTAATCAGATAGTAGACAACTAGTTGAGTGAAGAAGATCGGTGGTGGCTAGAAGCAGTGTGCAAGAGAGAAAAGAGAACCAACAAAGAGCTAAACCAGTAGAGAAGAAGAAGAGGATAAATCGGTAAGGTTGAAGAAAAGTGTGAGTTGCAGCAGGAGATAAGATTGCAGCAATGAGAAGGTGAGCAAAGAATTGGCAAAGAATTGAAGAGATTTCCATGAGAGTTACAAAGTTATTTTGTAACAAGGAGATTACTTTTATATTTGATATATGATATTGTAATTATTGAGTTGGAGCTCCGTGTAGGGGTTGGTGTTCCTTGGGTTGGTGACCTAAAGCAGGAGTGGTATTCCTTGGGTTGGTGCCCTAAATGTTGTAACCGAGGTTGGATTGGAGTAGTAGTCTCCAACAAAATTTCTCACCGAGGTTTTTCCCATCTTGGGTTTTCCTCGTACATCTGGTGTTGTGAGATGTCCGTTTTATATGTGGTTGCATTAGTTTCATTCTCCCATCTAACCAGTATGTCTTCTTTATGTTAGATCTGTTAAACGATATATACACATAGGATAGGAAAGGGTTAAGTTTGGAAACTACTGATTCACTCCCCCTCTCAGTGGCATCTTGTGTTCAACATGATGATATGATGAATCAATTAGAATCCATACAACTACTGAGAGGGAGGGGGAGGGGGGGCGAATCAATAGATAGAAAATTGACGAAACTTTCACCAAACTCAAAAACAATTTCACAAGTCAATCTCTGAACTAACTGGTTCAAACACTAAACTACAAACTGCAATGGCAGTGACAGTTTTACCGGTTGACTGACATACAAAAATAATAGTATAACTGATCTGAAACTCCCAAACCATTTAACCAAAACATCATAATACTTTACTAACAATAGTAAAAGCACATTTTAGATTGCTACCGATCATCTTAACATAATTAAATGGATTTAAAAATTAAGAAAATTAACCATATCAAACATAACCACAAAAACCATTCACCACTTGACACAATGATTTTTGATGTGGAAACCCAAATGGGAAAAACCATGGTGGGGATGAATACCCACAAGTATTCTGAATTCTTCTGAAGTTCACCCTGTTAGGAACCAAGCTTGTTAAAGCTTTACAAAATGTTGTGTTAGGAACAAATCCTGTTAGGGACCACCCAGTTAAGGGATTGACTATAATGCCCTGTTATAAGAAATACCCTGTTGGGAGTAACCTCGATAGAGGATTTGAAATCCAAGCTAATGGATCACCTAGTTAGAGGATTTAGAAAGCACTAAGCTTGTTAAAGCTTACCTAGTTAAGGGATTTGACTGTTGTAATTGTTAGAGAACAACAAGGGGTTTGCTGATCTGGTATATAGCACTACTTTGATTGATCAGATCCTTTTCATGCTCCTATCTACCTTCACACATGCTGCAAATACACCTTCTGGTTCGACAATCAATCACACTGACACTTAACCAAAATTGCCAACACTACAACAAAACAACTCATCGACCTTATAAAAAAAACAATAGGTCAGTAACACATCACAAACCCAAGATCTCATAGGGTTAAAGTATGACTGCTAGATTACATATAAATCATTGCACACTATTCAAGACAACCTCAATTGCTCCTTGATCACTGCTTCATTGAATCCCATAACTCATCACATGGTTGCCTCTTCATGCAATGTATTCGCTCATTCCCAAGATAAAATCATTATTTTTACGCACCAAAAACCATTTGAAACTCATCACATACAACATGCATACATGGCATAATCATTACCATTCACCATTTGATCGTAAATCAATACAACCGATTCACCAAGCTCTATCGGTTAGGGTTTGACACATCAACATGTAGGGTTACCGGTTGATCTTACTGCTTTTCAAGTAATACCGGTTGCAAAACAACGTCATTACCAGTTACAATTGATATCAATGACAACACAATAGTTCATCAATGCAATCTTCAATCAAATTCCAACACAACAAAGTTCCTGAAAAATGGCTAGCAAATTTACTATATCTATCTAAAACAATGTTCAAAGGTAAACCATGGATTCTTACCACCTTCTTGAAGAAAAAACCAACAATATATGATTTAGTGCTCTTACATGGTATGAAGTGTGCCATTTTCAAAAACCTGTCTACAACAACATAAATAGAATCAAATCCTGTAGGTGTTCTAGGTAAGCCAAGTACAAAATCCATACCTGTAGACTCCCATGACCTACTTGGAATTGTTAAAGGCTGATAAAGACATGCATTTGTGTTAGTTCCTTTGGGCCTTTGACAAATAACACACCTTTCAACAAAATTTCTTACATCACTTTGCATTTTAGGCCAATAATAGTGCCTTCTTAGCTACTCCAAGGTCTTTTCTAGACCAAAATGACCTGCAAGACTACCATTGTGATTGTCCTTGATTAAATTATCTGTCATAGAACATTTGGGCACACACAATTGAGCCCCTTTGAAAAATAAACCTTCTTGAATAAAAAAATCAGAATTATCATCATGATAGACACCGTTAGATTATTTACAAGAAGCATAAATATCCTTGAAATCAGTGCCATTATCATACATACCCTTGAAATATTCTATACCAACACTCTCCAACTTGATCTCTTGAATCATCATTTCCCTTATACTCAATGCATCCACAACCTTGTTGGACTACCCCTTATTGTGCTTGATAGTGAAAGTGAAGCTTTGTAGATACTCCACTCATTTCACATGCCTGTGGATGAGCTTATCTCGACTACTCAAAAACTGAAGTGCATGATTGTCAGTATAAATAATAAACTCTGTAAGAAGAAGACAGTGTCTCCATTTTTTCAAAGCTTGAACCATAACATACATTTCTAAATAAAAAAATGAATACTTCTTCTTAGCATCATTTAGTTTTTCACTAAAGAAGGCAACCAACCTATTTTCTTGGCTAAGGATAGCCCCTATAGCATAACCACTTGCATCACATTCAATGGTGAAAACTTTATTAAAATCAGGTAAAGAAAGGATAGGCTGATCTAGAACCTTATCAGTGGACAAATGAGAGAGGGTGGGGGGAGGTGAATGAGATGTCAACATATTATTAAACTTTAAGCACACAAAACCTTTTACCAGAATAGCAGATATAACAATTAAGCATAAACATAAATCATAGAATAATTACCAACCATCCATAACACATAACACCATAATTTGTATGTGGGAAACCTAGTAAAGGGAAAAACCATGGTAGGAAGCCTACCTACAGTTAGATAATACTTTTGTAGCAAGTATGTGATTACTATAAGAGGGTCCTGCACATGCAGGAAGACCGTCAACCTAGAGCACACTGCTCAACACAAAAGGAGCCTCATTGACTACAAAATAAATCTAGACTAAAATTCATAAAGATGAATGAACTGTAAGAATAGAATCTTCTATGCCCGAGTACAGTTTCGGTTAAGCTCAATACTGAAGGTCTTAAACCTCTTTTACAAACCCAATTCAATCACCTATGATTGACCAAAACCTCTCTGCATATGATTACAACTTTATTCACACACAGATAATCTCATAACCTTGACCTACCACATATATGATTTACAAAGAGATCTTACAATATATTTATACCAACCTGAGACCTAAAAAATTAAGTTGGCCACCTAAAAGATAATACAATAAATCCGTTAGATAATCTAGCAAACAAATGCTAAACCAAGCCGGCTTAAGACCAAAACAACATAAACCAAACAATAAATCCATCCAGTTATGCATCGAGAGCATCAACCAACACGTTACATAAACCAGACCATAACAACAAAATAACCACCAGACCCAAAATAGGTTGCCATAAGCTAAATGAAACACCATGATGAACTGGAACATGAATGTGATAACCATCAGCATCCTGATAACCTTCTAGAAGCTACACCAACACCACTTATCAGATTCACCAAAATATTTTCATCCAAGTGCTGCCAGTAAAACCATTACCTATGACCAAAAGGATTACTAGAATTATGATAGCATCCAGATCATCAAATCTCGAACCAACTAAACGTGATACACATCAAGAACACATGAATAACCAATTCCAACAACTAGACCAAAATCAGAGCCGAATCTCCAGATCAACATGATGATCCAACCACTCTATCGGAAGCCGATAGAGAACAAAACAACTAGTGTTGACATCAATGACAAACATCAATGCAACACATAATCAATTCCTCCAAATTTCCAACAATCTCTCCCTTTGGCATTGATAACAACACTAGATGTAAAAAACGTCCAAGTGCCAAGAAGTTACAAACAAGTCTCCCCCAAAGGAAGACATCCAACAATATCCCCAAAATGACATGATAATGAAGTTACAAACCAACAGACCAAACTCCCCCTGTGAATGATATCCTTGTTAAGCTCTATTTTTCACATAAATATCTCTCCCCCTTTGATGGAAATGCCAAAAATCTAACATAAACATCAAAGAAAATTCATTAAACCTCTGAACCACATAGCTGACTACTCCCCCTGAGTAGTAGCACCAACACATCAATCTGAAATGAATGATAGTTTTGATAATGCATGCCAGACAGATGCCAATCCACATCACTCAAGTCTCTACCCGAAGAGGCAGAAACTCCCAATCTGTCTTTAAAGTACTCAAATGCTTTCTTAGGAAAAGGTTTAGTGAAGATATCCACAATCTTCCCTTTAGTGTTCATATAAACCAGTCTGACTTCATTTGTTTCCACCTTCTCCTTCAGAAAATTATATTTGATAGAAATGTGCTTAGTCTTAGAATAAAATACTGGATTCTTTGATATGCTAATAGAAACATAGTTATCATAGTGAATAACTATCATTTCATTGCAATCCACCCTTATATCCTTAAACATTTGCTTCATCCATAGAACTTGTGTACAATTAGTAGCAACAACAACATACTCAACTTCAACAGTAGATAAAAAAGTACATGGCTATTTCTTGCTGATCCATGAAACAAGTTTCTTTCCAAGAAAGAAATCTCCACCGGCTATGCTCTTCTGGTCATCAACATCTCCAGCCCAGTCAACATCTCTATATGAACATAGTGTAAATTCATCATTTTTTGGATACCACAAACAATACTAAGTTATTCCTTGCAAATATCTGAAAATCCTTTTCACCGCACTCTCATGATTCTCTGTAGGATTACTCTGATATGTTGATACAATACAAACTGCATTCATTATATCCGGTCTAGTCCGAATCAGATATAATAGACCACCAATCATATATTTATACCTTGTAGGATTTACCGGAGCCGATACATCATTCTTTGTCAATTTCTCACTTTTAACTATAGGGGTACCAATCGATTTGGAATTTTCCTTACCAATTTTCTTCAACAACTCTCTAACATACTTAGTTTGACAGATGAAATACCTTTATCATTCTAAGTAATCTGCAAACCTAAGAAAAATTTCATCTCCCCAATCATAGACATTTCAAAATCATTCTTCATATTTTCGGAGAATTCCCTACATAGCTTATCCTCACCTCCAAAAATAATATCATCAACAAAGACTTCAACAATCAATATGTCATCATCAATGATCTTATAATATAAGTTACAATTAGCATTACCTTTAGTGAAACCAAGCTTTAAAAGATATTTGTCCAATATAACATACCAAGCTCTAGGGGCTTGTTTCAATCCATATAAAGCTTTCCTTAGCCATCAAACCATTTTTTTGTCATCTGAAAGTGAAAATCCATCAGGTTGCTCAATGCAAACTTAGTCTTCAAGATCTCCATTAAAAAATGCACACTTAACATCTATTTGATAAACCTTGTATTTCGTATGGGCAGCATAAGAAAGAAATAATCTCACAACTTCAATCCTAGCTACCAGAGAAAAAGTCTCATCATAATCAATTCATTCCTTTTGAGAATATAGTTTACATACCAATCTAGCCTTATTCCTCACAACTTGTCCATCCTCATTCATTTTACTCCTAAAAACCCATTTAGTTCCAATAACATTCTTATTTTTTACTTAGGGGAACTAAAGTCCATGTGTTGTTCTTTTCAATCTGATCTAATTTCTCTTCCATAGCTTTCATCCAACATCCATCTTTACAAGCTTCAATAACTAATACCGTTTCAACTTGAAAAATTAAACATACCTCATTAGTTGTTAACCTTCTTCTTGTCATTACTCCTTTGTTCTTGTCTCCAATGATATGATCTTCTGAATGATTTAACCTTATATACCTAGGAGTCTTCTGACTTTCTATTTTTCTGCTCTGATATTTAGTTACTGTTGAATTTTCTGCTACTACCGCGGTAACTGGTTTAACATTCTGTTCTAGTACAAGTGCTACCAGTTTAGTTATAATCATCTCCACTTCTAGTTCTCTCTCATAAGTCTGGATTTGACCTTTGTACAAATCATCCACCTTGACATTAGCACTCTCCATAATTCTATACAATCTTTTGTTATAACATCTATATTCTTTTCTTTCATTAGAATAACCAATAAATATCCCTTCATCACATCTTGGATCAAACTTTCTAGTGGAATCATCTCTTTTGATATAGCATTTACTACCAAAGATTCTCAAATACTTAACTATGATGGTATGATGAAAGAATAAGGATCTAGACAACTACTGAAGGGGGGGGGGATGAATTAGTAGATACAAAAACTGATATAATTCACCAATCTCTAAATCAATCTCTCAAAGTAAACTTAAAACTATCAATGGAATATCACTATCAAGCTAAACTGGTAGACTGTTACAATAGATTAACAGTAAATAACTTGAAACTCACAAACATCCAAATACTTTTACTAACATAAGTAAAACTTCATTTCATGTTGCTTCTGATTATCATGATTTATCAAAGTGGATTAAGTAGTTAAGCAAATCAACCATAGAAAACATAACCACAAAAACATTCACCACTTGACACAATATTTTTGACGTGGAAACCCAAATGGGAAAAACCACAGTGAGATGAGACTCACAAGATAACTATCTGAACTCTTCTGAAGTTCGCCCTGTTAGGAGCCTATTAAAGCTTTTACAAAAAGTCCTATTAAGAACAGACCCTGTTAGGGACCACCCAGTTAAGGATTGACTATAATGCCTTGTTAGAAGCAATACCCTTTGAGGAGTAACCTTTGTAAAGTATCTAGAATCCAAGCTAATGGATCACCTTGTTAGAGAATTTGAATATCACCAAGCTTGTTAGGGCTTACCCGGTTAGGAGATTTAACTGCTGTAATTGTTAAGAAACAACAGGGGTTTGCTGATCTGTTTGAATAGAACTACACTTGCTTGTTCAGATCCTTTTCATGCTCCTATATGCCTTTACTCAAACTATAGATACACCATCTAGTTCAGCAACCACACACTCAACAAAAAATTTTGCCAACTCTGAAACTAAACAACTCATCGACCTTATAAACAAATCAATTAGGTTGATAACACAACAAAAACTTAATTCACATAGAGATTACAAACAAGTCAGTTCAAGTATGACTATTGGATTACATAACAATCTCTACACATCATTCAAGAAAGCCTCAACTACTCCTTGATCACCACTTCATCGAACTTAGTAACTCATCACATGCTTTGGATTACATGCAGTATACTTGCTCATTCCCAAGACAAAAACCATTAACTCAACGTGCCAAATACACTTTGAAACTCTCTTCATACAATACGCATACATGTCATAATCATTACCGCTCATCATCAGATCATGAACCAATATAATCAATTCACCATACTTAAATCAGTTAGGGTTTATCAAATCAACAGGTAGGGTTTACCGGTTCAACTTTCCAATACTTAGCAATACTAGTTCACTCCACAAACTTACCTACCGCTTACATTTTCCTTAAACTAGTTCTTCCCACCAGTTACAAAACAACCTTACAACAATATCATTACTATTACTACTTATCAAGTTGCCATTAGTTTTATATCAAAGGTATTCTATATACTCTAGTTGGTTACTACTACCGAGATATTCAGTCGGTATGCACAATCTAGTCGGTTATTGAAGAAAGTAGTCTTAGAACATAGTTTACACCGAGCTATCTATCGAGTATCATTTCATGTCTACCAAGTAGCAAAGATGACACACTGAGTTGTTATACACCGAGTGAAACATGTTACCAGATTCATTGAATCTGGACATACATATGAAAACGTGTTACAAGATCGAGGAACATCTAACTGTTATCACATTGGAAATTGCACTTAAAGATTGTGTATGATTTTGAGGTCATCTAACCAATGAAATATTTTGCATGGTTATTCATTCGATAAAACATGTTTGTAAGATCGAAGCAATGAATGGATCACCGACATAAGAGATCTATTTATACAACATGAGTTAAGAATTAAAAATGTGTGTGCATTAGTGTAAGAAGACTGTTATAGAGACACAGAGGTCACCGAGAAGGTTTTCAGAGAACAGTCAAAGAACAGAGTAAACAGAAGGGTTTATCGAGTTACTATATGGGTTACTGAGGTATTTTATAAGCAAGGTAATCTATTCTGAGCACATAGAATTTGCTATAACATTCCAGATGTAAAGTTGCAGATATTTGTAATGATTTATTATAATATTTTGAAGTTGTAAGAGAAACCTTTAATAGGGTAAAAGACTCTAATCAAGTCTATAAATTGCAAAGCCTCTAACCAGGTGCAACATTTAGTCTAAGTGTTGTAAAATCCTTTAGCAAGGTAGACTTAACAGATCTTGTTACTCCTAACAGGGGAAGCTATCATAAATAGCTAAACATGTAGCTCTAACCGAGCACTCTTTATTATTGCAATAGTGAAGTTGTGGGTGCCATCCCCACCTCTCTAACCAAGAGTTTCTGCGTAACCAAAATATATGTGTTATGGAGTGAATCATGTATGTTTGTTATCTATTTGTTTTAGCTTTATATTATGTTACTGCACTATTCGATTTATGCATAACAGTAAAGTTATTATTGAAGAAATGTTTTGAAGTACCGATTCACCCCTCCCCTCTCAGTACATTAGCTTTCCATATTGGGCCTAATAATTGGTATTAGAGATTCAATCTTGGAAAAAGGTTTAACTGCCTAAAGAGAAAGATCTTATCAATGGAAGGCTATAAACAATCTAGGAGGATTGTGTATCTGTAAGCAGAGCTGGATCATGCTAATCAAGTGATCGCAGACATGCAAAGGCAAATGCAAAAATCTCTGAAAGTGAGAAGAAGATTATCTGATGATTTGCAGGACTCTCAAGAGTTAGTGGAACAAATTAAGACATCATCTGAGAATAGTATATCTAAAGAAACTGAAGAGATGATTGGAGTATTGAGAGAAAAGAACAAAGCACTGGCTGATCAACTAAAAGCAATGAAAATAGAACATGAACATTTCAGCACACAGAGGACTGAAAATCTTGATGCATTAAGGACAACCGAGGATAAAGTAAGAGATCTACAAAGAAAGAAACAATAACTTGAAGTCTTAGTATCTGATAAGAATGATGAAATCACAAGGTTGAGTGGAATTCAACAAAATCTGTCAGATCAACTAGGTTATGCACATCATGAAGCAATTTTGAAGGATGATGAGAATCAATCATTGAAACTTGAAGTATCAAGGTTGACTGATGAACTTGAAATAAAGAAGAAATCCAAAGAAACACCGAAGAAGAGTTATGAAGCATCAAAGATGTTGGATGAGCAACTGAATACAAGAAGACCCAACAAAGATGCAGGACTTGGTTACAAAGGAAAAGACTCTACCAAAAAGGGAATTCATACTACCGAGAGAGGAGAATCATCAAAGCAAGCTAGAAACAAGAACAACATCAAAAGAAAGAATCCTATTTGCAACTACTGTGGAAATCAAGGTCATACTGCCAACTTGTGCCAAATCAGAAAAGGTAAGCAACCAAATGTCACTAAGTCCAATGGTTATTGTTACAATTGCAATAAATATGGTCACACATCTAATCAATGTAGGACAAAGTCCGTAAACAATTATGAGAAGGCAAAATTCAAAGGGTTTTGTAAAAACTGCAATAGATATGGACATAGTACCGAGAAGTGTTGGTTTAAGCAAAAGAACTATATGTGGTATGCACACCGAGCAAATGCTAGAGGTTACCGAACTCACACAAATCCTTACCAACAATATTCTACAGTACCATGGGATTACAATACAAGGATATGGTGTGAATGTTGTGGAAGATATGGACATATAAGTGCCAACTGTTTTATAAGGTTTGGGATGTACAATTGAAGATCATGGAGAAATCCTAGTATGACATGTTTTCATTGTCACAAAGTTGGACATTTAGCTGGAGATTGCAGAGATCAACCTAGAAAAGACATTGAAGAAATAAAAGACAAATTAAAGATGATTTGGAAAAAGAAGGAAATTATGTCAAATGAAGAAAGCACCCTACCTACCGAGTTAGGTTCTCTTATTCCAAATTAATTGGTAAAGGTATGAAAGGAATGCATTCTATCAAGGTTAAATCTTAATAGTTCCTATTTTATCATGTACTTAATTCAAATCTGCATAATTAAGATGTAATAGTAAGTTTGAAATTCTATCAAAGTCTTTTGAAGCATTTTACAAGAAGCCTGTCAAGTCAGTGAACGAAGGAAGTTTGGTTACTTGGTTAAAGTGGAAAAATGAAAGAAGGTTAGTGGAATCGAGTGCATTTAATGTTTTTGACCTAACCCGCACGGAGCCCGATAAGGCATATTGTGTACTTAAAATTATTTTCGCAGTCATTTTCAACTCACCAAGTTTTTGAGAAAGCAGAGCAAAGCGAATCTAAGATGATCAAACCTCCTACAAAGAAAATTCAAGTATTTACATCAATCTCAATGCATTGTTAAGCTAGTTTACCGATCTTATCAAGTTGCTATTATTTGCTAACTGTGAAGCGTCTGTCGTTTGAAATATTGAAACCCTAAGGATTCTTTGTTAGCTTTTATCTGAAATCTAAAATGGTGCCTAAGATCCAAGATCCCATTGTTGTCAAGAATGTAGAGAAGCCCTCACTAAAATACTCTTTGGCTCCCAAAGTTGCATCTGAACCGGATGACAAAACCACTTTTTCACTCATCCCAGATAGAGTGTTGTTAGTCGAGGATGTGAGATTCTTCACCAAATGTCGTGTTGAAGAACTCGATCATGTTGAAATTAAAGACACCTATGATGAATTATGCACGGATGGTAAGTTGAATAGCAAGTATGAGCACATTAAGATCAAGGGATTAACGGAAGCCCTAACCTATCCCTATGTGTTCAAACCCCAGTGGGTCAAGTTTGTTCTGAGCAGAGTTCACGATGATTTCATGTGGATAGAAGAGAAACCATTTAAGATTACCAAGGAAACCGTTCATTTGATTACCGGTTACCCTATTTATGATCATGCCTGAGCCCAAAAGGTGATATCATAGAAGGAATTGATCAGTTTAACAGGAGTGGAATTAGATTGCAGAGGATTAAAATTGAACAATGTCACAGATGAAGAACTAAAATTTTCCATAAGAGTAATAGGTTATTGTTTCTTCCAATCAGCAAGGGAAAACAGTGTACCATGTGCAGCAGTAGACCTAGCATACAAAATTGTGAAAAAGGGAATGAAAATTAATCTATGTGAGGTGTTGCTGAAGAACCTGTTTGAGAATCTGAACACCATCAGGAAGCTGAAGAAGAACAACTCGGCTAATACACTAAAGTTTGGATCATTACTTGTATGCATATTTTTCTATTTTGAAAAATTCTTTCCATCATTCGGTAAAGTTGTTTGGGAGCTACACCGACCAATCACCCATCAGATCAATGACTTCATTAAAAAGTTAGGTGATAATTTCAATGATATTATGGATGATTACTTCAGTAAGTTCTAAGAGAAAATGCATAAAAGGTACCAGATTCCACCCTAGCTAGTGGAGAAATACAAAAATGACATATGTTTTGAAGTTGACACTGATTACTATTATGTGAATATTGTAGAACCAAGGACTCAATCTTTATCACCGATGGGTTACGAGATTGACTTTGACATCACACAACAACAAATTGATACATTTCTTACATTACTGAGACATGCTACTGAGCTGAGGTATGGAACCTATGAGGAAGTAAAGGAAAAAGTAAAAATGAGCATTGTAGTACCCAAAGCTACAAGAAAGACAACAATGATGATAAAGGCATTATTGGAAAAATTCAAAGAAGACTCTTCCTCTACACTTGTCAAAGGCACCATTGCCATTACCGAAGAGGAATTTGAATTCCAAGAGGAAGCTATAACATTGAGCACTGAATTGCCTAAGGGAAAAGTGTTGAAGAGAAAGAAACAAGATACATCAAAGGCCTCATCGACTCCACCTCCAAAGTGACCTAACACTAGAGCATCTGCGGCTTCACTGAGTAAGAAAGAAAAGAGTGGTACTATTCCCAAGTTAACAAAGACCTACAAGAAATCTACTCGGAGACTCATTTTGGCAAAAGAGTCTAGTGATACCAAATCAGAGGACGCAAGCAAATTTCAGATTGTCAAAAGCAAAAAGGTAAATGTACATAGTGTTGAAAACTTCTGTGCTAATATGAAAGAATATGGAGGATTTGGATCATTTAGATATGTCAAGTATGAAACTAGAAATAACGATGAGAAGAGAGAAATTGAAGAAGCTGTCATCTGCACACTTCTAAAATTCCGGTTAGCTCCATTGGAACTAGCTAAGTCACTTCCAAATGAACTTTATTTGCATATTGATAATAGGTGGAAGTATGCAATGGACTCGGATAAATAGATCAGAGAAAGAAGTTTGGATCATCTCTTTCCTGACATGTCAGTAGCTGAAATAAAAGAACATATGACAACCTACAACTTAAAGTTTCTTATCAAACAAAGAGCCTTAAAATTGATGAATGGGCTGTATATTGAAGTGGAAAATGAGACAAAAGCAAAGTGGTAGGAAATATTTAAAATCAAGGATGCCGGTGAGAAAGCTACAGTTGAAATTGTTGATGTCACCAAGCAAGATCCTGATGTTACCGAGCAAGACCCTACTAACACCATTCAAATAGATGAAGATGTCATAGATACAGAGGTACCAGAATAGGAAATGATAGAAGGCAATGCATATGCAAAACTTGTATCTAGTAAATCAGTCTTGGAACAAGTTCAGCCTTATCCACATGTCAAATAACCTATCTCAACCGAAACCCCTCATGACACAGAGCAAGGCACCGAAGGTCACAAGTCTAAAGCAGGAGAAGGTACTACTCAAGAACAGACATCTCAAGCACCTTCTAGCACTGAAAATGTTGCAACTGAAACAACAAGTATTGAGACATCAAAGGACTCTACAGAGGCTAAAGAAACTGACCAAAGTGTTGCCTCTACCGAGCAACCTAGCGAGGGTCATCAAGCCTCACAAGCCATTGTCGTAGTTCCATCGGTGAAAGGTAAAGAAAAGAAGATGAAAAAACATAGTTTTAAAGTTGATTTGTCAAAACCAATAGTGTTGCCCAATATAGATATATCAGAATTAAAGGGGTAAGAACTCATTGATTTTGGTGAACTATGCAAAGCAAAGGCCAAACAAGAGAAACAAATGGTGATTCAAAAGAAAAATAAGGTATTTCAGAAGGTGAAAGCACTCTTAATAGACATGCTACTTGCAGCTACAGTATCAATAGATGTAGCCATCCACATTCAACTGGATGAACTCCTAACAAAGATAGAGACATCTGGAGTAGATGCATCGGAGTATGTGAGCAAGCTAAAAGACAAAGAGCTCATTGCAAAAATGATAGAAGAGGCACAGAAAGCTATAGCTATTGGCAAAGTTAAACTTGTCAAATTTATTGCTGAGTTGACTCCTCAACTCAAGCACATTCTTTATTTATTTTAGAAACTCTGCACATTTTCTTTATTCATTGACATTAAGAATAAAACAGAGGCAATTGAGAAAGAGATCGCTGATCTCTCAAATAAGTTGACCACAGAGCCAAATTCAGTTCAAAATTTCTATACAAGGTTACAACAGCTCATGGCTCAATAATTGGACCTAAGAAATGAAGAACACAAGATCACAATGGACATAATGACACTTCAGACATCATTCCTTCCTCATCTTTCATCCGTCCAAGAACAGATCAACCGAGCCACCTCCTTATCTACTACACAAGAGGGAAGCACTCTAGATAGCTTAATATCATTATTGGCTGATATTCAAGCACAAAATTCTTTAATGGACAGTGTAAAGATTGCACTCTCTGTCACTCTCACTGAAGCACGAACCAAGTACAAATCCATTTTTGACTAGTTACCACCCCCGAATGGTAATTAAGTTTTGATGTTTGTCAAAAAGGGGGAGTGATGTGATATAGTATTAGGGGAGTGATATGATATAGTATTGGGGGAGTGTAGTATTCAAAGTATCAAAAAAAAGGAGTATAGTATACATGGGGAGTATACCGAGCAGAGCAAGCAGAGTATCCAAGATCAGTGAACCGAGTAGTGAACATGACAGTAAGCAAAGATCACGAGCAACACATAGAACATTGATCATCGAGCATGCAAAATCAGAGTTTTGTACAAGTATATCGATAAGGGGAGTATATTTGGATATATTATTTCATTGACTATTGTATATACTGTTAGTATAGTCAAATTTTGCAAGTATATAGATTATTGAGTTTTAATTTTGAAAGTAGTTTTTGTCAAACATCTCAACTAATGTCAAAAGGGGAGATTGTTACTACTTATCAAGTTGCCATTAGTTTTATGTCAAAGTTATTCTATATACTCTAGTCGGTTACTACTACCGAGATATTCAGTTGGTATGCACAGTCTAGTTGGTTATTGAAGAAAGTAGTCTTAGAATGTAGTTTACACCGAGTTGTCTATCGAGTATCATTTCATGTCTACTGAGTAGCAAAGATGACACATCGAGTGAAACATGTTACCAGATTCATTGAACCTGGACATACATATGAAAACGTGTTACAAGATCGAGGAACATCTAACCGTTATCACATTGGAAATTGCACTTAAAGATTGTGTATGATTTTGAGGTCATCTAACCAATGAAATATTTTGCATGGTTATTCATTCGATAAAACATGTTTGTAAGATCGAAGCAGTGAATGGATCACCGACATAAGAGATCTATTTATACAACATGAGTTAAGAATTTAAAAGGTGTGTGCATGAGTGTAAGAAGACTCTTACAGAGACACAAAGGTCACCGAGAAGGTTTTCAGAGAACAGTCGAAGGATAGAGTAAACAGAAGGGTTTACCGAGTTACTATATGAGTTACTGAGGTATGCTATAAGCAAGGTAATCTATTCTGAGCACATAGAATCTGCTATAACATTCCAGATGTAAAGTTGCAGATATTTGTAATGATTTATTATAATATTTTGAAGTTGTAAGAGAAACCTTTAATAGGGTAAAAGACTCTAATCAAGTCTATAAATTGTAAATCCTCTAACCAGGTGCAACATTTAGTCTAAGTGTTGTAAAATCCTTTAGCAAGGTATATCTAACAGATCTTGTTACTCCTAACAAGGTAAGCTATCAGAAATAGCTAAACATGTAGCTCTAACCGAGCACTCTTTATTATTGCAGTAGTGAAGTTGTGGGTGCCATCCCCACCTCTCTAACCAAGAGTTTCTGCGTAACCAAAATATATGTGTTATGGAGTGAATCATGTATGTTTGTTATCTATTTGTTTTAGCTTTATATTATGTTACTGCACTATTTGGTTTATGCGTAATAGTAAAGTTATTATTGAAGAAATATTTTGAAGTACTAATTCACCCCTCCCCTCTCAGTACATTAGCTTTCCATATTGGGCCTAACAATTACCAGTTAATTGACATCAATGATAACATAACATTTCATTAATGCGATCTTCATGCAAATGCCAACAGATTGTAGGTGTATGACCAAACCATAACTCATAAGGTCTCTTAATTTTGTCTCCTTTGATACGAACTTTGTTGAATGTATATATCACCGTGCTCAGAACTTCTCTCCAATAGATATATGCCAAATTAGCTTCCATTATCATAGTTCTGGCCGCATCCAAGATATTTATGTTCTTTCTTTCCACAACACCATTCTGTTGAGTTGTCTGAGGTGCAAACAACTATCTCTTTATCCCATGCTTCTCACAATAACTGTTAAATTCGCCATCCTAATCTAACCTTAAGCATTTAATCTTCAACCCTGTCTCTGTTGGTATTTTGGTATGGTTTTTTCATTGATGTCAACACCTACTAAAACACTAGCACTTTGGATATCCAACAACATTCACTGGCAAGCAAGTAACTATTGCACAGTTATTGGTATATGGTTCACCGACAAGATATAATGTTCACTGGTAGGATATAATGATCACCGACACTTGGAATGATATGGAAGACACTTGGTAATGTCGAAGACATCATGTGGACACTTTGTTTTGAAGAATTAATCATTGGTATATTCATATTTACATATTTGCTTTTACCGACAAATAGGTCCAGGGTTAACTAGGGTTACACCGGTAGGTTTATCTTTTCCAGATCAGCATGGCACGCTATGGAGATGATTTATTATTGTTGTAAATGCATTAAGCCGACATGTTCAATCGGTTATTGCATCCGATATTATATTTTTTGTAAAATGTTTTTATTGTAATATCTTGTAGATTCGACCTACTAAAATTGGTTTTAGGTTATGGTATAAATGTAAGATCTTATTTGTAAGATCGAATGTGGAATGCGGAAAAGGATTGTGAGAAGGTATATACGAGATTAAGAAGAGGTATACATGAAGACATCATTTGAAGGTGAAGCTAGGTTTTTGTAGAAGCATATAAGCATTACACCAATACTGAATCCAGCATATGAAGATGCTCTTTTGTGCAGTACATTCTTATTGGATTTAACCATCCAACTGTAGTTAGTGTGACTCCCATTTTTTGATTGAGCAGTGAGCTCTAGGCTATTGGCCTTTCTGCATGTGTAGACCCCATTTATGTACACTTACTATCTGCAGTAGTATCATCTAATTGTGGGTAAGGTTTCCCACCATGGTTTTTCCCCTTACAGGGTTTCCACCTACAAATATTGGTGTCATGTGTTGTGGATGACTTTGTGTTTATGTTTCATGCATTAATCTTTACTAGTATAGCAATTTACTGTTAACACTATCTACTGACATACTTAACTGGTTTATTGGTATTAAGCATTAAGTTGGTTTAATGGTTTTTGATTTGAATTTATTAGACAACTGATTCACCCCCTCTCTCAATTGTCTCCGGGACCTAACAATTGGTATTAGAGCTTAGTCCTCTTTTGCAGAAGTTTAACAACTTGAGGAGATTTAATGACTACTAATTATTTTAGGAAGGACAGTCCTAAACTTGATGGAACCAACTATGGGATATGGAAGATCAAGATGGAGACACATCTGAATTGCATTGGTAAAGACATCTGGAAAATTACAAAGAATAGCTATACTATTGCTGTAGCTGGTCAGACTGCTCCAACTACCTTAGCTAAAGATGAGGAGAATGATTGCAAAGCAAGAGAAGCATTTTTGAGCACAATATCAGATCAACAAATCATGGAATTATCAGATAGGTCTACAGCTAAAGCTATTTGGACATCTGAAAATGGAAGAAGATGAAAGGATTTTTGCTTTTATGGAAAGAGTAAATGAAATTGTTTTGGGTATTAAATGTTGTGGAGGAACCTTGAGTGAGGATGAAATTGTTTCAAAAATCTTAAGAGGATTTCCATTAGCATATAAAATGAAGGTTACTGTTATAAATGAGTTGAGAATAATGCCTAATACATTAGTAACTAGGGATACATTGATTGGAAAACTTTCAGCTTTTGAAATTGAGGAATTTGGTCATGTTGCTACTATAAAGACAGATTTGGCCTTTAAAGCATCAACATCATCTGCTCCATCATTTGACAAATCAAATTGGAAATCCTTTTATGTAAGAGAACTTGAAGAAACTAGGAAGGAGAATGAAGAACTTGAAGAACTTGAAGCACTATTTGCAAGGAAAATGCCAAAAGGTCTAGTTGGAAGTAAGTATGAAGGTAAAGAACCCTTTAAATGTTTTAACTGCAATAAGATTGGTCATATGGCTTCGAGATGCCCTGATAGATATGCTAGAATAAGAGAGGAAGCTAGAAGAACATACAAGCCTAATCCTGAATATCAGAGATACAGATTTAAGAAGAACAAAGACAAATCTTGTTACATTGCTGATGAAGGTGTGACTGATGATTCTGATGAGGATTGAGTAGACAATGGATGGGTTTTTATTGCTATAATAGAAGATCAACCAGCACCTACTGCTCAACCGATAGAACAAGCCCTAACAGCTAAATTTGAAGTAAAGGATGAATGGATCATTGACTCAGGATGCTCACATCATATGATAGGAGACAAAGGTAAATTCTTGAATTTTCAAGAATACAATGGAGGTTTAGTAAGATTTGGAGATGACAAAGCCTGTTCAATCAAAGGTAAGGGTACAATATCTCTTGATGGTAAGCATAACACTGACAATGTCTACTATGTTAAAGGATTAAAGCATAATCTTTTAAGTGTTGTTCAATTGGTTGAGAAGGGATTTCAGTTACAATTTAAGAATGGAAAATGCAAAATCATGAATAGAACTGGTTTAGAAATTGCAACTGGTAATTAGACTAGAGGTATTATCTTTTATTTGAATAACAGTGAAAAGGCATGCTTGATAGCACATATAGATGAAAGTTGGTTATGGCATAAGAGACTATGTCATGTAATCTTTGATTTCATGGTGAAGATCAGTACTTCTACGGCAGTTAGAGATCTACCCAAAATTGTGAAACCTCAGAATACAATTTGTAAGGAATGTCAATTTGGAAAACAAGTTAGAGCTAGTTTCAAAAGTATTATAGAAAAATCTAATAATGCTCTTGATTTGATTCACACTGATTTATGTGGTCCAACTAGAACTAAAAGCTTACAAGGTGATAGATATTTCATGCTAATTATCAATGATTATTCTAGAATGTGTTGGGTTACTTTTCTTAGAGAAAAATCAAAAGCACTTGGAAAGTTCAAACTGTTCAAAGCAATGGTTGAAAATGGAACCGGTAAGAAAATCAAATGTTTAAGATCAGATCAAGGAGGAGAATTCACATCTAAGGACTTTAATACATTCTGTGAAGTGAATGGAATCAGAAGATAGCTATCAGCACCTCAGACGCCACAACAAAATGGAGTTGTTGAAAGGAAAAACAAAACTATCTTGGATGCAGCAAGAAGTATGTTATCTGAAGCAAATTTACCACATGTGTATTGGAGAGAAGCGGTCAGCACAACCGTCTATACATTCAACAAAGTTCACGTCAAAGGTGAAACCGGTAAGACCCCTCATGAACTATGGTTTGGTAATACTCATACTCTTAAGTATTTCAGAATTTTTGGAAGTAAATGTTATATTAGAAGAGATGAGTACATTGAAAAATTTGATCCTAGAAGTGATGAAGGAATATTTCTTGGTTATTCATCTAAAAGCAAGGCGTATAGATGTTTTAACAAGAGATTGCAGAAAATTGTTGAGAGTACAAATGTAAAGATTGATGAACAATTTAGAGGAACTTCAAGGTATATAGACTCTCAACCAGCAATAGAAATTGTGACAAATGAACTTACACTAAATCCATCGGTATACAATGAAGATCTAGTTACCCCGGTACCATCAGAGGATTCCACAGTAATTGAAGAACAATAGCAAACTAAGACACCCCGGTATGTAAGATTGAGTCATTCTGAAGATCAGATAATTGGAAACAAATTTAAAGGAGTTATGACAAGAGGAAGATTGGAAAATGAAGAGGTATGTCTTATTTCTCAAATTGAATCATCATCTGTTAATGAGGCATGTGAAGATAAATTTTGGATTAAAGCTATGGAAGAAGAATTATGACAAATTGAGAAAAATAATACTTGGACATTAGTTCCCCGACCTAAAGATAAAAATGTAATTGGAATCAAATGGGTATTTAGAAACAAACTTAATGAAGATGGTAAGGTTGTCAGAAATAAAGCAAGATTAGTGTGTAAGGGATATTCTCAGAAACAAGGAGTTGATTACAATGAAACCTTTGCACCGGTAGCTAGAATTGAGGTAGTCAGTTTATTCTTGGCCTTTGCAGCTCACAATGACTACAAAGTTTATCAAATGGATATTAAATGTGCATTCTTGAATGGAGATCTTGAAGAGGAAGTCTATATTGAACAACCTGATGGATTTTCTTTGACAGATGATAATGATATGGTTTGCAAGTTAAGAAAAGCTCTGTATAGATTGAAACAAGCCCCAAGAGCTTGGTATGCAAGGTTGGATAAGTATCTTTTAAAGATTGGTTTTACTAAAGGAAATGTAGACAATAATTTATATTACAAAATAAGTAATGATGACATATTGATTATACAAGTATTCGTTGATGATATAATCTTTGGAGGAGAAGATGGATTATGTAAAGAATTTTCTATTAAAATGTAGCAAGAATTTGAAATGTCTATGATTGGAGAAATAAAATTCCTTTTAGGATTGCAGATTTCATAGACTAACAAAGGTATATTTTTGAGTCAAAGGAAGTACCTGAAAGAGTTACTAAAGAAATTTGGGATAGAGAACTCTAAACCGGTAAGCACAAATATGACTACAAATGACAAATTATCTCAAAGGGATGAATCTACACCTGTTAATCCAACTAGATACAAATCTATGATATGAGGTTTACTGTATTTGACACAAACCAGGTTTGATATTATGAATGCAATATGTATTGTTTCTATATTTCAATGTAATCCTAAGGAAAATCATGAATCAACAGTAAAAAGGATTTTCCGGTACTTACAAGGCACTGCAAATCTTGGATTATGGTATCCTAGTGATGAATATTTTGATCTATGTGCATACATAGATGCAAATTGGGTAGGAGATGTGGATGATAGGAAAAGCACCCCTGGAGGAGCATTCTTTCTTGGAAAGAGATTAGTTTCTTGGTTGAGTAAGAAACAGAGTTGTACATCTTTATCAATAGTAGAATCAGAATATGTTGCAGCAGCAACTAACTATACATAGGTACTATGGCTTAAGCAAATGTTGAAAGACATAAAGGTAAAATGAAAGGAACCTATTACTATATATTGTGATAACACTACAACAATTGATATATCTAAGAATCTGGTATTACATTCTAAAACAAAACATGTTTCTATCAAACTGAATTTTCTAAGGGAAAAAGTTGAAGAAAAAGAGATAAAACTAGTTTATGTGAATACTAAAGAACAGTCCCATGCCCAAACTTTTGGGCAAAACACAACCAACAATTTTTTTTTGAAACACTTAATTACATGCAACCATCACTTAAATAGTTGCGACAACTTAACAAGATGTTCCAAGCAAATTTTTAAATGATATTAAATACTATTATAACAATTACGATAACTTCTATTATCAAGCGGTTCGAATAAAATTTATAAGAGTAATAATAAATTCACTCAAAAGTCCCCTTTTATTTCGGTTGCGATTATTAGTACATAATTAAATCCATCTCTTCTAATTAGATATTAACATAATTACTTGGTTCATCATTAATTATTTATTACATATCAAATTTCCTCCATCCTGTTAATACATCCTTTCTTAATATTTTAATTTAAATGTGGAATATTAAAAGAATTATTATTATTATTTTATTTCCTCAAATTTATCCCATAACTTAATTCTAATCCACTCCCTAAACAAATTGACGAGGTACAATTTGTTTCCAATAATCATTTATTGCTTTAAGGAACTAATTAAATTTAGTCCTAGCTCTTAGCTTATAGATGTCTGTCATTAATTAAATTATGATTAATTTTAACCAACTGAAGAGTTGATTAAATTCATAATGATATTCATCCTGTAAGGTTTAATCTCACAAACCTATATTTAGAATAAACTCCAAAGTAGTAATAAAATCTAAATACATCCTTTTGTTTCATACCCTTAAGTCTAACAAATAAACACCTAATAAAATATCAGATCTACCATTTATCCTTAAACAACATTATCATTAAATGTCTAAGGTAAGGTAAACATTATTATATAATAAACTATATAAAAAGAAGTCCTATATATATAATTAAATTATTTATATTTTTCCTTAACAAATGTTGGCACAATATACCCAATTCACTCATATAATTTTATCTCGCTCTAAATCTATATATATGTTATATTTATATATATATGTGTATATAAATATATATATCTATATACACATATATATATATACCTAAATACATATATATATATAAACTTTAAACATGTTTCAGATTATATAAAACAACCATGGATACCCTAATTTTATTACTATAAAAATAGAGCACTCTTTATTTTATTCATTTTTTCTTATTGCCCATATTACCCTAGCCTTAACCGGCTAGGGTTTTATAATTTTTTTTTTTTTTAATTTGAAACTTGGATTGTGCAGGGGGCTATGAGCGAGCGGTGACCATGGCACACAGGCGGGGTTTTATGGAGGGAGCGGGGAAGGCAAGCAGTGGTGACCCCGGGGGCACCGCTCACTATGGACTCCCACAGTGGCGGCGACCACTGTGGACGCCCATAGTGGCGGCCCTTGGGCCGTCCACTGTGGGACGCCATAGTGGCGCCACCCATTGTGGTCGCCCACAGTGGCGGCTCTCGGTCGCGCCGTCCACTGTGCCAAGCACAGTGGTTAGACCCTTTCCCCGACCACTGTGCTTAGCACAGTGGCTCGGCAGAACCCTATTTTTTTTTGTTTTATATTTTTTTTTCAAAATACAAAAATAAAATAATATATTTAAATATATATATATATATATATATATATATATATATATGCACCAATATGTTAAATATGTTAATATATTTAAACTAAAATTTATAAATAAATATATATACACATATATATTTATTTATATGCTTATGTTTTGGAATTCTTATTAATTTCTTAGTTTCTAAAGGAAATAAATAGGCTAACTAAATATAGGTTTTCTTTCTGTAAAAATAAGAAATTAACAGCATTAGATATACTTAGAATGACATTTTTAGAATTTATTCATTCCTATTAAATATGATTAACTATAGAATTTATTTCTGCATTAAATAAATGTCGGAGCCTGATAATTTTACAGCAATTATCCAAATGACAAATTTTAATGAAATAAGTAGCAACTATAGAAATATGAAATTATTTTAAATCAATTAGTCCATTTAATCGTTAGATTTTATTTTCTGTAATTAAGTAATTTATAGTATTCAATAATTTAAACAACATTTATATAAATGGCGGAATTCAATAATTTTAACAAGAAGTAAATGTTTTATTAATTAATTTAAAACTTAGAGATATGTATAGAAAATAGTCTGATTTTTATTTTCAGAATAAACATGCATGCAAGCATAAAATTTTTAAGAACATTGTAAACTGATATTCAACAAAATCTTTTCATTTATGCAATATTAAATTAACAGAAATAATGCAATTATTTAAGGCATTTTTAGAATCCAATATAGACATTATTACAAGAGGGTGAAATACCCAAACTAGTCCCTCATTCCTATTGAATGAGGACTTCAATTAAATTAGATACATCTTCTTTCCTAAATAGGTACAATATATAGTTTCCTTTTACATTTCTGCACTTATAATATCAAATACTCCGTTTCCAAATATTTTTTTGCAAACAATTAAAACAACAACTTCTACTTGTCCTTTTCTTTCCTTTCAACAACCTGCAAATAAATCAATGCTATGACCATGGAGTGCTCACCTCCCAGCCTAGGCTAACTAGTAGCCACCCTCGAGCTCAGAGAACCAAGCCCTAGATAGGTAACACACATGCAAACTCAAATAAACAAGGGAAAACAACCACAATCACATTCCCAACCCAAACTACACTGCACCACACAATATGATGTCTTTTCAAGGGTGGTAGTGGACCAAGTACCCTGAGGAGACTCCAAGTATGGTAAAACATATAGCCACCTCATGGCAAACCAAAACATATAGCCACCTCATGGTAAAGCAAATACATGAAGTGTAATAGCCCCACATTCCTTATTTCCCTCCTTATGAACCCCAATGCATAAACAAGCCATGCAGCAAGGGTCACATAGAATCCCTTGTGATCACTCTCATAACGAGAGCCTCTCACTCGAGGGCTATCACTTCTACCACCCACAAGACCCTCCTCTCTCCCAAGAGTAGGAGGTCTTGATTACTCCCAAAACACATACATGGCATAAGCATAAAACACCAAATAAATTTCCAAGAAATACATGCACGAAAACAAGTCTTTTACACAAGCATTTCTTTCAAAACAACATGCAACAAGAAAATATTATAAGAAAAATAAAAAAAACCAACCTTAAATTGCCCAAAGGTATGCTAGTTTTGTTGAGGATGAACAACCCAATTCCACAGTTCTTCTCTTTCTACCCTTAGCCAAAATTCTCAATCCAAAATCTATCTTTTTCTTTCCAAAATTCTTTTGTCTCCAAAAATGGAGAGTGGGTGATTACCCCCAAAATTTCTCTTTCTTTCTTAAGAAGACACTAGTGTGAGTTCTCTCAAGTTTCTAAAATTGAAAAGGAAAGTAAGGTAAAATGGGAAAGGGAACTCTCATTCAAAAAGGAAGGTTCACAACTTAGTTCAAGTCTTCAAACTTCAATTTTCGCACAACTTAGAAAAGTCACTTTTTACGGTGTCAAAAAGGTCACATGGGAGTATAAACTTGCCTAAAGTTACCCCTAACCCTTAGGTATACCTTATGGGCTTTAGGAAACCCTATTAAACTACCCCTAGGTGTCTATTTAACCCCTTTTAAACCTCTCTGAAGTTTATTTTCTGGTCAAACCTATGTTGACCATCCCAAAGATTCTTTACGCAAGACATTTATGGAATCACATTACATTAATTGAAAAAGCTATAGTCAAACAATTCCCTCCAAGAGATGAATTTAAAAATTCAAACATAAATCAACACGTGTCCAGTGACACAAAGAAAATACTTTTACAAAATTGCACATGAAATCTTGTCTCTTGTTGGATTTAAATAAATCAAATAAATAACATTTAACACACATGCATCATCTACTATTACGAATAAAATATGACACCACGGGGTGTTGTCTCTCCAAATTGACAAACCCTGGTTTTACGAACATACATAGGTCTAGGTTTGGTTCTCTATAATATTTCCATGGTCACATGGGTAATCTTTTCCTGCGCCACTCAAATACACATTAGTAATTTCCAATAACCTCGTATAATATTAAACACATGAATTAGAATACACATCAACACATCGCATACAATTTACATTTGAACAATTCACTATATCTCATACCCAAATAAATCCATATAAGCAATTATCATAATTCTCATAATTTTGGTCCACACATAAAACATACATCCTAATTCTATCATCATAATAAAGTCCTGCAAATCCAATAATGACATACATCATCTCCAATTTATCCTATTCTAGAATCATATAGAGTTCTATATCATAAAGCATATAAATGAAGCATCAACATCCATCGATGTTATCCAATCATGGAATCATATAAGTTCTACATCCAGACATAGCTGACATACATTAAATCAAGATTATCCAGTCAATGGATCTCTTAGGATTTCAAATTCATAACACATCAAAATGTACACCACAACGTGCAATAACTCTATAACTTGGTTCAATTACTTTTCTCACCAATCTATCTGTCTAACACAATCCATTATATTGAATTATAAAGCATTTATTAATAGGGTCAAACATGGTCAACTAAGTTAATCAAAAGTTGGGTTTGGGGAAGGCCTTACATAACAACTTGCAGATATTTTCACAAAACCTTTGCCTAAGGAGACCTTTGAATATCTCAGAGATCAACTTAGAGTCATACCACCACCGGTAGAGACTTAGACAGTTGATGATTGTCATCAACCGATAGAATTAAAAGGCAAATCTTTTACTCCGGTCTTTGATGAGGAAACTACTTCTTAGGGGGAGTAGTTGGCATTGATTGGTATTGGTTGGTATATTGAATTGATTGGTATTTTGTATATGAACTTATTTTATTATAACTTTGGCATTTGATGTCAAAGGGGGAGAGATATCTATGGAAAAACACATTATCTTTTAAGGAGAGATTGGTATTGAAAATCCTTGGATAAACACATGTTGCTCCCGGGGGGGAGATTGTTGTTTAGGAGAGATTGTTGATTTTTGGTATTTGGCATTTCTGTTTTGGCACTTTGGTGGTTTTTCCATCTTGTGTTGCCATCAATGCCAAAGGGGGAGATTGTTGGTATTTTGGTATGGTTTTGTCGTTGATGTCAACACCTACTAAAACACTAGCACTTTGGAGATCCAGTAACATTCACTGACAAACAAGTAACTATTGCACAGTTACTGGTATATGGTTCACCGACAAGATATAATGTTCACCAGCAGCATATAATGATCACCGACACTTGGAATGATATGGAAGACACTTGGTAATGTCGAAGACATCGTGTGGACACTTTGTTTTGAAGAATTAATCATTGGTATATTCATATTTACATATTTGCTTTTACCGACAAATAGGTCTAGGGTTACCTAGGGTTACATCGGTAGGTTTATCTTTTCCAGATCAACATGGCATGCTATGGAGATGATTTATTCTTATTGTAAATGCATTAAGCCGACATGTTCAATCAGTTATTGCATCGGATATTATATTGTTTGTAAATTTTTTTTATTGTAATATCTTGTAGAGCCGACCTACTAAAATTGGTATTAGGTTATAGTATAAATGTAAGATCTTATTTGTAAGATCGAATGTGGAATGCGAAAAAGGATTGTGAGAAGGTATATGCGAGATTAAGCAGAGGTATACACGAAGACATCATTTGAAGGTGAAGCTAGGTTTTTGTAGAAGCATATCAACATTACACCGGTACTGAATCTAGCATATGAAGATGCTATTTTGTGCAGTACATTCTTATTGGATTTAACCATCCAACCTTAGTCAGTGTGACTCCCATTTTGTGATTGAGCAGTGAACTCTAGGTAGTTGGCCTTTCTGCATGTGCAGACGCCATTTATGTACACTTACTATCTGCAGTAGTATCATCTGATTGTGGATAAGGTTTCCCACCATGTTTTTTCCCCTTACAAGGTTTCCACGTACAAATATTGGTGTCATGTGTTGTGGATGACTTTATGTTTATGTTTCATGCATTAATCTTTACTGGTATAGCAATTTACTGTTAACACTGTCTACCGACATACTTAACTGGTTTACCGGTATTAAGGATTAAGTTGGTTTAAAGGTTTTTGATTTGAATTTATTAGACAACCGATTCACCCCCCCTCTCAGTTGTCTCTGGGACCTAACAGTCTCTATCTCAACTTTATCTTTAAATATCTTAAACTTTCTAATGCTTCAAATTTCTCCCTTAGAAAAGTAACCCACATCTTTCTAGAATAGTCATCAATGATTAGCATAAAATATCTATCACCCTGAAAACTTTTTATTCTAGTAGGACCACACAAATCAGTATGAATATGATCAAGAACATTATTAGATTTGTCTTGTATACTCTTAAAATAAGTTCTGACTTGCTTTCCCATTTGACATTCCTTAGATACTAGATTATAGGGCTTCACAATCTTAGGTATATCTCTAAGAACCTTAGTTGAACTGAAATTTACAATACAATTAAAATTAACATGACACAACCTCTTATTCCATAGCCAAATCTCACCAACTTGTGCAATAAAACATGTCTTCTCACCAGAGTTCAAATGAAAGATGTTACCTTTAGTCTATGTATCGATTGCAATATGCTAACTGGACCTGTTAATGATTTTGCATTTTCCATCCTTGAACTGTAATTGAAATCCTTTATCCACCAACTGTCCTACACTCAAAAGATTATGCCTTAAACCTTCAACATAATAAACATTATCAATGTTATGCTTACCACCCAATGATATAGTTCCTCTTCCTCTAATCATACATGCTTTGTCATCTCCAAATCTAACCAGTCTACCATCAAATTCTTGCAAAGATAGAAACTTCCTTTTATCTCCAGTCATATGATGTAAACATCCAATGTCTATCACCCATTCATCCTTGTCTTCAATTTTAGCAGCAATGGCCTTTTCCTCATTTTGAACAACAGGTGCTAGAGCATCATCCTTGATAGCAAAAAATACCCATTCCTTCCACTGCCAGATCCACTAGATGAATCTTGTGCTGGTTCATCATCAGAATCAATCACACCTTTCTTATTTGCATAGTAACATGATTTGTCTTTGTTTCTCCTATACTTATGCTTGTTCTAATAATCATGGTTAGGTCTAAAATATCTTCTAGCTTTATCTTCAAATCTTGAATTCCTTTCAGGACATCTAGATGCAAAATGATCTTTCTTATTAAATGCAAACCATTTAAAAGGAGATTTTCTTTCATACTTACTTCCCGTTGGACCTTTAGGTACTCTTTTGGTAAATAGGGCTTCAAGTAGCTCAAACACATCATCTTATTTCTTCATTTTCTCTAGTTACTTCACATATAAAGCTTTCCAATCACTCTTGCCGGTTGATGATGCATATGTGTGAAAAATAGATTCAATCTTTGCAGCTCCTTGAGGGCCAAATTCTTCAAGCTCAAAAGTAGTTAATTTTCCAACCAGAGTATCCCTATTAACAAAAGTGTTAGCCATTGTTATCAGCTCATTAATTGCAGTATCCTTCTGTTGGAATCCAAGAACACTAAGAGGGGGGGTTGAATATGTGTTCTACTAGAATGTTCAATTTTAACCTTATTAAAATATGCATTCACCAACCTGTAAACCAATACATATATAATTAAAAGAAGTAAATCAATCAATGAACCAATAACACAAATTAACACAATAACACATAATTATACGTGGAAAACCTAAAAATCACGGTGGGATATGTGACCCACAATATCAATTTACTGGCCATATGAAAATATATTATATAATATGGGGGCTTGAACATGTAGGAAGGCTTACAACCTAGAGCACACTGCTCAACACAAATAAGTCTCACTTACTACAATCACTTTGAATAATAAAACATAATATTGAACTCATTTAATGCATCTGCTATGCTTGATTGAGTTTCGGTTCAAGCTTTGATTGTTTCGGTTCTAAAAAATCCCAAACCCTTACCGGAATAACCTCTTACATAACCTTCACATTACTCACAACATCAAAATTCATATCATTATAGTTATATCCATCACATCCTATCATATCTCTCCTATCACAAAATGATCTAATCAACTGACCTATATACCCTTAGAATCCTTCATGACTCATGTCAGTTTACATAGATAATTACAAAATGATTATACATGCTAGCTTAATACATATATACATAAATATCAAAATGATTTTTCAATTGCTGGATCTCCCAATGATGTCGGCCTCTTATGTCGGTAATCATAGAATCCTTCCTACCAGTGAAGATACCTGCCGATGCCAGTAACGGTGAAGAACTAAACCAAAGAATGAAGCCGAGACATGTTGCCATCAATGACAACATATGAAATCAATCAAATGAGTACCAATTGCCAACAATCTCCCCCTTTGGAATTGATGGCAACACTCATGTGAAAAATGATAATGGTTTCCATATGTCATTTTCAACTTGAGATTGCTCCCCCTGAGTTGAATATCCATCTATGATCATGATCTGTACAAAATACAACATATATCCTGATGTCAAGAATATATTTTTCACTTATACCTCCCCCTTTGATATCAATGCCAAAAGAAATAACAAAAACCAAGATAAAGAATGAAAGTCTGTACAAAGAATGTGTCCCAAAACACCTTACCGGAGCTGAATATACTTGAAAATTTTCGGATAGGCTTTCTCCAAAAGCTCTAGATAAGTATCCCAACTAGATTTGAATGTGTCAGAAACTGATACAAGTCCATTAAGCATATGAGCATATTACTCTTTCTCCTTAACCTCTACCGGTGTCGGCTTACCAACCATATCAATGAATTCCTTCTTATGTACACTCAAGGAGTCCTATCGGGAACTCACCAATCCTTTGAGCCCTTTAGCTCTCCTTATGATTTTTTATTTATCCCTTTCAAGAGCTGAAATCTGAGATTATAATACCAAAATATGTCCATCAATAGATGTAGTCAAATAATTGGAGCCATCAAAAGAATTGACTATACCTACAATTTTATCCTGTGAATCCTTAATCCCTTTATCTATATCTGCAGTAAGTAATCCAGTGTTACAACATACTCTGTATATATTAGTACATTGCCTTAAAGCATTATCAATTAACTTTAGTTTGTAGTAATCTCTTTCTTCTCTGATTTGATCATCTGATCAAAAGTATCTCTCTTAGCTTGTGTGAATCTCTTTAATGCCTGTCGGTTAGACATCTATTGCAGTGATTGAAAATCCTTAGAAATGTGCTTAGTAAATTTTTTAAGCTTGTCGGATGGGCTTGCTGCTTTTTCAAAATGGCACTTTGGGACAAGTCTGTGCAAGATTGGAATTGATTGATCAATTTTTCCTTTGTCTACTGAACCTTATTCATCATCTTCTGAGAAACCGTCATCATGAGCTCAATAGAACTTATCTCAGGTATGCTCTTTTTCTCTACCTGGAAGGTATCAATTGACAACAATCATTTGCTCGCTACCAGTTCCCTGTTGGATTCCTCTTCCTTCTCCTCTGATGGTTGATTAACTTTAATAACTTCCTCTTTTGTACCGGTGGCTTCGCCACTTGGTGCAGTATCAATTACTGTCGGTTCCACATGAACTATATCGTTAACCTGTACATTCTGTCAATCTGTCGGTATATCTATATTTTTTGGTATCACCTCTATGTCTAGTATATTAGATTCTACCGAGGGATCTACATCCAATGCCTTATTATCTTTAAAAATTGTATGTGCGGTACCTACTATACCTTTGCCTTTCCCTTCAACCGGGATGTCAGTAGTGTCACTTTTAGCTTTCGGTGAAGTGTAGAAACCAAGGTTGTCAATAAAGAATCAAATCTATGCCTTGTGGGTATCACTAATTATTTCATTAACCCTACCTACCATAAGACTATTTATCCCGTGCTTGCTTTGAAAAATTATTTTGTCTGCAACTTCAAATGTCATATCCAACTCATTTGGAGTAATAAATCCACAGGTAGTTAATAACTCTTGAATTTTTATGTGCTTGTCCTCCTCCATAGCTGATAATATCCTAGCATCTAGATTGTCATATAGTTGTGCCAGTATTTGCTTCTCTATTTCTAATGAAACTTTCTTAAATATATCCAGATATAACAAAATTGCTTCTTCAATTTCTCTCTTCTTATCATTATCTTAATGCTCATAATAGAATTGTACATTTTTCAAAATACCATCCTTAGTGATTTCATCTACCAATTCTGCAAGTCTTGGGTGGAATTATAGTTACATTACCAAATACCAGATGGTGCAGAAGGTGTTTGAAATGTTTCCTTTGGAGCTCTTTTCTTTGCCAGTACCTTGATTGTGAGCTTCCTTACCAGTTTCTTCCTTGCTTCCTCCTTAGACTCCCCACCTTTCTTCCTCAATACCCTCTTAAATGCAAGGTGATAAAAATGAAGTGGATTCAAATTTTTAACTTTCAAGAAATCCTAATCCATCATTGATATGAATGACTTCCAATGGAGTATACCAGATCTCGGTCAAACATCTCCATGCCGGATAAACCTTTTCCAATGTCTAGAACATCTTCCAGAACTCCTTCCTGGGGCTTATGCAATATTTTCATGAATTTTGCCTACCCCTAAGGCATCTGCCTCAATTACTGGATGAGATTCTTGCTAGTGCAAGATCAACCTCCTTAGCTAGTTGAGTAACTAGAGTATTCCCATCTGCTGATTGATCATTTGACTTTCTAACCCATTTCTTGATATGATCTTTGCCAGATTTCATTGACCTTTTCTTTCCCTTTATCATTTGATCTATCATTGCTAACTAGTGGATTTTTGCTTCTACAGAATTTAGCTATGTGTCCAATCTTGTTGCATGCATAACATATAACATTGTTCTTTTAAATTGCTTTGCTATAATCGGTATAATTGCTTGACCTGTACTGATTAGCCATATGTCCAAATTTTCCACATGCATCTAATTTTACATTCATTTTGCAATCTTCTGTCTTATGACCATACTTATTGCATTTACAACATTGACCGGGAGTAGAATTATAGTTCTGCTTTGCTCTATTTCTACATTGCCTAGCCATGTGACCAAATTTATTACTGTAGACGTATAAAAATGACCAAATTCCTAAATGAATATTTAATGTTCATTTTATTCTTGTTCCTCTATTTAGTTAAATCTAATTTAATTAAATCATCCACATTCCTCTATTTAATTAAATAAATTATTCAATTTATTTATTTAATTTCACTTAAGCCTTTTATATCATTTAATTGAATAAATCATTTTATTTAATTAAATCCCTTCTCTCTACTTTTAATTAAATTTACATTTAATTAAATAAGTTCACCCCAAATAAATAAATCTAATTTATTTAATCCTCCAATTGCAACCATAATTGAAATAAAGCAATTTATTTTAATTAAATCATATTATCCCTCACCCACTTGCAAAATCCTACATCTCCCACTTGCCTCCTAAAACATTCTTCTAGAACCCACCTAATCCTAATAAATTAGCCTAAATCCTTCAATTATCCCCTTTCCCTAAATTTGAGGATGTCACTTCTCAAATTTGGAGTAGAGTCTTCCAAAGGCATTAGAGCCTTTATGGCTTCAACAAGCTAACTTGTTGAATACCCCCGAATTTGGAAGGACTCTTACAAATTTGCCCCCAAAGTCTTTTAAACCATTAATGGTTAACTAACCCTTTGTGGCATGGTTAGACACTTTATGCCTAACTCAACCCTCATCTAACCTAGGGGTCTCATCAAGCATTCATTGCTTTGACCATGGGTATCCCTTTAACCCTTGCACAAGAGTTTACCCTTTGGGTAAAAGATTTATCCAATGGATAACCCTAACCTAACCTTAACCCTTATCTCCTAAGGTAATTATGAGGTCTTCTCAAGCATTTAATGCTTCTTACCTCTCCTCTCAAGCAGTCTTATGTTGACAATTGCCACCATTTCATTGGTGAGAATTGTAAACATGGATTGATAACTTTCAATCCTGGCCCTTGATAAGATTATCCAATCTTGACCATTCATTGCCCTGTTTTTCCTATAAATAGAGCCCTCATTCCTCCATTTTATCATCCAAGTCTTTAGTATCATACTTATACTTAGTTTTAGCAAGCATCTAGCCTCTCTTTGTAATAGAAATAAATATAATAATTATTTTAGAAGTATTTCTATCATCTTAGATTAAATCATATCACTGGTATATCATGTTAGGATAGTATTGTTACTAGCCTTGTCATCTTATCATCTAGTTTAATTCATTTGTTATAATCATGCATAAATAGGATGCATTCATACTAAATTTGATCTAAAGTATCCCTCATTCTTGCATTCGTCATCCCTAAGTCACTTTTCTCAGTGATCTAAGAGCAAAGGCATTGGCTTGAGGGACCTTGTGAGATAGAGAACCATGAAACAATCCTTGGGAAGTTGAGCTATTCCTCATAGCTCCATAACTTGCACCAAGAGTCCCATGGGTGTCCCATGGGTGGGTGAGCAAGTCTTTGAATATTTTCACAATTTAAGTTTTATTGAACCGCTTTTCCTGCATACATTTTTGGCGCCCATCGTGGGGCATAACCCCATTAATCAAATCAGTTTTTGAATATGACCAACTTTGCAGGTACATGGGAAATGAGAATTAGCGCGTAGGGAACCTTTCATAGGGCATCCGATTAAAACTTTAGCGCATCCAGTCTTCTGTTTAGCACATTGGACTCATCTCTTAGAGAATAGGAACCCTTCGTTAGTGCATAGACTTTTTAATATTTCATGTAGCTTTCAATGCCAGAATTTAACAGTCCAGTGCATCTAGAAAATAGTTCAGTGCATCGGCTATTTTTGATAGTGCATTTAGGGTATTTTGTAGTGCATCCAATGTAATCTGTAGCACATCACAGATAGAAAGAGGGAAATAATTTGTAACAGAGACTTTGAAAATTAGACTTGTGGAATTCCTCGAAGCCATCCTTTTGCTAACTGATTAACTGTTGTTTTGCAGATTACTAACAGTTTAATTGTAGGTTTGGAGTCTATTTTATTTAGGCTAGAATTAAAGTATTTTAAATTTGACTAACTTTTCTAAGTTAGTTAAGATTAAAATTCCTTTCATTTCTTATTTAACTAAAAATTGAATTCACACCTTATTTTGGGCACTTAAAAAGAACAACAACAAGAATCTTTCTTGCTTTCTTAGGAGAAAATTTTCATTTGGGACATCTAAAAAGATCCAACAAAATTTTATTTTGCAAAAGGACTTTAAAAAGAACCTCACCATCCTTTGGTGTTTAAAAGGATCAAATTTAATTTTTGCACGGTAAAAGAACCTCACTTGTCAAGTTTTATTCAAAGTAAAAGAGGGAATTTCTTCCCCTTTTATCGATTTCTTTTGTTGACCAAAATCAAAATCTTTACTTTGTTGACTAGGTTTCTTTTCACTAGATTAGATAATCATTGATTTGAGGAAATAAAATGAACACCATGTTTTTGTGGAGCAATATCTCCATGTAGACTTTAAACAAATCATTGGGACAAAAGGATAAAAAGAACACTTGTGTGCTTTGCTTCAAAAGTGGAAGGTATATGCTCTCCCCTTAACTAGGTAATCAAAAAGTCAAACCTCTCTTATGCTTTCAGTGTTTTTGAGCATTAAATCCTTTGGTAGCCCTGCCCTCCCTAGGATTTAACACCTCTAAAGCCATTGTTTGGCCGGTGTGAGGGGAATGACCTAAGTGGGGAACAACTTTGAAGCGAAGTGTTCCAACCCACTATAATCAAAAGTGGAAAGTGATGAAAGACCTTTTCAACGGTTGTGCGCAATGATTAACCTTCCCCCAGTATCTTTACGATACATAAAGCCTTTGTTCTAAAGGTTGGGAAACCTCTTGAGGGAGTTTATCACTGATAACCAAACAAGAAGTCTGATTACGAACCTTAGCATTAGAAACTTTGAGATGAGTCAGTATCCAGACATTTGCAATATCATAGTGCAAGGGTGGGGAAGAATCCGCCCCCAAGATTAATCACCATATATCTTCCAAGATAACTATTCAATTTTGAAGCAATTCACTTTGATTTAATTTCTGACAAAAGGCATAAAATGGGCGCCCCCTAGGGGGTCAAAAGGCTATTTGAGTTGACGGAGTATCGATACTAGTGAGCTATGGAATTGTCGATGAACCTTGAAAAAAGAGTCTGATTGACTTGTATTTTCTATATCTAAACCTGTTAAAACACTGGGGATTTGAACACATCCTCGTAGAACATACACTCTTTGTTTAGACTAATTAAAATGGTTATCTCTTTTATGCTATGTTTCCATGTTATACTACAGAAAATCATGCATCACAGTTGAGAAAAAAATTCAAGAATCACAAAAAAACCACCAAGTCAAAACAACCAGGGAAGTTTAGCACATAAGAGCAACATCTTAGTGTTTTGAAACCATTTTTTAGCATGTGAAAGCTTCAACTTAGCACATAAGTTCTGAACTTTAGTGCATAAACAATCCCAACATTCAAAGTTCAAACCTTAGTGCTTTCTGAAAGCATCCTAGCGCGTTGGAGCAACAACTCAGCATGTTGCGATCAAACATTAGTGCATTGAGGTCCAAAGATAGCGCATGGGTAGGACATATTAGCACATAGCTTTCAAAAACAAACCAAAAGAAAACAATCCAAGTCAGCATGTAAAAAGGGTAGCTTAGCGCATTGAGATCATTCTCTAGCGCATTGGAGACATTTGATAGCGCATTGGGTTTCTGGCTTAGCGCATAGCCGAAACTGAAAAAATAGAGAACAAAACATAAACTTTTTTTGAAAATTGTAAAAACAGTTTAGGAAGCCATTTTTCCTCACTTGGACTCCATCAAGTATAAATTCAAAATCAGAGTATCAAAACTACTCCAAAAGCAAGATTTTCTTAGAACAAAGTTGTCAAAAGCCAAAAACTAGTCAAAGGATTAATACATCTTTCCTATCAGAATCAGGTAACACCATCACATGTATCAAAAGGTCCTCCAATCAAATAAATTTTATTCCAAAAACATACTTGTTTCAAACTAAAGTTGTCAAATCGAGTTTCCATATCGGGAAAGCTCTTATTCCATAACATTTGATGCACTTTGTCATGAGGGGCATCTAAACCTTCCTTTGATAAAAGTAGACTTATGTTTCTAAACAAGATATCTTGAATCCAAAACAAATCAAAGGAAACCATTGATCACCCGTGTATGACTAATCCTCATATTCTGAGAAGAAAGAGTATTTATCACAACACTAAGTTGAGGAAACAACAACCTAGTTCTCACAAACTTGCTAAAAAAAATAGGTTTTTATACATCAATTGCCAACTCTTCAAATCTCATTGAACATTCCTCCGTCATATGCGCTTGTATCTTCAAGACAAAACAAACTAATTTGATGAGGAACCATTGAGGAGTAGAGCATTCTATCAAAAAACAGCATTCAACGAAATCTTGAATCACGGAGGAAAAATCAATCCAGCTTTCTTCCCAAACATTTGCATTACTTACAATGTACCTCGAGTAGAGCCGCCAACTCCTGAACAAAACACAAGAGAAATTCATTCCGTTCATCACAAAAAGTTTCTATTAGATGTCTGCTATCACTTTCTCTCAACGAAACAAACAAAGAGAAACACAACTAGAGTCTAGTGTGGGGGGAAGATTATCAAATCCCTTCGACTATCTAAATCTAGAAGACACGGAGATCACTGAAGAACTCCTTCAGGAATGGCAAGAAAGTGCCTCATTCCAAAGACTCATAGAGGCTGATAAAGAAAAATACCTACTCATGCTCGCAAGCAAAGGAGTTAGGATTCCTGAAGACTTTGATTCAAACACTTTTAGAACAAGGTCTTTAATCTATACTTATCAAGAACAACAAAGAGAAGAGGATGCATGTGACCCTGAGCAAAACATACTCGGGCAAAACATACCCGAGAAAAATATCCCTGAGCAAAACATACCACTACACACGCCATTCCAAACTAGAAACAATGAGAGGGAAGAACTCTTCCCTTGGCAAACAAATTCACCCTTGGTTGCTCTTACACAACAAATGCAAATGCTGCAAAAACAAATGCAAGACATGCAACAAGGATCAACAGTACGGTATTCCTTGAATGGAATTTGTCTTTATCCTTTTGACGGAAGGTTAAACATGGTACCTTTTCCCCCAAATTCAGACATTCCCAAATTCGACAAATATTATGGGAAAAGTGATCCACGTGATCATGTCTGGGAATTTTGCACCATGAGCCTAGAATTTGCCCATGATGACACTTATTTAATGAGATTATTCCCTAGAAGCTTGGGAGGGAAAACAATGGAATGGTTATCCAAAATCACACCTCCTGTCAGATCCTTTCATGAATTAGTCAACAAATTTATTAGTCAATATTCCTACAACATTCAACATATCATCACCATGCTAAATGTCTGCAATACCAAACAGAAGAACAACAAAACATTCATGGTATTCCTTCAACATTGGTGATTAATGGTCTCAAGATATCCTTGAGATGTGCCAGAAAAGGAAAAGATGGAAATTTTCATTGACAATTTGAATAGTGAGATGAGTTACATACCCAAAATCCAATGCATACCATCTTTTGCCAAATTGATTGAAAATAGCATCCAAGTAGAGGAGGCATGTGTCAATAAAGGAACATTGAAATTCTTCAAAGAAGGAACAAATTCATCCAACTCTCATTACAATAACTAAAACAACAATAACCTAGACAAATCCAGGTTTTGGAACATAAACAAAAATACTAGAAATGAAGGAGGAAACGAAGCTAATGATGTGAAGTCCAAACAACAAGTGTTAGCTTTATCAGGAAATCCTCAGACTACCAAAAATCAAAAGGGTGCTAACCAAGGTACTAACACTTATGCACTAACTATCAATCAAGATCATCTTAACACAAACAACACCAACAATGCCCAAAACAATAATGCCAATCAAGGACCTAATACAAACTCATGAGGTAACACCAACAACTTTCCAAAATGTGTCTACACACCATTAGGAAAATCATTGGAGTCCACATTCAGAGAGCTCCTGGAAAACAAAATTATCTCCTTACCAACAATAAACAACTTTGAACCACAAGTCAAACCACCTTGGTGGAATGACTCACACTTGTGATTTTCACCGAAATAAAGGACATCAAATAAATGATTGCATGAGACTGAAAAACATTGTTCAAGACATGATTGATAGAGGTGATTTAATAGTTGATGGTCTCAAAACAAATGATGACCATGGCACCTTTAATCATCCTCTTCCAAACTACAACAAGGATGGAGCTTTGACCTCAAACAATACATGTGGAGCTCGTATCAATCACATATACAATAACACCATCAATCATATATCAAACGATGACAATCAAGTAAATATCATTACAATCAAGGACAAACGCGAACATGAATCAATCAATGTAGCCACCAGAGCTCAAAAATATGTCTTTAAGGGGCATACATCAGCAACACACACCATACCCAAGATTCAATATGATCTGGTCAGTCAACTACACAAAAATCCTGCTCAAATATCTATACTTGAGTTGCTGAAACTTTCACCAAAACACAAGGACATATTGGAACAAGCACTATTGGAAACAAATGTACCCCAAGATCTGGATACAAACAAATTCCAACCCATGGTGGCTCATATGACAGAGCTTCATAATCTCACCTTTTCTGAGTAGGATAATATTTCATTAAGCCATCCACACAATACTCCACTCCACATTGAAGTATTGGTCTACAAACATTGAGTCAAAAGAGTATTAATAGATGGAGGAGCTGGACTCAATATCTATACCTTAAAACTTATCCATACATTAGGCTTCTCTGAGTAGTCTATTGATCCATGCAAAAAGATCACTATCAAAGCATACGATGATGAAGAAAGATCATCCAAAGGAACAATGGTATTGCCAATTCAAGTGAGACCACTGCAAAAGGAAACTATGTGCCAAGTCTTAGACATAGACCTCACATATAATATCTTATTGGGTCGACCTTGGATACATGAAATGCAAGCAGTACCTTCAACTTATCACCAGTGTGTTAAGTTCCCCTATAATGGATAGGAGATTTCTATATCAGTAGATCATAACCCTTTTAAAAAATGTAATGCTATGGGGGCAGCTCAAGACAGTTTGGTTCCACATAGCAGAGAAAAACAACTTTCCTTAGCACTAGATTTTTGGCAAGAAAAGCCTAAATCTTTATCTATGGATTTCAAACAGAAAATGAAAATCAAAGAACAAGGCATGGGAGAATAATATTTGGAACCCTTGTGTTTAATCAACTTACCAGCATCACCTAAATCTCATGAGTTACCTTCAACATCAACACATCAAATATCATAGCCCATCACTAAGTTTGATGGCAAATTTATTCAACTCGACACAGTAGCTCATGAATCAGAGGAAAAGGACATCCTTAGTACAAGGATGAGGAAGAAGACAAAACAACTACTATGGAAGTATCTATACCAACACAATTGTATGGAAAAGGCTACCTGACCATGCAACAAATGAGATACAATGGCAAAGGACCTATCGACAAGTGTCAAGAAGGTGTCACAGAACCATTAGATTCTCCTTCCCAGTTTTATAAAGACAAAATAGGATTGGGCTATGAAAACACTCTACCCCCAAAGAAGACATGAAAATAAATATCAAAAACCTTAGTGGAAGGAAAAGAAGAAAAACAAGGAGTCATGGAAAGAGGTACTATTTGAATCAACAGAAACAATACGAAAGGAATGTGGATACCAGGAAAAAGAGAAACAACACGAGGAGTCATTCATTCAAACAGAAGAAACACCTTGTGCAAAAGTACATCATGTTCAGGAACCCATTTCAAACAAAGAAGAATCACCCCCTAATAACATCACTATTCCCTGAAGAGAGACAATATATGAGCAGATGCAAAGAGTAGAAGCAAGATCTGATACAGAATCAGAGAAGACTGTGAGATTAGTATCAATCATCAAAAACCTGGTTTCACCCTACAACATACCAATCCACAACACTAAATGAATCTGGGATAATACCTCTGAGACTGATTCAAATGAATATGAATGGGGCAGCTATTCCAATGTTACTGAAGATATTGCTGCAAATGCCAGTCATACACCCCTTTCTCAAGAAGAACAAGGCATAGAGCCTGGACTAATTGAATTTGGTCCACAAAATATCTATGACGCCAAGGAAAATGAGTAGCGATATTACACACAAGTCTACATAGAAGATGATACCATCGAAGATCTCAACAAAATCATTAACTTATTTAATATCCTGACCAACCTCGATGATACCTCCATCCTAACACTTACAACAACTGAACTTGACCCACCCAATGACTCTTTACCACTTATCTTTCCTAAACTCATAGACTGTGATGAACCTGAAAATCATGACATACCAATTTTCCCCAATGATGATGCCATTATCCATTACTTGTGTACTGTCAACTCAGAAATAGACTCTACCACTGAACAAGATAACAACATCTGCAATCAAAGGAGTGCCAAGTCTCTCAGTCGCAAAAATGAAAGAAATAAAGGATCTACTACTAAAAACCAGTCAATGGCAACACTAGATCACAAAAAAGTAAAAATAAAGGATGCATCTGCAGGTGAAAACATTTTTAAGGCACCTAAATATGAGAGACTTGACACTCTTCCTGAACATTATTAGGAGTGATCACCCATATTGATTGAGCCCACCCAATCAATCAACATAGGTACAATAGAAGCAACCAAAAACATACACCTAGTAGAATCTTTGACAGAGGAAGAAAGATCAGAGTTTATCAAAATTTTCGAAGAAAAACAAATTAATTTTGCTTGGTCATATGCAAATATGCCCGAGATTGATCCACACTTAATAATGTATCACTTATCTATTGTTCCAGGAGCTAAGCCGGTTAAGAAAAAATGAGAAAGATGAATCCACATGTAGCACTCATGGTCAAAGCTGAGCTAAAGAAACCATTAGATGTCAGATTTATTCAACCTATAGACTATTCTGAATGGATTTCCAACATTGTGCCAGTTTCAAAACCAGATGGCAGTATCAGGATATGCACTGATTTTAGAGATGTCAACAAATCCTATCCAAAGGATGACTTTCCTTTGCCTAGTATCGACATAATTGTAGACCTCACAGCAGGCCATGCAATACTATCACTAATGGATGTTTTTTCTGACTATAATCAAATCAAGATAGCTTTAGAGGATCAAGATAAAACAACATTTACCTATCCTTGGGGAATTTACTATTGAAATGTCATGCCTTTTGGCTTAAAGAATGTTGGGGAAACTTATCAACGAGCAATGAAAACAATCTTTTATGACATGATGCATACCTTCATGGAGGACTATGTGGACGATTTACTAGCTAAGTCATTTACCCGAGCATAACATCTAGGCATCTTAGAGAAATTTTTTGAAAGATTGGAGAAATTTCAAGTCAGGCTCAACCCTAAGAAGTGTGTCTTCAGGGTAACATTAGGCAAGTTATTAGGCTACATAGTCTCAAAAAAGGGCATTAAAGTAGATCCAACAAAGGTACAAGCCATCATGGAGATGGCACCACCTAAGAACACCAGTCAACTCAGATTCTTGCAGGGACAACTCCAGTCAATCAGGTGATTCATTGCTCAACTAGCAGATAAAATTCTACCATTGAATCATTTGCTACATAAGAATGTACCCTTCAGATGGGAAGCCAAATGTGCAGAATCATTCTATCAAATCAAGTAATATCTAATGAACTGACTAGTTCTAGTACCACCAATAGCAGGGAAGCCACTTATTCTTTACATATCAACAACATACATATCATTGGGGGCACTGTTAGCACAAGAAAATCAAGAAGGAAAGGAACGCGCTATCTATTACATTAGTAGAACTTTGAGTGGATATGAGCTCAATTATACATACATTGAGAAGGCTTGTTTAACAATGGTATTCACTTCTCAAAAGTTCTGACACTACATGCTAGCTCACACAATCAAGCTAGTAGCAAAAAATGATCCTCTAAAGTATTTCCTCAGCAAAGCAGCTCTCACAGGCAGATTGGCTAAATGGGTCATGATTCTCAGTGAATTTGATATCCACTACATAGAGCGACGAGCTATCAAAGGACAAGTAATTGCAGATCAATTAGCTAATGCACCACTACTAGATAAAAAACCAATGGAGATTGAATTTCCCGATAGGGATGTTCTTAACCTTAACACCAAGCAATGGACCCTATACTTTGATGGATCCTACACTCAACATGGCTGAGGTGTTGGTATCTTGTTCATCATTCCCAAAGGACACACCATACCAAGATCATATAGGCTCATTTTTCCATGCACAAATAACATTTCTTAATATGAGGCACTGGTTATAGGGATCAAAATGGCTGTGGAATGGAGAATCACAGAATTGAAAGTCTATAGAGATTCACAACTAGTCATAAATCAGATCAACAATGACAATCAGATGAAAGATGACAAACTGCTACCATAAAAATGAATGGTGGATGATTTCAAACAATATTTATACACATCACCTTCGATCGAATACCCAAGTTGGACAATAGAGCAGCCAATGCAATGGATACTATCGCTTTACTCCTACAAATTCTAGAACAATAGAGTCGCTACGAGTTTCAGGTAGAGCAACTGTTTTCCCCATCCTATGACAATTTCGCATCCCATGTTATCTATGCCCTAACCGGTTCAGTCTCTCTATTATATGGAACAATATATGACTATCTCAAAACCAATACCCTACCCATTGACCTATCTCAAAATAAAAAACGTAACTTTATCCGGCAAGCCGACTATTATACCCTCACTGCTGATACTCTTTACCATCAAAGTCTAGATGGTAATCTTCTTCGTTGCCTTGATCATAATGAATCTGACTCTCTTTTACAAGAGCTTCATGAAGGTATCTATGGGACACATTCCAGTAGTCCTACTCTTGCTAAAAAATTTCTAAGAATGGGATATTATTGGCCGACAATGGAAAAGGATTCTTATCATTTTGCAAAGAAATGTCCTAAATGCCAAATCCATGGCAATCTTATACATGCACCAACACAGGAATTGCAGCCATTCAGAACATTCTGGCCTTTTTGCTCGTGGGGAATGGACTTAGTTGGCAAAATACACCCTTCATCTTCAAATGGACATAAGTTCATTATAACTGTAACAAAATACTTTACCAAATGGATTGAAGCGGTCCCCATGACCACATTGACTTGAAAACAAATTGCCTCTTTCATTCTGAATTATCTGATCTGCAGATATGTCATTCCAAGTTCCATCATCATAGATAATGAATGACCTTTCAAAAACTAGGATGTGCGAGAACTATGTGAACAATTCAAAATCCAACATCATTTCTCTACACCTTAGTACCCACAAGGGAAAGGTCAAGCCGAGGCATCCAACAAAACAATATTGAAAATCCTCAAGAAAATAGTGAATGATGTAGGAAAAGATTGACACGTGCAACTCAATCCAACACTTTGGGCATATAGAACTAGCATCTTCACACCTACAGGAGCTATGCCATATTCATTGGTGTATGGATCAGAAGAAATTTTACCCCTGGAAGTAGAAATCCCATCTCTTAGAGTATCTTTGAAAGACCTCATTCCACATGAAGATTATTGAGTAAATGAACTACAAGAGATAGAACTTCTAGATGAAAAGAAAAAAACATGCCTATACTCACCTCAAAGCATATGAGCAATGCATGTGCCAATGCTACAATCACAAGGTCATCCCTAGGATTTTTAAAATTGGTGATCTAGTACTCAAAAAAAATCCCATAAATCAACAAGATCGAGAAAAAAAAGGAAAGTTTGAACCTAACTGGTTAGGTCCCTATGTCATCATATCAGCCTATGGATCAGGTGCCTATCAACTAACAACTTCAAAAGGAGATGTGCTCGACAAAACAACTAACAACATCCATTTGAATAAATACTATACTTGAGCAGTTTAATGCACGGAAAAGTAAAAAAAATCAAAAACATAAACAAAATAAAAAACTACAAAAAAAAAAATCCAGAAAAGGCAAGGTGCAATAAAAACAACTGGTGAAAACTTGGCAACAGGTGCTATTGTGAGAGGACAACGCCTTGATCTATCTATACTAAAGAACTTTTATATCCACAATCCAGCACTACCAACCATCACCCAACACTTTATCAAAATAACATCATCTAGGATATACTTAGCGTAGTCACTATCCTAGTTTATCCGAAAATCATTTTATTATATCCCACCATGGCTTGGTAATCACTCTACATATCCACGTCAGGAGGTAAATTTAGCCAGGAGCAACATTGATCAATATTCTGTCCTAAGTCAAAACTTGCAACAGATTAAGAGGATCATTTCTAGCAAACCAATCAACAATCAAGAGAATAAAACATTGATACACTTAATAGATTCAAAACACATGATGGATGATTTTGTGAAGTATAAATGTTTGCATCTTGCATGAAGTTTTGACTAATTTTTCACTTGAACTTTTTTTGAACTATTGGATCTTCTAAAAATTTTCTTAACAATGCATCGAGCTAAAGAAAGTAATTGGGACTCCAATATTTTTTAGTTTTCTATCTGTGAGGCGATCACTTGTACTGTGCAAATGCTTGTCTCAAGATGTGATTTAAAGCATATCACTGAGGACATGGTTCAACTTTGTGCATACAACTAGTTTAATCTTGTTTGTTTATACACAAGCCACATTCAGGTCATCTTGGTTCAATTATACCTCCACGCTTGTGCCATCTTGCAAAATAGAAAATCATGTAAATTTTTCTCAGGTCATTATGGTTCAATTATACTATTATGCTTGTATAAATTTTCAACATATCCCAAATGCTCAATGATGATAAACACAATGAAAAGCAACAACACGTGACTATACAGGAATGACAAACGAAAGAATGAGGATGATCGATTAGTTTCATATCATTTTACAATTAGTTGCATATCATTTTACATTTAGTTGCATATCATTTCACAATTAGTTACATATCATTATCATTTTCATACATCTGATTTTCAAGATACATCTCACATCATTATCATTTCCATACATCTCATTTTCAAGATACATCTCACATCATTATCATTATCATACATTTCATTTTCAAGATACATCTCACATAAATATCATTATCATACATATCATTTTCAAGATACATCTCACATCATATCATTATCATACATCTCATTTTCAAGATACATCTCACATATCACACATCATGCATCATCATATCATATCCATCAAATATCAAATCACATGCATCTATCTAAGCATTACATCATCATCATCATAGAAACATCAAAAATCATATATAAATCATCATCCATCAAACATATCACATGTGGATCAAAGAAAACAATGTCATATATATATATATATATATATATATATATATATATGAAAAATAATCAAGTATACAAAATATGTCATGTTTGTCCCAAATATAACAAAATGATCAAAATACAATAGAGACAAGGTCTCTCAGGTATGACTATCTCCTGAGCATGATGGTCTCGTGATAGATGTCCCAGCACCTGGATCTCCAGGTGGGTCATGTCGAGGTAGCCCAATCACACCCCTACTCTCTGTCCCTGACTGACTCCAAGATGATCGAATAGCATTAAAGCTAGGGGCCCTTTGCTCTGTGGGGACTTGATCCTCATACAACCACCTATAGTACTTGACCACAATGGTAGTGTGCCATATCTCCCTCAGTGTATTGCATCGGGGCACCTGCTATCGCTCTCTCCAATCTCTCTGCAAGCTCCTCTGCTCGACCCTGATGCTCTCTTTATGTGTCCCGCTCTGCGGTAAGCTGAGTAATTTGACACTGATGCACCAATAATTATGTCTACAGATGCTACACTGACAATTGTAAGGATCTGATCTGAGCATCCTCTCGGTGAGTGGGAATCCAAATATGGAGGGCTACCTATGTCATGGTACCCCTTGTCCCTCTCCCTATCCTTGACAATGGTGGGGGTAGAGCATCTAATCTCCTCCTCTGAGTAGGTCATCTAAAATCATTTGTCCCACCCACAAATTCTATCACCTCCCCTGCTCGCCCACCACCCCCAACTCCAATCACCACACCTCCCCTGCCTCTATCCTCCATGGCTCACTGCACTACTCTCTCAACCCATATCCCTTTATCCCCACCAACTCCACCTCTACCTCCTCTCCTCCCTTGATCTCCTCTCCCTCTATTTCCACACCGACCTCGACCACCACGTCCACCATCTCCATCATCACCTCCTCCACCATCCCCACCTCCCTCATCAAAATCCTCTCCCTCCTCTCATCTCCCTAACCTCTTGGGCTGCTCATCCTCATCGTCATCAAATGAGGGAATCATCTTCGTTGGATCAGATATCCTGGCCACTGCATGAGCCACAAAGAGCACTGAGAACTCCTCTGTCATGCCTACATCCACTACCCCATAGGCATAGTCCCATATCTGGCCAACTAGGTGCATGTACTCCTCAACCGCCACAACGCTATCAATGGTCGGGCCCCACTCTGGCACATCTTGCCTCCATCGAGCATATAAGCATGCTCCCTGTGGTATCCCCTGCTGTCGTCCATACTGCCACTAAACTCGGCTATGTAGGGATCTCTCAATAACAAAGGGTGTCTGCTCTATAAAAAATTGTGACATATAGACATAAGGCATCTCCATCCCATCCTCCTCCCACACCTCGCACTCCATATACGGTCTCCAAACAACCATATTGATATCATCAAGCACCCTCCTCTAATGCTCTAGTTTTCACAGCTTACACTGGACAACTATCCCTATATATCCATATGCATAGGCCCATCCAACTAGCCTATCCCTGTATGGAAGTGGCCTCGCTACAGGAATGTGCTCCCATGCCCATACCCGTAGCAACGTAACCCCAACTGATAGACTCCCATACCACAAGTATACCACCTGATGCAAGTCCCTGTATAAGTGGGCCAACATAGAAGACCCCCATGCAAATCGACGACCCTGTGTCACCATATCCTCCAGGACCAACCCCATCCTACTGCCAGTCCCTTCGACCTACGGTCAGGACACAAGAAGCCACCTACAAAACCTTCCAGTACTGATGGTAGCGGGGCATAATCTAAATCAATGAAGTCCTGCCATAGGATCTCATATCCATAAATATGCTCATCATAAAAAATATGGCAAAGAGCCTCCATCTTTCCCTCCTTAGTCTGCTCATATGGAAAAAATGTACCTACCACAGGAATCCGCAAAATCCGCTAGCAATCCTCTGGTGTCACTGTAGTCTTACCTATCGTCAAATGAAAGGTACTGCTGTCGCTATGCCACCTCTCTGCCAAAGCTGTCAATAAACCCTAGTTAATGATATACTAGGGCATCTATAACAAAAAGGATAGTCCACATCTCTCAATGATGTCCCTCTCTACTTGTGTCAGTCATGGTATCAAAGACCTAGGTCTCAAAAATCGCTCTCACGACTACACAACCCCAAGCCGCTCCTGTCACAAACAAAACATGTCCAATATCAGTTTCCTCATGAAATCAAAATCCAAATCAATATCACATAAAATTAAATTAAAACATTGAAAATCTAATCAAGTTTCACATAATATACAAATCAACATCAACAGCAGATCATATCAACTTGAAACACCTCAAATCAAATCAAGTTATCTATCAAATCCATATCAACTTGAAAAACAACTCAAGTTTCAAATCCATATCAACTTGAAAAACAACTCAAGTTTCACATCCATATTAGCCTAAAGAACAACTCAAATTTCACATCCATATCAGCTTGAAAAACAAATCAAGTTTCACAACCATATCAACTTGAAAAACAACTCAAGTTTCCCATTCATATTAACTTGAAACACTACATATCAAATCAAGATCATATCAAAATCCATATCATATCAAATCCATATCAACATCAGATCAACATCAACTTGAAACATTGGAAATAAAATCAAGTTATTTATCAAATCCATATCAAAAATCCAAATCAAAGAACCATATCAGAGCTCATATTGGACAATTTATCAAAACAACACACAACATGCACGCAGATTGACTATCACACCCATCCCAAAAAAACTGGCAAACACCTACCTATCTTCATTCTACTCAAAATCCCTCAGAACATCCTATTTTCTCCAACATTTTCCACCTACGCATTACAAACTTTTATCTATGTGCTAAGCTGCAAGCTATGCACTACCCAAAATCTGCGATGCGCTACTGCATTCACCTTACGTGCTTAACTAAACCTATGCGCTATCTTGTTCTATCATTGCACCAAACTTTATCTATGCGCTATCCTAATCTACTCCTGTGCTATCGACTTTACCCTACGCGCTAGGTTACACCTATGCGCTATCCTATTCTACCCATATGAACCCCTATTGACCCTATGCGCTAGGTCTTATCTATGCGCTACCCTTTCCCCCCTACACACTACCCTATTAGCCCTATGCGATAACTTTCTTCTTGGTGCTATCCTACACTACCTATGCGCTATCCAACCCAAAGCAGACACTACCCTAGTTTATAAAACTGGACGCGCTACCCTTTTTATCATATGCGCTAGGGTACAAACCCTAAGCACTAAACTGTTAAATTCTACATTAAAAAGTGAAAAACATAACTAAAAATGACAAAACAAAAAACAAAAAGGGGCAAAAATCGATGACTTACCAGTGGTCCATACGTGGCGGGGTTTTGATACTGCCAAATGCGCTCGAATCATTGAGAAGCATAATAAACCAACATTTTGTCTTTCTCTCTAAAGGTCACTTTCTCCAAAGTCAACAAGCACAAATGATACAAATAAAACCACTTTTTACCTTTTTATAGGGTCAACGAAAATTAGGGTTGGGCGGTGGAACATGTATATTACTCATGGTCTCACATCTAACCCTAACAAACATCATTATCGGGAGATGAATCAAATTGACACATTCAACATAGACAAAATTTTAAAATGCAATGAAATTTATCAAAATCAAATCAAATTTTCAAAATTTTTGATTCATCTCCCGAGGGGGCATTATCAACATCATTTATCAAATTTGGGGCATGACATGAACATCTTGATACACGACATCACACTAATCACTGATCAAAATTTTGATGGCACATGAATTTTGTTTGAATCAACATGTGCACACACGTCACTTCAAAGAGGGGGAAAATGTAGACATATAAAAATGACCATATTCCTAAATGAATATTTAATGTTCATTTTATTCTCATTCCTCTATTTAGTTAAATCTAATTTAATTAAATCATCCACATTCCTCTATTTAATTAAATAAATTATTCAATTTATTAATTTAAATTCACTTAAGCCTTTTATATCATTTAATTGAATAAATCATTTTATTTAATTAAATCCCTTCTCTCTACTTTTAATTAAATTTATATTTAATTAAATAAGTTCACCCCAAATAAATAATTCTAATTTATTTAATCCTCCACTTGCAACCATAATTGAAATAAAGAAATTTATTTTAGTTAAATCATATTATCCCTCACCCACTTGCAAAATCCTACATCTCCCACTTGCCTCCTAAAGCATTCTTCTAGAACCCATCTAATCCTAATAAATTAGCCTAAATCCTTCAATTATCCCCTTTCCCTAAATTTGAGGATGTCACTTCTCAAATTTGGAGTAAAGTGTTCTAAAGGCATTAAAGCCTTTATGCCTTCAACAAGCTAACTTGTTGAATACCCCCGAATTTGGAAGGACTCTTAAAAATTTGTCCCCAAAGTCTTTTAAACCATTAATGGTTAACTAACTCTTTGTGGCATGGTTAGAGACTTTTTGCCTAACTCAACCCTCATCTAACCCAGGGGTCTCATCAAGCATTCATTGCTTTGACCATGGGTATCCCTTTAACCCTTGCATAAGAGTTTACCCTTTGGGTAAAATCTTTATCCAATGGATAACCCTAACCTAACCTTAACCCTTATCTCCTAAGGTAATCATGAGGTCTTCTCAAGAATTTAATGCTTCTTACCTCTCCTCTCAAGTAGTCTTATGTTGACAATTGTCACCATTTCATTGGTGAGAATTGTAAACATGGATTAATAACTTTTAATCCTGGCCCTTGATAAGATTATCCAATCTTGACCATCCATTGCCCTATTTTTCCTATAAATAGAGCCCTCATCCCTCCATTTTATCATCCAAGTCTTTAGCATCATACTTATACTCACTTTTAGCAAGCATCTAGCCTCTCTTTGTTATAGAAATAAATCTAATAATCATTTTAGAAGTATTTCTATCATCTTAGATTAAATCATATCACCAGTATACCATGTTAGGATAGTATTGTTACTAACTTTGTCATCTTATCATCTAGTTTAATTTATTTGTTAGAATCATGCATATATAGGATGCATTCATACTAATTTGTACTAAATCATCCCTCATTCTTGCATTTGTCATCCCTAAGTCACTTTTCTCAATGATTTGAGAGAAAAGGCATTGGCTTGAGGTAACTTGTGAGATAGAGAACCATGAAACAATCCTTGGGAAGTTGAGCTATTCCTCATAGCTCCATAACTTGTATCAAGAGTCCCGTGGGTGTGTGGTCAAGTCTTTGAATATTTTCACAATTTTAGTTTCATTGAACCGCTTTTCCCGCATACAATTACAAACCAAGCATCTACCATTACATTTGTAAGTACTAAGCTGCCTTATCGGTGTCTTCTAGTTTTGATCTTCATTTTTTATACTAGAGTTTTGATATTGTTCAAATCCAAGTTCACTTGAATCTCCATTCTATCTTTGGCTTTTCAATAATTCATCAAGTTATGCTGAACTAACCTTGAATTTGACCTTGTACTCACTTGCAATAGTCAGATCATCTCTTAGGATAATCATTTGTCTTTCAAGTTCTCATTCATTGCTTTGGGATTTCACTAATTCTATTCTTAGCATATCATTTTCATGAGCCAACCAGATGCATTCTTTAGATCTATCTTTCAGAGATCTCTTAAGGTTTTCTTAACTCATCTTCCGGTCTTCAATCTCCTTTGAGATCCTCATAGTTAGGGTTTGCATTTCATTCCTCATGATGATATTCTCTTGACTCAACTTCTAACATTTTTCATTAATGGCATCTTTCTCTTTATTATTATGATTTTGTAGAAGTTCCTTCCTCCTAGCTTGAACAAATGACAACCTCTCCTGTAGGATAAGAATGAATTCCTTGGCAGAATTTAATTCATCTTGTAACTTAAAGTTCTTTATCCTTTCAACATCATAATCTTCAAGTGCTAGCTCAAGTTGCTTCTGCATACTCATATCCATGGATTGCGGATTCAAGATCTCCCTCAAGCTGTTAGACTTCCTCTGAGGCACAAAGATTTGATACCAATTGTTGGAATCCAAGAACACTGAGAGGGGGGGGTGAATAAGTGTTCTACCAAAATATTTAATTTTAACCTTATTATAACATGCATTCACCAACCGGTAAACCAATACATATATAATTGAAAGAAATAAAGAAATCAATGAACCGATCATACAAATTAACACCATAACACAAGAAATTATACATGGAAAACCTCAAAGAGGAAAAGCCACGGTGGGATGTATGACCCACAATATCAATCCACTGGTCATATGAAAAGATATTACATAATATGGGGGCCTGCACATGCAGGAAGGCTTAAAACCTAGACCAAATTGCTCAACACAAAGGAGTCTGATTGACTACAATCACTTTGAATAATAAAACATAATATTGAACTCATTTAATGCATCTTCTATGCCTGATTGAGTTCCGCTTCAAGCTCTGACTGTTTCAATTTTGAAAACCCTAAACCCTTACCAGAATAACCTCTTACATAATCTTCACATTACTCACAACATCAACATTTGTCTCATTACAATTATATCCATCATATCCTATCATATCTCTCCTATTACAAAATGATCTAATCAACTGACCTATATACCCTTACAGTCCTTCATGACTAATATCAGTTTACATAGATAATTACAAAATGATTATACATGTCGGCTTAATATATATATATACATAAATATCAAAATTAATTGTTGATTTCCAGATCTCCCAATGATGTCGACCTCCTATGCAAAGATTGATTTAGTGGCGAATATTCGCTAATAGCAAATTTTTCACATCGACAACCTGAGAAATGGTGTATATTTTGTACCGACTGGGTGTGGCCATGTCACTAGAACATTATCAATTTCTGTCAAATTCATGACATGATCGCTATATGCTTTATGCAATTAAATGTTTCTATGTGAGGATTTCACTAATACAATATATGGTGGACACACGGTAAATTTAATTTTTTCGCCTATACTCTCCAAGGTTTCCTAAATAGATGACCATAATTCGCCTATAGGCATATGAAGATTTGTTATCCAGGAGGACCCAATTTGCCTGACATTTTGATAATGCGTGTCTCCATTCACCCCAAGTTTGGCCAACTATATTATATTTGCCAATTATTTGGACAACCCATAATCGCCTCGAAAATTATATGTCGTGTTATAGTTACGCGAGATTCGCCAAATATTTGTATATTATATAAAATTTCCACAAAATTTGCTATATAAGGATTGGTATAAATACATTCAAAGATCAGATTTATCTCTACACAATCTGGTGGGTTCTAGGCTCTGAATTCTGATCAATAACAAAGTTTCTGACTAAGAAAAATCAATGCTGTATACTACATTGGCGACTGCTAGTGACCTAAAGGTGAGCGATCATATTTTTGAAGTGTTATAATATTATTATGAATTTATCTATATTTTTTTGCATTGTTGAGTTCATTCTTATTCAGTGGAGACCCGTTAGTGCCAAGTGGTCAGTCGGGAGATTCAGACTTTAGACATCTAGATTGTAGGTCATAGAGCCAATGAAATATATATTATACTTTATAGTCTATTATTGCTACTTTAACAAATTGATATTTTTTTTGCAGCCTTTATTTCGTTGGAGATGTTGAACAAGAAGAAGGTTAGGAAACCTGAATGTGGGGAAGTCCATGAGAGGCCAACAAAAAGCATAACGTTGTCTTCATACTTTGGCTTTGGAAAATATTGTGGTGAAAATCAGGAAGGTACATCATCACAAGTACAAGTACAAAATTCATAACCTACAACACATGTTGAAGAGGATGATGAACCTGATATCTCAGATCAGGATGATATTGAAGAAGATTATCTAGTAGATGTCCAAGTTAGCCGGAATGATAATGCCATTGATGATAATGCATAAAAGGGGAAAAGAAAAGCTAGATCAAAATAGGATCAACCACAATAAAAAAAGGATCGGGAGTGGGATATGTTAGTGAGGATTTTTCAAATTAATTGGGCATCAAAGTATCCATTTATTGAACCAGTGGAGAATCCAATTGAAGGAGAGCCTCCAAAAAAATGCAGGTGTAATATTTGCACTTGGAAACATAACAAGGAAATTAGGTTACAACTAAAATTTGACACCATAGAAAAGCATATGAATAAATTTAATGAAAAACAAATGATAGATGGAGTTAAAAAATCAGGGATAAGATGGAAAACAAAGGAGGAATGTAAACATGTGAGGAATGCCGAAGAGTATTATTTTCATGAGAAATTGTAGACAAAGCCTACTGATGTTAAAGGTTTTATTGAAGCTAGTTTTGGAAAAGCATTGCAAATAGAACAACTGGAAAAAGTTGTTCAGTTAAGCATTTTTTTTAATATTTTGAGCAGAGTGCGTGCTATGACAGATTTCCCATCAACTAGTGATTTATTACATTTTTTGAAAGTTACTAACTATCCTAATAGACACTGGTTAGTAAACAGTGGATGAGAATGGGCAAGTTGTCTTGCTAAGGTTGAAAAAGATGTCAAGGAAAAAATAAGAGTCAAACTTTATTACATTTTCTTACGACAAAGTTATGACAATAGACAATACTTCATGGGTATGCATGCATATTTATACTGTACAAAATCACTCCTGCCAACCTCATCTACTATTTGTTGCTAAAATGAAGGAGAGTGCGACAACAAATTTTTTATTTCAACTAGTAAAGAGAAGTTTAATTGAATATGGAGGTATGGATGACATGATGGTTGCCAAAAAATTGGTGTGTGTTCGAGAAGATGGAGCTTCAGTAATGCAAGGTCACAGGAAGGGTCTTTGTACAAAGATTAAAACTTCATTTGCACTGTACATTACTGCAATTCACTACATGGCTCACAAAATGAATCTAGATTTTGGAATTGTGAGCAAGTATGCTTCGGTAAAAAAATTAAAATTTTAATTTGAGAGTTCTACTCACTTCTGTCGAAGTCCCAAGTGATTTATGGAATTTCAACACTTTGCTGATGGAATAACTAATGGGAACAAGATTCTGAAGGATAATGATACCAGATGGATCTCTTTGGATGGTCCAGCATATTGAGTTTTTTTAGGATATCCATCCTTGATTAGACTATTTAACACAACTCGCGAGGAATCAGAGCAACCAAAATTTCCTGACCATCTTTAGAGGTTAAGTAATCTAGAGACACTCTTAACTTTAGAAGCTCTTTTGCCCATGCTAGAGGAAATGAGGCATATTATGAAGGCTTCCCAAAAATTATCTCTTGATATTGCAAAATATGCTACGCTGTGTAAGACAGCATGCATGACCCTCAACAATCTCTATCAAAATCAACCAACACTATCTAATGAAAAAATTGTTAAGTGGCGAACACTTACAGATTTGAATAATCCTGATAATTTTTTACAAATCGGTGCAAATGGGGAGGTATGGGCCAATGTATAGGGAGTTGAGATACCAATGTACTTCTATGCCATGGTTGACCCCGAGGAACCAGGAAAGCGCCCCAGGAAGCAACTAGCAAGAGTTACAAGGGAAGATTTCGACAAGATTGTTGAGTCTGTAACTACTTCTATGAAGAAAATTGCCTATGATCTTTCGTCACAAATTAGAAGTAGATTACCTCCTGACAACCTACTCGAAGCCATGTCTATTGTGTTTCCTCAATATTGGAGCCTCAACAGTGCGACTGATTTTCAAAGTAAGCTACTGACTTTGATAAAATAATTTTGCATATCTAGAGAATTGAATGGAGTAACTATAAATGGAATATTAGAAAAAAATCATCTTAGAGAGAAATCATCTCATTTTGCATACACTATGAGGGAACAATATGGCACAATAGAGAACACCCGTGAAGAGGAATCAATAACAAGGCTTTGGAAATATATAACTTAGAACACAATGATGCGTGATTCAATGCCAGAATATTTGAACCTTGCTAATTTATGTCTTACCATGATATTGGGTTCGATGTTTGATGAGAGAGTTTTCAGTGCTTTGGGGTTCCTAAATCAAAGCTAAGAAACAAACTAGACAAAAATTTAGAAAATTGCTTGAGGCTCTATACATCTAGGTATTATGTCCATACTTTTCCTTATGATAGGGCACTACAAATATGGAGGTCCAAATTTGAAAGAAGAGGTTTGGGAAACACTTCAAACCAAAGTACTAGTGGGACTACTCACTTATGTACTGGACCTACTAGTAGCATTGAGATGTAGTTCAATGAAGGTATGTAGACTCAGAGTGAAGAAAACACAGACAAGAATCAAGAAAGCTCTGAATTTCATGAGGATGAATGGAAACTGTAAGAGATTGGTATTTATTAATCCTATTATTATATATCATCATTCATATTACAAAAGCATATTATTATGGTTGATAACTTGATGATATTTTACGAGTGTCAACTTTTTGCAATTAGAATTTAATATTGATTTGTAATGATATTTTTCAACTTTCTATTTCCAGATTTAAAATAGCATAATAAAAGACCATAATGTGTTTATTGATACAAAGATGTTTATTTAGACATGTTGAGAACTCAGATTTTCATTAATTCTTTCAAAATATAGCCATATGATACAATTCATTGAATACACCACTCTATGTGATTCTGCATGCAAAAGTCAATACAAAGTTTCATAACCCTTTGCAAATGACCCTGAATTCCTTTTTATAGAAACAAGAGAGTAACAACAGATTCAGGTAAATTTGCAACATGTGAAGACTCAACATCAAAATCACAAACTCAACACAAACTCACATGGCCATCATAGGCCGGATTAGCAATTTAACAACTACTACATGTCTGATGTCTCCTGTTCAAAAAAAGACTTCAAAATTAAATATTAATTCAAGCCATGACAAATTAAACATAGATAATAGAAGTGCCCAAAACCTAGTAGTTAAAAATAGAGAAATGCGAAAAATGTTAAAACTTGGGAGAATTAGAGAATACAAATTTACAAGTTGAAGGTTTGCACTGTGCATCATAGATTCATAGGCTGAATTAGCAATAGCGAGTACTAGTTTTTTCCTGTTCATAAAACAAATTTATTTCAAGCGATGCCAAATTCCAAATAGAAAAAACATAAAAACTTGAAATTAAGAGTAAAAGTAGAAAACTGTGCAATATATACTATGATTCTTAAGATTTTTGTGTTAGTTTTTGTAGGGTAATCCACTCTTCATCTGATGGAAGGTCAAGGTTCTTTAAACTATGGAAAGTCAAATGCAACTTCGCTAACAATCCATATTTAGAAGAGTGACTTGACATCACTGAGTAAAAGTAGAAAACTGTGCAATATATACTATGATTCTTAAGATTTTTGTGTCAGTTTTTGTAGGGTGCTCCACTCTTCGTCTGATGGAAGGTCAAGGTTCTTTAAACTATGGAAAGTCAAATGCAACTTCGCTAACAATCCATATTTAGAAGAGTGACTTGACATCACTGTTTCACCCAATACCGCATTCAGAGTTGTAAATGGTTGGATGAATTCCAGAAATCTTTGGGGAGTTGTGTTCTTAGGAAGAAAGTCTAAATTAGACTTCATTTTTATCTCCATGTTTTTTTTTGTAAGCTTCTTTTCCAATGAATTTATTTAATGGATCAACAGTCTTAGGCAAACCAAGTTTAATCAAAGTAGTTGTCTTTTCTTGCAGCTTCAATATCTTTTTGCCATATTTATCCATATCTTCTTATGTTACCCTTAGTTTCTGGCATTTTTGGAGGATAGATGATGTCTTAACTGTGGCATCAATGTGGTTGTTAATTTCCTTGAATTCCAAATAACTATCATTGGTATTGTAGACTACATGCAAAATTTATTTTGCCATATCCTCTTTTGAATAAACATGCATTCTCTTCTCAACGTGCCTTTTGATTTTCATATAAATTAATCTCAGATTTTCGTTCAATTCAAACCATTCAAACAACTTGTTACTCTGCATTATTTTCCCCCAAATTTTTTCTTGTATATACTTCGTTGTATTTTTCATATTATCTTTCAATCTATCCTCTGAAGTTTTAATTTTATCATTTGCATTGTGCAGGTCTTCTTTCATTTGTGTGTTGGCAAATGCACATTCCGATGAGACATTGTAGGTGATTGAAGGTTTTGTCATTGATGTCAACCTTACAATCCTATGACATCAGCAAGGCAATTCACCGGCACCACCAAGATCAGATTCTACACTGGCACTCAGACTACCGACACCGGTAGTAAAAGGAAGCATACTGACACACGAAGCCGACAGGAATTTTATTGTAATATATTTTGTTTCTTATTGTAAAACATTGTAAGCCGACTTGACATGATGTAAAATTACTCCTATATAAGAGAGATCATTGTAGAACATTGTAAGAAGATGGGATTATTATGGGTGAATGTAATTAGGCAAAATAAGGCAGACCTATTATGCAAAATATAGGTTAAGGGTTTATGTAAGAAGCAAAGCTATAAACTGGTACTGGATCTAGCATAGTAGATGCTATTTTGAAGAAGTACAAGACATTGGATTTATATAATCCATTTGTAAGTCAGTGAGACTTCCTATTTTGTATTTGAGCAGTGAGCTCTAGGCACTTGGCCTTCCTGCATGTGCAGGTCCCTTTTGTAACAGTAATATTCTCTTATTGGCCAGTAAGTGAATATTGTGGGCCACAAATCCCACCGAAGTTTTTCCCACTCCGGGTTTCCTCGTTAAAATATTGTGTTATGGTGTGGTTTTAATGTGGTTGTTTCTGTCTCTATTTATTGCATTATTTTCTGCTTACCGGTACATAGTTTTAAATTTCTCTACATGTTTTAAGTTTAGAAATTCTAATTACTAGTCAGATACTGATTCACCCCCCCTCTTAGTATTTGTGGGAATCCTAACAATTGGTATCAGAGCTTGGTCCTCTATTTTTAGAAGCCTAACAACTTGAGGAAGATCTTGTCACCGGTAGGCATGGAAAATTTGATGAAGCAATTGGAAGAAACTCTCTCAGATTTTGATACAGAAAAATTAAAAAATATCAAACTTGAAGATGATCTAAAGGCAGCTCAGGAAATTATTCAAGCACTTCAAGAAAATATTACCATTGCAAGAAACAAGAGAAGAGAACTCTGTGAAAAGATGCAAATTAAGGATGATGAAAAAGAAACTCTTAATGACCAGATTTGCAAGTTGAAAGAAGAGAACATGCCAACAAGGAATGAGATGCAGGATATGACTATGAGATTTTGTATGGAAATTGAAGATAGAAAGAAGAATGAAGAAGATTTGACCAGAAGACTAAGTGATGCAGCAAATGAGAACACCGGACTTAGCTATGAAAATGATTTGTTGAAGATAGATCTGATGCATGCACAAAATGACTCAAATGAACTTATGAGACAAAAGGAAATCTTAGAAAGAGAACTAGATACTGCAAATTAGCACAAAGAAAATTCAGGAAAAACTCAGAAGAACTTGGTGACTTGCTGAAGAAATAGAAACCTAAAGGTGATACTTGTGGAATTGGCTTTGAAGTTGGCGAAAGCTCCGGTACTGCAAACACACAGGATCATAGCAAACCGGTAAGACAACCTACTGCTTACAAATTCAATGGCAAATGCTTTAATTTTAATAAGTATGGTCATAGAGAAAATCAATGTAGATCTAGAAGTTATGAAAATACCAATACACCCACTGGTTAATGTTCAAAATGCAACAAAATTGGTCATGACTTTGAAAATTGCAAAATGAATGTAATATGTTATGTTTGTGGAAGATTTGGACACTTATCTAATCAATGCAGAACATAAACTAGCATAGGTTATGGAAAGGCTATTCAGAAAAATAATGTGACTTGTTATGCATGTAACAAAATTGGGCATATTGCAAAATTTTGTAGAAGCAAGTCCTCACCGGTAAACAACAAAGGTCCTAGCTTGAAAGGAAAAGAAAAAGTTGAAGAAGTTAAGCATGAATTGTCAAAACAATGGATTAGGAAATCAGAACTAAATGTGGATAGGAATACTCCTCCACTGGCAAGACAAAGTACTCCTCCACCGGTAGAATAGAGTAACACTCCACCGGTAGGAGTCTCTTCATCCAATTGAAGAAATTTCTTTGAGGGTTAGGTAATCAACATGAAATATGCTATTATTCCATCAGATGATGGTGAAAAGAAGAAATCACTTCTATACTAGAAAATAGAGTTAAGTGATTACTTAACTGACATGCAATAAATAGGATAGTTGGCGAATTAACATTATAAATTAGTGGTTTTTGGCTCCATTTTACTTCACTGAGCATTCAAACATTCGAAGAGCATGAAATCTCCATAGCTAAGGCATTTCAAGCAAAGAGGCAAGGCATTTCAACAATCAATCTTTCAAAGGCAGAAAAAGGTATTTATAATCATGAAATCCTCCTATGTACCTGAATTCATAGCAAACCCTATTGTTGTGGAAGTAATCAAGTGCCCTAGGCCCATATTTGAGTTAGTTCCCGAGATAGCAAAGAAGGATGATGATGTAGGTGCTTTTTCCCAAATTCCCAAAGGAGTTGTTTATGCAAAAGACCCTAGAATTTATATCCATTGCCATATAGAAGAATTAGGAGATGAAAAAATCAAGAACATGTACAAAACATTTATTTGTGATGATTCTGGTAATGTAAAACCTGAACACCAAATTGTTGAAACCCTAGGACTCATAGAAATCCTCAACATTCCAGATTTCCCCAAGGAATTCATAAGGATAGTGTTGAGTAGAGTACATGGTGCATTCTTTTGGCTTGATTCGGTTAATAAAATTACCAAGGAAGCTGTGAAAGCTGTAACAGGGTTACCCTTTACTGGTAATAGTCTAGACAAGACAAAGAAGGTCTCAAATGACCTCGTAATGAACTTAATAGGTGCAACATCTGACAACAGATCTGTAAAGGTGAATGATGTGACTGACATAAATGTGAGATTCATTAGCATGATTCTAGGTTACAAAACAACTCATGCAAACAGATTGAACTCAGTTTCCAGCTTATGCATAAAAAGTGCACATGATATGGTTAAAGATAATGTGAAAATTGATGTATGTGAATGGTTAAAAGATGAATTAATTGATAATCTAGGAAATATCAAGAAGGATAAGAAAGGGACATTTGTTGGCATTTTTGTTGTTTATGTTGTGATTGTCATTGATGGACACACACTTGTATTGATATCCTCTTTATATGTATGAGCTCATGCTCAACCGGTATTTGTTCCAACTGGTATGTGGTATACTAGTCTTTAGACTAGTGGTGATTTTGTAGAATGTGTTTCCCATTCTGAAGCAGCATGTCGACCCCAAGTGGTTCATAGATCACAAACAGTACGAGGGAGCAAAGCGGCACAACACATTCTTACCAGTCTTCATTATTGTCAAACCGGCAACCGGTATCTTTGTATGAACTGGTAATACTCTGTGATGAGTTACCAACCGGCATTTTGTGATGAGTTACCAATCCACCGATTGTTTGACGGTGTCGACACATTGACGATTTTTTTTGTGTCGTGTTACTGAGTATGTCTAGATTCATTGAACCTAGGAAATTGTAATGTAATCCTATTGGACCGACATGAAATCAGATTCCTTTAAAAGGACATCATGTCTAGGGTTTTTAAGTTGTTGCTGAAAGGGTTAATGTTGAGGGGTTTAAGGTGGGAGTCGAGAATGATCTTATCTAAAGAGATCAAGTTGTAACTATGAGAGAGAGAGAAGATTGAAGTAATGCTGGAATGCATTAGCTGTGAGCAATACCGGAGCTAACCAAGTAGTTTGTGCTATTAGATAGATCAAACACTTGTTGATTACTCACATCTTTGACAAGTCTGTAGCCCTTAACCAGGCAGGCCTCAAAGCCTTTGTAAATTCTTCTAACAAGGTGGTTCACACATGTGAATCTAAAATCCTCTAACAAGGTAGTCTTTAATTGGACTTATCTCCTAACAGAGATTGAGATTCCTAACAAGATTTGTTCTGGTGAAGAACATTGTAAGACCTTAACCGGTCTGGTTTCTATTCTATAGATAGTGACTTGTGAGTTCCATCTCACCGTGGTTTTTCCCAATTGGGTTTCCACGTCAAATATCTTGTGTTATGGTTGTATTGTTTCTGTGGGAGAACGCTTTATTCGCATTTTGGTTTGCATGTGTGGTAATCGGTTTGACTGTTAGACTGCTTTACCAGTTTATCTTTAGACTGTGTAAGTGTTTTAGTGCAGAAGTTTTTGGCATACTAATTGACCCCCCCCTCTTAGTATTCATCAACATTTACATTTAGAAATTTACTTGTATGTCTGATGTTACACATAACCAAATAGGTTCTTGATATAGGCAACAAAAACCTTGGATTTGACATACCGGTAGGAAAACAATTAGCTGACTTACTAAACAACATGGGTGAAAACAAGGAGAAGAATATCAATGAATATTTTATAGCACTAAAGGCCAGAATGAACACCAGAGTCAGACTGTCACAGAAAATTGTGGATAAATATAAGGATGACATATGTTTTGTGATCAAGAAAGATGAGATCTGGATGGAAGCAGTGACCCCAAGAACAATTTGGGTTACTGAAATGGGCTAGGAGACCGATGACCACATCATTGAGACATATGAAAAAGCCCTTCTGGAAGCACCCAAGGAACCTAAGGAAGAAATATTTGGCAGTGCTAAAACCATTGAAAGCTAAATTTAATCCAAAAAGAGAGTGAAGAAAGTAGAAGCAACTGTGAGGAAAGGTTCAAGACAAGAAAAGGCTATCAAAGAAGATGTATTGAAACAAACTGGTATCATCGAAGATGAGTTGGAAGCACTACAACCTGAAACTCACCTTTCACTGGTAGCTACTTCATTAGAGAGTGATATGCCTGCAGCATTTAAAAGAGTTGTAAGGAAAAGAGAACCTTCACCGGTATCCACTCCTTCACCGAGAAGAACCAGGCAAAAACAACAGGCAGTGAGGTCTTCGGTCAAGAAGACAACCCCCAAGAAGAAGAAATTGACACCAAAGAAAAAGACTCAACAAAATGTTGCTCCAATTGATAAATTGTTAGATGAGATCACAGAAGAAGGAAAATTTAAAAACATCAACAAATTGTATGACTCACTATCAGCTAATGATAAAGAAAAGGTTGAAAACAGTGTCATTTTACACTTGGATATCTATAAGAAGTTCTTAATGCAAGTTATAGATGAACTACTAGATGAACTATTCAAGAGACTAGAAGCAAGAAGACAAGCTGTGGTAGAGCTTGACAAGAAAATAAAAATTGAAAAATTACTTGCTGTCTACCCAGTTAACTCTCCAAAAGAAATAGATGATCTAATTGCAAAGGCCAACTGGTCAGTATTCTCTACTGCACACCGGCATATTGCACTAATGGTTGGAAGAGTAAATGAGGTTGCAGAGGAAACTACAAACAGATGGGATATATTCCTTGCGGAGAAAGAAAAATAGGAAGAGTATAGGAACCCCAAGCCTATCAAAGTTTATCAAAAGGACAAGGATAAAGGGAAATGCAAGATTGGTGGTCCTCCAAGCTTAAAGATAACTGATAATTTACCCCCACCACCTCAAGATACTCCACCGGTACAAACAAATGAAGATCAACTGACAGATGACAATATGGATGTATCACAAGAGGATACTAATCCTAACTCTGAGGTACTATACATTGTGGATGTTGATACTCAAAAGGTCAACATTGTGGTGGACAAGGACACAACTGGTAAAACCGATATGGCTAGTGAGAGATTGGTAAATGATAACACTGATAACACACTAGAAAAACCAGCAGATGATAACATAGGGCAATAGATAGAGACACAAACAAAGCAACAAATAGAACAACAGGCTAAGCAACAAATAGAACAACAGGCTAAGCAATAGGCTCCAGAACAACAATAGGTAAATACAAAATCAGTGCCACCGGCATCTAGTGAACAAGGTCGACCATTATTTAAGGAAATGGAAACACAAACTAACCTACCAGAGGTCACTACAAGCAAGGATAGTGCTCCCATCGACAGAATTTAGTATGTTGGTTCCTCTTCTACAACATTTAAATCAACCAATGTAACTGAAGTTCTTTTAGATTCTTTGAAGAAAACAACAGATTGTAGTTCATAGGCTTATGAAGCTATAGATGACACAATCCCAATTTTGAAGATGATAGCTCCAAAATGCAATATAGATAATAAGGATTCTTTGAGTCAACTTGACACTTTGTCCAAGTATATTACTAACAACACAGTGACAATTGAGAAAATAAAGGAAGATACATTCAAAGAGAAGTTAGAAAAGGAAAAACATAAATTCTTTGAGGATCAAATAAAGAAGTGTACAAGGGAATTTGACACACTTCTACCGGAACTGTGCACCACACTTAAGGAATTCAAAACTTTGTATAGAGACACTTGCAAGACAAACTTTTTAACAGTTGACATTGACAAAAAAATAAGCAAGATACAAGAGGAAATTAATAAGCTAGCTGACAATTTTATTAATTCGTCTGATTCATTATCCATTTTTGAGCAAAAGATATTAGGTTTTGAGGAAGAGTTACTAAAGTTAGAAAGAGAAAAGGAGAAAATAAAAAGCCAGGCTAAGGATCTGAAATGGAGATTAAGTCCAAAGTTGGACTACTTAGCATGTTTAAGGAAAGAAATATCTGAAGCATTAGTACAGGGACAAAAAACACCAGTAGAGCAAATGCAGCACCTCACCGGTACAGTTCAAAGAACAGAGGCAACAATAAAAGATAGTAAGGAGTTTCTTGAAAGCCTAAATTTAATTTTGGCAGATATTTTTCAAATTGTAACCACCAGATTACAAGGTTGAGACAAAAAACCACACTTTATTGACACCTTGACAACCTTTGTCATTGATGCCAAAGGGGGAGTAGTGGAATGAGAAAATAATCAGCAAATGACTCATCTACTCAGGGGGAGTTCATACATTTTTGGTAACATATTTTTGGACTTCAATTTTTGACATACTTTTGAATTTTCTCATGAGTGTTGCCATCAATGCCAAAGGGGGAGATTGTTGGCAAATGCACACTCCAATGAGACATTGTAGGTGATTTAAGGTTTTGTCATTGATGGCAACCTTAAAATCCTATGACACCAAAAAGGCAATTCACTGGCACCACCAAGATTAGATTCTATACCAGCACTCAGAATACTAGCACCGGTAGTAAAAGGAAGCATACTGACACAGGAAGCCGACAGGAATTTTATTGTAATATATTTTGTTTATTATTGTAAAAATATTGTAAGCCAACTTGGCATGATGTAAAATGACTCCTATATAAGAGAGATCATTGTAGAACATTGTAAGCAGATGGGATTATTATGGGTTAATGTAATTAGGCGAAATAAGGCAGACCTATTATGCGAAATATAGGTTAAGGGTTTATGTAAGAAGCATAGCTATAAACTGGTATTGGATTTGGCATAGTAGATGCTATTTTGAAGTAGTACAAGACATTGGATTTATATAATCCATTTGTAAGTCAGTGAGACTTCCTATTTTGTATTTGAGTAGTGAGCTCTAGGCAACTGGCCTTCCTGTATGTGCAGGCCCCTTTTGTAATAGTAGTATTCTCTTATTGGCCAGTAAGTAAATATTGTGGGCCACAAATCCCATCGAGGTTTTTCCCACACCGGGTTTCCTCATTAAAATATTGTGTTATGGTGTGGTTTTAAAGTGGTTGTTTCTATCTCTGTTTGTTGCATTATTTTTTGCTTATCGGTACACATTTTTAAATTGCTCTACATGTTTTAAGTTTAGAAATTCTAACTACCGGTCAAATACTGATTCACCCTCCCCTCTCAGTATCTATGGGAATCCTAACATTGTGCAGGTCTTCTTTCATTTGTGCACATTTTTTTCTTTCTTCCTCTACTTCCTCTTCCAAATGTTTTTCTTTTTCCTTCTCATGATCTAATAGGTCTTGTATTTTTCTTATTTTGGCAACAACAGACTCATAACTTTTGTATAATTTTTAAAAACTGGCTCTTTCCTCATCAATTTTTTTACTGCTTTTAACCAATTTTTCACTGAGGTCCTTCAATTCGGCATCCATCTTTTCCTGCTTTGCAATTTCTACTGTAGAGCCCTAATTTTTTATCCTTTTCTGTAAATCATTGCACTTGTTATCTGTTACTTTCCTCTTTGATTTTTTTCGTTTGCCAGGTCTTCTTGCAACTTTTCTATTTGTTGTTTACAATTTATTTTTTTCTCTCTCCACCTTTAGCAGTGAAGTGTAGACCACTTTGTTAGTCCTTTTTGACAAACTAATTTTGTCCATATTATGTACTTTGAAAACTCCATTTGGAGGGTTTATCTTTAGTTAGGGGCATAACAACCATGAAATCCATCATATCTTTGTGTGGGTCATATGTTGGAAATACCCCGTTCCTTGTAAGTTGTTCGTCTAAAAAATTGAGTCAGGGCAACCCTATGCAATGCTCTATCTTTTTCCTTATTTGGATTTGTTGTGTGTTCAAATTTTTTATATTAATTACGAAATTGAAAATCTAGGCTTGCTGAAGAAATTGAATGTTTGAAAGGTGAAATAGCAGAGGCTCCAATTCCACCTATGCCTATGGTTTTAACTAATGCATTACGAGGATTACCAACAACCATTCCTGATCTTATCCCATTGTCACTTTCATGTGTATTTTTTATAGTCTTTTGAGGGATCTGATCTAAAGCTGCAAATGATAGATTTGTAGTATCAGTGGCACTTGATATAGGATTTTGAATAGTATGAGTATCTACCACTAGTGGCCTCTTGCAAGAGATTTTTTCAATTTGCACTTGTCCAACACCAAGACAACTAGTATCAGTAGTAGTACCCATGCTAACCCCACCAATCATAGTGGCACTTGACTGAACACTAATGAGACTACTATCCCCATATTCCCCACCAGTGGTAGTGGTACTTGATTCACCACTGATGGGAATACCATTATGTGGTGGTGGTTGTGGATTTGAACTTGAAACAAATGTAGGTGGACCCTAAGGGTAATGAGAAGTACCTTTCTGTGATGAATATGAAGAATCAAGTCCAATGACTAGTTTAACAGGAGATTTTGATTTTGCATTTGATGGAAGTTGAACTCAAGTGGATACCAAATGCCTTCTCCTCTGCGACCTAGACCACCACCTTCAAAACCCATTTTTCCCACAATGTTTTCCCCTTTGCTATATTTTTCTTTCATGGACTCATTGACTCCACCTAATATTTTAGGGACTATAGTAGTTGTTGGAGTGGGCTCAACCTCATACTCATTTTCATCTTCGCTCCTGTCATATGCTATTGTGGGATGCTCCATATTCCACAATTTGCTAAACTCTTCATCCTTGTCGATCAACTCAAATTTTGCACTGGTCTTTGGTTCACTAAGATTCTTCCTCATAGTCCAAAAATCATTTATTTTGGTTTGAGTCCAATAACCATCTTTACATTCTTGCATAATTGTTTTGGGAATAGATTTGTTAGATGGATTAGCATATTTTTTGTAGAAATTGTAGGACCTCCTATTTTGGATGCCCTCCTCTATTGTCCTTTGTGTGTGCAATGCCATAATTTGTGATGGCATTTCTTCTATTAAAATGTTATTGTCAACAACAATTTTCTTCCTCTCTTTTTTTACCTTATCTTAGGAGTCCATGTTTCTAGGTTTTTCTAGAAATGTTTTACTTTCATGTTGACATAATGCTGAAGCGTTCCCATTTTTCTTAAACCTTGCTTGAACTACACCGATTGGATCATACTACTAGAGACCCTCATCACCAAAACTAAAAACTATCAAAAAATCACGTGCCATATTGAATGCTTTTCTCTCAAATGTGAACCCTCCACATGAGAAAGGCAAGGTAGGAAACATGTTCTTCTTTTGCTAACCATGGAAGTGACTATCTCTATTCTCCAACTGCCATACATATTCCAATGCAAATACCCTCTCTATCACATGTATTGGAAGTTTGTAGGGTTTTACTGCTGATCCGTAAAACCTTAACACAGTGTATTCTTCCATGAAGAACTAGTCAACCAATTGTATGTTACTTTCAAGTTGAATGAAATCTCTACAAGACACAGACAATCTAGGCATTGGAGTGCTTATAATTTCATTATACATTGGTGCCAAAAAGAAGTCTACAAAATGGTTGTAGTTCTTTCTGTTATCATGCATCCTTATCTTTTGTGTCCATTCATATATTGGACACTCTATTATGTTCTGAGTCTTCTTATCAATCTTATAGTTCACAATGTGAAGATTGTGTTTGTATTGTGTTGTCTTTGATGTCAATCAGTACGAGATGACTACCGATAGAAGAGATGGTTGTGCAACACTGCTATGGAGGAGTATATGATATGATATCTTTGATATCACCTTGTGCTGCAAAACACTAGTATGATAATGAAGAGTGATCACTGGTGACACTGGTACACAAGTTAGTGCATGTTTTGTGTGGATGAAATGGCAAGGAAAGTATGTCAACTGACAAATGGAGTGTTGACAATGAGCAGGTTGCTTGGATGGTTTTTGTGATGAAGAGGCAGAATGTTACCTAAATCACACCAACATTGGAAGAGAAGAATGAATAGATCACTGGTATGCTGTGAAGTTGATGGACAACAAAACTCTCACCGGATGAAGATGCAGTCATCATGAAAAGCTATGACTCACAATGGATGTGCTCACATTAGATCACATGTTCCTATTTGAATAGATGTTGCACATCAAGGGAAACCACATGAGTACATTGCAAGATGTAAAAGATAAGGTGCCACTCTACTAGCAAGTGGAGCTTATCTCCTATTATGCACTGTGTGCAGAAGAGTGAAGAGGTAAAGGCAAGTACTTGAAGGCTCACACCGGATCCATCGGTAAATTGAGGGAATGCCTTAAGTACATGAGATTAGGGTTATGCACTGGATTGACAGAGAAGGAATGTTGAGATGCTAGTATATTGGAAGTGTGAAGTGTTTGTCACCTTGACAAACTGGTAGAGGAATGAACATAATTGATCAGGGAAAAGGTAAGGCTAAGTAGATGCAGTCAGAAGTAGATTGACCTGATTGAAGATGGAGTGTTGTGAACGTTGATGACATGGTGTCATCAAGAGTGGTAACCGGTATGTAAGCCCATCGATAATATGAACAAGGTGCAGATACAAAAGACTTCCCGCTTGATGGGAATGTTCATGCTTAGGTCAGTCATGTCTGAAAACTGGTTTGAGGGTTACACCGATAGATTAAGAAAGGTCATGTCAAGAAATACAACTAGAAAGGTGTCATATGCCAGTAGGGTTTGTTTATCAGTAGATGGAATTGGTTATTTGGATTTTCGGTGACTAGTCATGAATCGATAGAGTAGTGTGATGAGGTGGATACCAACAGTGATGCCACAAGAGGATGAAATGGAAAACATGCATGAGGTGGCGAACCTGCATCAGATAAAGATGGAATGTACATCGACAGGGTAGGTGTAGAGTTGGTCAACATTAATAGAAGGTCCCATAAATCATGAGACATGTTGCAGATTGTTGCAGGGGTTTGTGGCTCAAGGTCTGAAGGACAACTATGAGCCAGCTAAGAGTGATTGAGGAGATCAAGGCAATTAAGGAAACATCGCAACAAATCTTGTGTGTTTTGACCAAGAGATCTACTGTTAGGATAAAAAGTAGATATCTAGAGATGGAAGGCATGATCCAGGAGGTACGTAAATGGTGAAGTTGTGCAGACTGGCTATCTCAAAGATTAGATTAGACAAGATCTAATTGGATTTGGTTTGCCTCGAGGGTGGTGAAGAAACCCTAACTGCCTGATTTTTGAAATTGTCTTTTGGTGGTAATGGAAGAATATGGTGCTACTATGAAGGGTGATACTTCTACATGTAAGAGAAAACTAACAAAGTGCTTAATGAGCATTTGAGAAGTGAGTGAGAGTGAGGGAGAGCCTAGTTGAAGCATTCAACTGGTAGGAGAGAAGTGTTGGCATTATAACAGACAAGAAGAAGGTTGGCATTCCAATTACAATGAGAGATTGTTGGCATTTCAATAAGGATATTGAGAAGGTTGTTGATGACTATGGATATAACTAATTAAGGATGATTACTGTCTTAATATTATTATTTTGTCATTGATGTCAAGAAATTGATTTTCTAATTCAGTATGATGTTGCCATATCTTAAGAAGTATGATTTGATGAGTATAAAGATGTCGGTAAAAGACACAGAAAGAATATGATGAATAAGGGGATAAGTTATTCAATGGGAAACTATTACTGAGTTAGACAATGATGAGATCATGATGTTTAGATTGTTTTGATATCCTACATATGCTATTGTTTGAAAGGTTAATACTATACTATGTTACTGAGCAAAGAACCTAGTCCTACCCCTATCTTCCATTCACTGACCGATTTCGGTGAAAGCATCAATTCGATGACTCTATAGAATATCTTTTAGGAGTTGATGCTGATTTACGCACTTTAGGAGGTTTTCTAAAGGTATGCAGGAAACAATAAATAGGGAAAAGGAATTGAAGACAAATGCTCTGACCGAGACTGCATTGATACATAACAACATGGAATTCACTTCTCAGAGGAAGAAATTATGTTTTTAGTTCTTTTCTTTTTGGCATTGTTGTCAAAGGGGGAGAATACCTATGAAAGGGGGAGAATACATAAGAAGAGAAGACTACAGATTGGAAAGAAGACTGAGAAAACATGAGAAGTTTAATGTATGGGGGAGAGCATTTTAGTATTTCAGAATTGCACAACAATCTGAATCCGACTCAATAAAGTCAAATCAATTGGTTTTTCCATCAATACCAAAGGGGGAGATTGTTGGCATTATAACAAACAAGAAGAAGGTTGGCATTCCAATTACAATGAGAGATTGTTGGCATTTCAATAAGGATATTGAGAAGGTTGTTGATGACTATGGATATAACTGATTAAGGATGATTACTGTCTTAATATTATTATTTTGTCATTGATGTCAAGAAATTGATTTTCTACTTCAGTATGATGTTGCCATATCTTAAGAAGTATGATTTGATGAGTAGAAAGATGTCGGTAAAAGACACAGAAAGAATATGATGAATAAAGGGATAAGTTATTCAATGGACAACTATTACCGAGTTAGACAATGATGAGATCATGATGTTTAGATTGTTTTGATATCCTACATATGCTATTGTTTGAAAGGTTAATACTATACTATGTTACCGAGCAAAGAACCTAGTCGATAAACCCTAAGGTTATCGCTATCGGTTAATGAAGGCAAAATGTCTACCGAGTGAAGTTTAGTATTTACTGAGTTACAACCAAGCTATAACATAATGCATTAAATGTTTACATGTGATATTTAATGAAGGAAGTTGATGAGCTGGAGTGAATTAAATGATTGGTAAGCCATGTATGAAGATTGTTAAAGAATCTATGGTAAAGAAAGATCGGTAGGAAGATCTACAACTCAGATTAAACCGCAATACCCTAACACAAGTTCCAAGGTGAAAATGCAAGTTCAAAGGTACGGTAAAACATTTTCAGATCGAAGGATACATTGAACCTGGACAAGATTGAAGACTTGATGGCTATGATTGATCATGGGAAATGTGATAAAAAAGATTAAGCGGTTGGAAGATTGTTTATAAATAGGAAACTATTGATAAACAATGTATGCGGGCAAGTGTATGTATAGGGATGCTACATAGTGATTACTGAGCATAGAAGCTTGAAGACCTGTTTTGATAACAGAGTATATAGCCCAACAGAGGGACAAGATAAGTCCAATGAATTGATTGTATTGAGCAAATAAGAATCTGCTTTAGCATTTTTAGATGTGAAGTTGTAGACATATTTTTATTACTGTTATTTTGAGAAGTAGCAGAAAATCTCTTAACCGAGTGGACTTAACAGTCTTATTTGTAAAATCCTCTAGCAAGGTGACATTCTTATTGAGTGTTTGAAATCCTTTAACAAGGTCACTTCTAACAAAGTGTAGATACTAACAGATCTGAGGGAAATCCCTTAACCAGGTCACATCTAGCAATGTGTTTGTAATATTTAACAGGATTTGCTTTTAACCGAGCATACTCTAGAAGAGTATATTTCTTAGTGGGTCCAAAATCCCACAGTGGTTTTTCCCTATTTGGGTTTCCACATTAAATCTGGTGTTATGAGGTTTATATTGTTCAGATGCTTTTGAGTTTGCATGCTTGATAGTTTTGGTTATATGACAGATATATATGTTACCGAGGTTGAATCTGATGTTTTTATGGATGATTAAGTTTGTATGATTCACCCCCCCCTCTCATCTTGTTGGCTATTGGATCTGTATTTATATTAAGTATCAGAACTATCAAGAAGAACTAGTAGTGTTCATATTGGCAGAGCAGAAGTGAAGGAGACTGTAGAGAAGGTAGACACAGAACTGGCAAAGAATTATACCGGTGGATATCAGAGAGTAAGGTGGAGATCTAGCAGAGAAGAAGAAGAGGACAAAGTAACGGTAGAGACCAACATTTAAGCAGTAGAAGAGTGAGTCGATGTAGCAGAGAAGGTATCTCACTGGTAGAGTAAGACATATGATAAGGTTGTAAGATTCACTTGTAACAAGATAACTACTTATGTATTTGATGCCTATATTGTGAACATTGAGTTGTAGCTCGGTGTAGGAGTTGGTGCCCTAAAGTTAGGGGTTGGTTCTCCTTGGGTTGGTACCCTAAACTTTGTAACTGTGTTTTCATTGTGAGGCTGGATTGGAGCAGTAGACTCCAACATCATTGCTCACCGAGAATTTTCCCATCTTGGGTTTTCCTCGTATATGCAAGTGTTATGAGAAGTCCCTTGTGTGATTGCATTTGTGTTGGTCTCCCCACTAATAGGGTTTGCATCATGTTAGATCTATGCTCACACAAGGTTAGTAAAGGGAAAAGAAAGTTAAGAACCATTGATTCACCCCCTCCCCCTCTTAGTGGTGCATTGTGTCTAACAGATTATTGGTCTCAAATATTGCATGATACTTGGATAGAACTAGATAACACAAGTAGGATTAGAACCTAAATGTCTTACAAGAACCTTTTTTGATCATTAGTAATTTTTTTTGCATGGATTGAACAACGTGCTCAAAAAAATTATATCTTACTGGTTGACTTACACAATGGATATTAAAAATCATTTCAAGAAGGCTTGCATCCACTTACCTATCATTTTACAATCCCAGGAAAAATGTCAGCAAGGAAATAGTATCCCGAACCCATGGAACAAAAATGTTTGAATTATAAGGAGGCTTATGATTCCGATCTAATGGACTACCACACATTATTAGAGCTCCAATAAATGAATCTCTATGACTTGGATCAAGGCTCTCATAATTCTCTGCTAGCTTTCCTAGGTCAATGTGGACGTTTGAGTTTTGTGCTTGAAACCCTAGGTTCAACAAATGAGCAAATTCTCCCTCGTTTATGGATAGAATTTCCTCTTTTGTATTTTTATTGACAATTGTTTTTTTTATCTTCATCATAATTTTTGGTGCAGACCATGACAAAATTAGGGCGAGGGAATACTTCAGATAACACCATGCTTCCCAATCCAACGTCTCATGATGCGATTTTATTTGTTTTGTTTTAACATTGTGTTGAAAACAATAATTTTTTCCCTCCTTGGATCTGTCGCCTTATTAGACACTGCATATCTAATATCTATGATATGGTTTTCACTATGGGTAGCAAGGTCATAAATATCATGGTATTCATCAGTGAAACCTGGTGTTTTAACTAGTTCAGTTAGGTCTATTTTTTTTCACTTGGCTTCCTGTTGAACTACTACTTCCCATTTTCCCCATCACTATTATTGCTAATAATTCAAAATAATGCTAGATACAAGCTTGAAAATACTAACCCTCAAATTGAAGCATGAGATTAAAAAATGTAAGAAACGAGGGATGTAGGTGTTCTAGATTTTACCCAAAATTTCTATTTCACTAGATTGACACAGACAGACTCTGTTACAATTTGCATTCCTCAATCTAGTAAGCATTTCCGAATCTCCCTCAATTTACTGGTTTGTCTATGGAATAAAATACGATTATAATTTAGGAGTCACTTATTTTGAAAACACTGAAAAGTACAAAAGTAATACCTAAAGGGCAAAATATCTAGAATCCTATTGTAATTTTATTAATTATCATTAATATCTATTCACCACCAAAGGACAAAATATTCATTGCTTTAGTCTAAATTCTGAGGACAATGAACACGTCACCATTTACTCGAGTGATGAGTCACTTTTCTGGACTTTTTTTGAAGTCTTTTTAATCGTTTTCAACTTCTACCTGAAATAGAACTTAATTATAGATAATTAAATGTAAAACGTTCAATTCTGGGTCAAGTTCTAAAAAATGTGTTTACTTCCCACATTCGGGTCGAAATCCACCCTAAGCCATTGATCTATGCTCATCCAATGGACGATGGTATCTATTGTCAGTTGTCGTGGGTCCCATGACTTTTGCCATTTTTTGGGCACGTCACTACACTCAAGTCATTTTTTCAGACTATTTTTAAGGCTTTTTAATCCTTTTCAACTTTCACCTGAAATAGAGCTTTATAGACTTAATTATAGTTAATTAAATGTAAAACATTCAATTCTGGGTGAAGTTCTCACAAATGTGTTTACTTCCCACATTCGGGCCAGAATCCACCCTAAGTCATTGATCTGTGCTCATCCAACAGATGATGGTACCTATTGTCAGTTGTCATGGGTCCCATGACTTTTTCCATTTTTTGGACACATCACCAGACTCGAGTCACTTTTCCAAAGTTTTTGAATTCTTTTAATCCTTTTCAACTTCCACCTGAAATAGAGCTTTATAGACTTAATTATAGTTAATTAAATGTAAAATGTTCAATTCTGGGCAAATTCCTCACAAATGAGTTTACTTCCCACATTTGGGCCGAAATCCACCCTAAGCTGTTGATCTAATTGAGTATAATCTTGTTATCTAATTGAGTTTGAGATTCTTGAATTTTCTTCTAATGAACTTGGCCTTGAGTCTAATAATATGGTGAATCTTATGGATAAACCGAAACCTCCTAAAGATCTATGCAATATGCATTACCTTTGATCCTAGTGAGACTATTGAAACACTTGATGGCCCACTATATATCACTGCAAAGATCAAAAACATACTCTCACGAGGGGTTCTCATTGATCCAATGTGTATGGTGAATGTAATAACTTAAGAATATCTTTATACTTTAGAATTGCATGAAGTAACATATGATAAATTTGATTTAGTGGTTAAGATTTTTGATGGTTTCTCTTGTCCTACTATAGGTTCTATTAATCTTCCTGTTAAGGTTGGTACTAAGTGCTTAGATGTCATTTTTGCTATCATTCTTACATCAGATCAATTTTGTGTGAAGTTGGGACATCCTTGGTTCTCTTCCATGAAAGCGATCCCATCTACCATTCATAAATGTCTCAAATTTCTTCATAAAGATAAAATTATAACTATAAATCATAACATGTACCAACCCATGCATGCACTAGTTCAAAAATTCAACAAGAAGTAAGTTGGACTTTTAATTCACTTATTTTTCGCGAGATAAACATCTTTTTTTTATATTTATAAAATTATAATCAACGACAATCAATGTACAAATAATTAATGGAACGAACTGGATTTTTTTATATATATTAAATATAGAGGAAGAAACATTACATAAAAAAGATCACAATATTAAATTTATTTCCATTGTTTAACAAAATATTGAAATAACGTAGCTCATAGACAAAAAAACATTTTCAAAATTATCATTAATAAAATGAATAGAAAGAATTTTTATATCCATAAGAGGCAAACCAAAACGAACTAGAATTTGCAAAATTATCATTAATATTTATGTTTCAGAAATTTACAAGTTTTACATGTCTGATACTTGAGTTCCTCAAAAACTTCAAAGCCAAAATGAGTGAGCCATTGAGCCTCTGAGGTTACGAGGACATAGCCAAAAAATAAAAACTACTAGGGGGTCAGGGCTAGGGCACAGGTAGTGGACGCATTCATGGTTTACCCTAAGAATCTCACCCTCCCTCCATGTAGAATTCTTCAAACATTATAAGCTAAGAGAATTCTTCAAGCCAATTGCAGTTTGGAAAGTTGTCCAAGAGGAACCATTTCCAGAGAAAGTCCCTACCAATCTGTGCCCATTTACTGTGACGCGTCAACTGCTCTGCATTCAGGTTTAAAAGAAATGATTGCTTGGCCACTGACACTGTTTGGTTAGGGAGGAGAAGATTGGTTAATTCATTCACCCAAAGGATCCCCACCCCTACTTCTGCAAAGATGACAACAGTAACATCATCTCCAAGGAAGTCTTCTTTAAAAACCTTCCTTAACAACATCAACATATCCACCTTTTCTCCTTTGAGGTCTAGAAGAGAGGCCCAGAACTGGGACATAACATCCGCGTTAACACAATATCTATTTTCGTTACGTAGAAAGTCTCTGCCCAACACCTTCCTCACAACCTCATTAGTGAACATGCCAACCTCCTTCCGGACTGATTGGAGGGTTGGGTTTCTAACGGAGCCCAAAAAGGCCCTCTGGTCCTCCATAGAAATTCTTCTCAAGCGGATAGGAGTGTCCATCTTGAGAAATTAGACTACCAAATTAAATAGCCTGAGCTTATAGACCTAAACCAGAGGCAAAATTAGAATATCGTGAGCTCCGACGATTTATCTACCAAAGCCTAATTGAAGACGAAAGAAGCAAATATCGTATATAAATAGCTGAAGCTCGTGATTGTAATAATACCTTCTCTAACTGTATTAATTGCTTTAATTTTTTAAAAATCTTTCATATATCTCTGCAAATATGTCCCATAAATGTATGAGTACCAAATTGGAAACAACTATAAACCAGTACCAAGTACCACATTGAAAGTCATGGGGACAAAGTGGATTACAGTTAGTGACTAGACATATATTAAATGACCAACATTATCAATCGGGACATTTGATACGTGTCTATTCAATCCAATTCCATTTCGAGCACTTTCTGTCAAAGTACGTTCTCTTTAGAAATTTGGGCCGAAATAAAACTTCAACCATTGATCTACGATCATCGAACAATTTAAAATCATTGATGGATTTTAGGTACGTGTCACCCTTCACGTGTCAAAGAGGCCGCACTTATTGAAACGTCATGCAGAGTCTAGACTCAATGTGATGTACTGATGTGATGTGATGTATTACGTGTCTTGTCTATTAATGGCAATGAAATCATGAAATCGCCAATAAAATATCTATTTCTCCACAAATAACAAAATATTAGCCAAACAAATAAAATAATTTTCAAGTGGTGGATAAAAATCGCCAATACGCTTAAATAATTTTTCCTTTAGACTAAAATTTTTCGCCCATACAATTATATATTTGTTCCTTTAAACGAAAAAATATTCGCCTCCTACAATATATATATTTCCCCATAGAACAAGGTATTATTCGCCAGAATTTTATAAATTTTCTTACCTTAGGAAAAAATCGATAATACAATTTTTTTTTTTCCTACTTTGAAAAAAAATTTCGCCATCAATATGAAAATTTTCCCCCAAAAATAATGTTCGATTCGCCAGGATTTTACACTTTTGCTCGGGGGTGGTTTCTTAAAGTTATCCCTAAAAGGAAGCCCAACTACTCATGACACATGAGACCCAAAATGAGAAGAAAGCATCTAAGAGTGATAGTGGAACTCAATCTAGAATGCAAGATGTATTTGGTAGTGATGAAGAACGTGAAGAGGAAGTTGAAGCTAAGTTAGATCTTGAAGGTGAACTTGTGAGTGCACTTGAGGAACTCAAAAAATTAAGAATACAAAAAGTGTAAGAATGCTACTAGAGAGGAACATGACCAATTAAACAAATGTCTTCAAGAGTCAGAGAAAACTATTGTTAATCTAAAAGCACAAGTAGATTATGCTAAAAGGATAAATGAAGTAATAAAATCCGATTTTGATGCTAAGAAGAGTAGGTGTGAGGAGTTAGAATCAGAAGTGGAGACATAACAAAAGGAGTGTCAGAAGCTAAAAGATGAAATGGCAAATCTTAGAAAAGAGCTTGAGAAGTGCCAAGATGATCTCAAGTTGAGAATGAAGTATGAAGGGAGCTCCAATGCTTTGGTTGACATGTTAAAGAAGCAAAAACAATCAAATGACTCTTCATACTTAGGATTTGAAATTGGACATTGCTCTACTAGTGGGGAGACATCAAAAAGAGACATAAACTTTGTATCTACAAGCTTGAATGGTCATGGACAAATCTCCACAGTGAAGAATGCTCCAAGAAGGAAGATAGATCTAACTACTATTGATGAAAGTCTGAAGACATGTGTTTCTTCTACAAGGAAGGATAATGCTGATAAAAAGGGTAAGGCCAAGCTCAATGAAGAAGGCTTCATTATAGATAAGAACTCAAGAAGGAGATATAGAAGATCAAACTATGCTGCTGCTTAAAAGACCGCGAACAAGAAAAGTTTAGAACATATGATTGCTACAAATTAACATCTTAGGATCCTCAACAAAGAGAGAATATATAGTGCCAACATGTCCACAAGGTCTCCACCCAATAGGAAAAATAAATTTTTAAGTTACTGTTGGACACAATGGATCACTGAGAGGGGGGTGAATAAGTGATTTAACACTTTTTCTTTAATCAGGGATATACCGATACAATATGAAACAAATAGAGTGTTGACCGGTAAGACAAACTATGCAAACTAAGTGTGTGAAAGGATTTTCTATAATATCAAAATAACAAATACATAAGAATGCATCAAATAACAACAGATATATGAGGAAAACCCAATGTGGGAAAAACCTCGGTGAGAATAGATGTTGGAGATCTTCTGCTCCAATCCAACCTAACAATGTAAATGATCTGATTACAATTTTAGGGCACCAACCCCTAATTTATGAGCACTGACTCAAAGGAGCACCAACCCCTGAAAAATTTATAGGCTGCAACCTAAAAGAGCTACAACCCCTATATTAAGTATCTACTTAGTGAAGACAATATGAAAACTCAAATACATAAATAAATTCCCTATTGGAAATGAAGTTTTGCAATCCTCCAAAACTCTTCTCTACCGGTTTCAATCTTATCGGTCTATGAAAACCTCCACACACACTACAACACCGTCTTTATGCTGGTCTTTACTCTATTGAAACTTCTCTCCCTCTGATTGTTGGATTCACTTCACACCTGCCCACACTTTGCTAGGTTCTGTCTCTGTCAGTTTGTTCTTTGTCGATTCACACACACCTTACCGGTTTCTCCTTTAACACACAATCACTTAAGATTTTTCTTGTTTTTCACTCAAACATTTTTTTCTACCTCTCTTTCATTCACCAACATCATTACATGTTAACTAGCAATGAAAACATTAACGATTTAGACTTGTATATTTAAAAATGAGTCTTCCTGCCAAAAACCAATTCAAACTTCATGTGGTTAGGGTTTCTTTCCTCTGACCAAATCTTTATCCAATCTGATTTGATTTGCCTTTGGATCGCTCACCTGATTTTAGGGAGATACATCTGTACATGTTTTTATTCATCTAGTGCATGTTTACTAAAAATAGCAAACTTCACCCTGGTTTATGACCTTGATCTTTGCCAGCCTCATTTCACCCCTGTTTCTAACTGAAGGTCAATCTACAATTAGATTTCATGCCTCGATCATAATTCCAGCAACTCCCTAATCATTCTTTGTTGTCCATTCTTCCTTGAGTCGCATCAGTCAGATAATAACCCATGATTTGTGGTTTTATCATTTAATGTCCACCAACTACACAGATAATCATGCCAATGCATAGTTCACCGACCTCTACATGTTTTCCACTTCATCTCCCAATGGCACACATCGACATACTTTCAACTCACCAACTAAGAGTTCGTTCAAAACTGAACATCCCTACTGGTATACCCAACATACTGTATAATTACTTTTACCAAAAGCACATCATACTGATAGTTTATCTTGCCTTTCAGTATGTCTTTATGCCATTCATTCTGTTTAGCTCACTGAGTGTTGTTGTGATTCATCTAACATTTTGCCTCTTCACCATAAATAAACAACCAACCTTCATATCAGTTTATGCCTTACCGATTATAACTCAAGCATGCCAAATCACTCATGCATCTCACCTCATATTGGTGGTATGATCTATCAACTCATAACATTCTTCTCTTCTTTATATCGGTTCAATTTTCTTCATTATGGTTGACACACTCTATCGGTAACCTACAATACCGGTTGACATCAATGACAACTCAATGCCAATAATCTCCCACTTTGGCATTGATGCCAACACTTTCTATTCTAGTTTCTCTCCCCATTTGACAACAATGGAAAAGGGAACCTTACTCTGACACCAATAATAATTCTAGAGTCTAACTAAAACCATCTCCCTTGTCTTCAACTAGTAGGACATATTCTCCCCCTGTGTCCATGCTTCATGATTCAAGAGTTATAAGATAGTAACAATTGTTGACTCCCCCTAAACCATACACCTCCCTACACATTTAAGTGATGTTGGATGGTGGGACAACTCCTATCTTTTGTATCAAGTACTCAAATTGTTAGGATTCCCACAGATACTGAGAGGGGGGGTGAATCAGTATCTAACTAGTTTAATGATTTTATTAACTTAAAACATGTAGAACATATTAATATTGTATACCGGTAAACAAAAACTAATGCAATAAATAGAGATAACAACAACCACATTAAAAACACACCATAACATAGTAGTTTAATGAGGAAACCTGATGTGGGAAAAACCTCAGTGGGATTTGTGACCCACAATATTCACTTACTGACCAATAAGAGAATATTACTGCTACAACAGGGGCCTGCACATACAGGAAGGCCAAGTGCCTAGAGCTCACTGCTCAATTACAAAATGGGAAGTCTCACTGACTTGCAAAATGGATTATATAAATCCAATGTCTTGTACTGCTTCAAAATAGCATCTACTATGCCAGATCTAGTACCGGTTTATAGCTCTGCTTCTTACATAAACCCTTAACCTATAATTCGCATAATAGGTCTCCCTTATTTCGCCTAATTACATTCCTCCATACTTACAAAAATGTTCTACAATGATCTCTTATATATATGAGTCATTTTACAATTTGCCAAGTTGACTTAAAATGATTTTACAATAATCAACAAAATAAGTTACAAACAAAATTCCTGTCGGCCTCTGTGTCAGTATGCTTACTTTCACTACTAGTGCCGGTGGTCTGTGTGCCGGTGTAAAGTCTAACCTTGCTAGTGCTGGTGGATTGCCTTGCCAGTGTCATAGGATTGTAAGATTGTTATCAATGAAAAAACCTTCAATCACCGTACAATGTCTCATTGGAGTGTGCATTTTCCAACACAGATGTGCGCAAAGGAAATGACTTGGTAAATATGTCAACAATCTACTCACTAGTTGGAACATACTCTACTATGACCTCCTTGTTTTCTATCTTCTTCCTCAAGAAGAGATACTTGATTGCAATGTGTTTTGTTCTTGAGTGCATTACTGGATTCTTGGAGATGTTTATAGCACTCAAGTTATCACACCAAATCAGAATAGGTTCCGGTATCTTCACCTGTATGTCCTTCAATGTCCATTTCATCCATTATACCTGTAAACAACATGTAGTAGCTGCTATATATTCAGCCTCAACAGTAGATAATAACACCAAATCTTGCTTGATGTGCCATGATACTAAGTGGTCTCCTAAGTAGAAAGCACCTCCACTTGTTGGTGCGGGGGCACCCCAACAATGAAGCTCCTTTTCCATTTTCATATTTGTTGTAATAAAGATGCATTTTTGTAGGAATAATTGTCAAGTTGGTACACTAATAAACCACTTGGTCAAACTTGGTCAACAAATCTATGGTATACTAGGAAGAGTCAATTTTGTGTGTCTTGTGTGCTTAGGGTTCATTTGGATTCCTTTGGAGTGCAGGAAAATGCATAAATGGTATATAGACCAAATGTTGCAAAAGGTTATCTAAGTTGCACTATCGGCATAACTTATCTCGATAGAGTTGCCTTCTTGAAGAATTTTCATCACGTATCGGTGTAACTCATTTGAGTACCACCTGATAACTTGATGGAGGGGCGACATTTCAAAGGAGTTTTCATCGGGTATTGGTGTAGCTATTTTGCTCCACTCGTGATGACCCGATAGAGTAGCAAACTGAAGGAATCGACATCAGGGATCGGAAGTTGAGGATCTTGACTTACCTTGACAACCTGATAAGTCAGCAGACTTGGAGTTTCAGTGTTGGCAATTAGAGAAGTTGTTTTGAAGTCGTCCTGATGGCTCGATGGAAAAGTAGATTTGTGTGTACTAGTTATCAGGCATTGGCAAAGTGGTGTTTAAGTTATCCTGAAGAGATGATGGAAAAGTGCACCACCTTGAGAATGTTTCATCAGACATCAGATGGAGAGTTTTTGAGCTACTCTGAAGACCCAATAGAACCACTTGATTGTAAAAACTGGCCATTGGGCATCGAAGGACATGTTTTCAACCTATGCCGATGACTCGATGGAAGTTGACAACTACCAGAAAATATAACTGAACAGGAATTCGGTCTCCCAACTCCTCCTAATGGCTAGGCCAGTTTGGATTTTGGTTGAGGATGTTGGTGGGGATCTATTTGAACAAGTTTGAATCATTTCCAAGAGAGAGCAGAATGATTCCACGAATGTAATTGATCTTTTGGTGCGGACAAAAATACAGTTGTAGGTTTCACAGAACATCTTTTAGTGTTGAAAAAAATCAATAAGTTGCATTGATAGGACTTGGCATGGCATGATGGTTTAGAATTGTGTAGTTCCATTTGTTTTCAGTTGGCTTAGGGACTGGGTGGACACATCTGAGTTAGAAATTCTTCTTCTCTGGTTTGACAGCCAGGGTAAGGTGCAATCAAGATTTCATCTAGAGATGGATCTAACTTGAGATTTCTGCATTGGACCACAATGACCATTTGGGGAGTTTAAGTTACATCAATGTATGTTAGGACTTTGGTAGTTGTAGCTTAGGAAGTGTCATCACTTAGGTTCCACACCATACCCTAGGCTAAGCATACTATTAGGTCCCAGAGACAACTGAGAGGGGGGGGGAGTGAATCAGTTGTCTAATAAATTCAAACCAAAAACTAATTAACCAACTTAATGCTTAATAGTGGTAAACCAGTTAAGTATGCTGGTAGATAGTGTTAACAGTAAATTTCTATACCGGTAAGGATTAATGCATGAAACATAAACATAAAGTCATCCACAACACATAAAACCAATATTTGTATGTGGAAACCCTGTAAGGTGAAAAACCACGGTGGGAAACCTTACTCACAATCAAATGATACTACTGCAGATAGTAAGTGTACATAAATGGGGTGTGCACATGCAGAAAGACCAACAACCTAGAGCTCACTGCTCAATCACAAAATGGGAGTCACACTGATTACAGTTGGATGGTTAAATCCAATAAGTATGTACTGCACAAAATAGCATCTTCATATGCTAGATTCAGTACCGATGTAATGCGGATATGCTTATAAAAAAAACTAACTTCACCTTCAAATGATGTCTTCATGTATATCCTTGCTTGATCTCGCATATACCTTCTCTCAATTCTTTTCGCATTCCACACTTGATCTTACAAATAAGATCTTACATTTATACCATACTCTAAGACCAATTTTAGTAGGTCGGCTCTACAAGATATTACAATAAAACATTTTTACAAATAATATAGTATCTGATGCAATAACTGATTAAACATGTCAACTTAATGTATTTATAACAATAATAAATCATCTCCATAGCGTTCCATGCTGATTTGGAAAAGATAAACCTGCCAGTGTAACCTTAGATAACCTAGACCTATTTGCCGATAAAAGCAAATATGCAAATATGAATATACCAATGATTAATTCTTCAAAACAAAGTGTCCACATGATATCTTTGACATTACCATGTGTCTTTCATATCATTCTAGGTATTGGTGAACAATATATCCTGCCGGTGAACCATATACCAGTAATTGTTGCATAGTTTACTTGCTTGCCGGTGAATGTTGCTAGATCTCCAAAGTGCTTGTTTTCAGTAGGTGTTGACATCAATGACAAAACCATACCAAAATACCAACAATCTCCCCCTTTGGCATTGATGACAACACAAGATGGAAAAACCATCAAAGTACCAAAACAGAAATGTCAAATACCAAAAACAACAATCTCCATTTCTCCCCCTGGGAGTAACATGTGTTTATCCAAAGATTTATTTTCAGTACCAATATTTCCTCAAAAGATAATGTGTTTTTCCATAGATATCTCTCCCCCTTTGACATCAAATTCCAAAGCTACAAAATTTAAGACCATACAAAATACCAACTACTCCTAAGAAGTAGCTTCCTCATCAAATATCAGAATAAAGATTTGTCTTTTTAATTCTGCCGGTTGATTATAATCATCAACTGTCTAAGTCTCTACCGGTGGCGGTATGACTCCAAGCTGATCTCTGAGATACTCAAAAGTCTCCTTAGGCAAAGGTTTTGTGAAAATATCTACAAGCTGTTCTTTAGTATTCACATAAACCAGTTTTATCTCCTTTTCTTCAACTTTTTCCCTTAAAAAATTCAGTTTGATAGAAATATGTTTTGTTTTAGAATGTAATACTAGATTCTTAGATATATCAATTGCTACAGTGTTATCACAGTATATAGTAATGGGTTCCTTGCATTTTACCTTTATGTCTTTCAACATTTGCTTAAGCCATAATACCTATGTATAGTTAGTTGCCACTGCAACATATTCTGATTCTGCTGTTGATAAAGATGTACAACTCTGTTATTTACTTAACCAAGAAACTAATCTATTTCCAAGAAAGAATTCTCCTTCAGTGGTGCTCTTTCTATCATCCACATCTCCTACCCAATTTGCATCTGTGTATGCACATAGGTCAAAATTTTCATCTTTAGGATACCATAATCCAAGATTTGTTGTGCCTTGTAGGTACCGGAAAATCTAGAAACAATACATACTACATTCATAATATCAGGCCTGGTTTGTGTCAAATACAGTAAACCTCCTATCATAGATTTCTATCTAGTTGGATTAACAGGTGTAGATTCATCCCTTTGAGATAATTTGTCATTTGTAGACATAGGTGTGCTTACCGGTTTAGAGTTCTCCATCCCAAATTTCTTTAGTAATTCTTTCAAGTACTTGGATTGACTCAAAAATATACCTTTATCAGTCTGAAAAATCGGCAAACCTAAAAAGAATTTTATTTCTCCAATCATAGACATTTCAAATTCTTGTTGCATTTCAAGAGAAAACTCCTTACATAATTCATCTTCTCCTCCAAAGATTATATCATCAACAAATACTTCAATAATCAAGATGTCATCATTAGTTATTTGTAGTATAAATTGCTATCTGCATTTCCTTTAGTAAAACCAATCTTTAAAAGATACTTATCCAGCCTTGCATACCAAGCTCTTGGGGCTTGTTTCAATCCATACAGAGCTTTTCATAACCTGCAAACCATATCATTGTCATTTGTCAAAGAAAATCCATCAGGTTGTTAAATATATAATTCTTCTTCAAGATCTCCATTAAAAAATGCACATTTAATATCCATTTGATAAACTTTGTATTCCTTGTGAGCAACAAAAGCCAAAAATAATCTAACTGCCTCAATTCTGGCTACCGGTGCAAAGGTTTCATTTTAATCAACTCCTTCTTTCTGAGAATATCCCTTACACACTAGTCTTGCTTTATTTCTGACAACCTTACCATTTTCATTAAGTTTGTTTCTAAATACCCATTTAGTTCCAATTACATTTTTATCTTTAGGTCAGGGAACTAATGTCCAAGTATTATTTTTCTCAATTTGTCCTAATTCTTCTTCCACAACTTTAATCCAAAATTTATCTTCACATGCCTCATTGATAGATGATGGTTCAATTTGAGAAATAAGACATACCTCTTCATCTTCTCCTCCAAAGATTATATCATCAACAAATACTTCAATAATCAAGATGTCATCATTAGTTATTTTGTAGTATAAATTGCTATCTGCATTTCCTTTAATAAAACCAATCTTTAAAAGATACTTATCCAACCTTGCATACCAAGCTCTTGGGGCTTGTTTCAATCCATACAGAGCTTTTCTTAACCTACAAACCATATCATTGTCATTTGTCAAAGAAAATCCATCAGGTTGTTCAATATATACTTCTTCTTCAAGATCTTCATTAAAAAATGCACATTTAATATCCATTTGATAAACTTTGTAGTCCTTGTGAGCAGCCAAAGCCAAAAATAATCTAACTGCCTCAATTCTAGCTACCGGTGCAAAGGTTTCATTTTAATCAACTCCTTCTTTCTGAGAATATCCCTTACACACTAGTCTTGCTTTATTTCTGACAACCTTACCATCTTCATTAAGTTTGTTTCTAAATACCCATTTAGTTCCAATTACCTTTTTATCTTTAGGTCAAGGAACTAATGTCCAAGTATTATTTTTCTCAATTTGTCCTAATTCTTCTTCCACAACTTTAATCCAAAATTTATCTTCACATGCCTCATTGATAGATGATGGTTCAATTTGAGAAATAAGACATACCTCTTCATTTGCCAATCTTCCTCTTGTCATAACTTCCTTAAATTTGTTTCCAATTATCTGATCTTCAGAATGATTCAATCTTACATACCGGGGTGTCTTAGTTTGTTGTTGTTCTTCAATTATTGTGGAATCTTCTGATCATACCAGGGTAACTGGATCTTCATTCTGTACTAGTGGACTCAATATAGGTTCATTTGTCACAATTTTTGTTGCCGGTTCAGAGTCTATATATCTTGAAGTTTCTCTGAATTGTTCATCAATCTTTACATTTGTACTCTCAACAATTTTCTATAGTCTTTTATTAAAACATCTATATGCCTTGCTCTTAGATGAATAACCAAGAAATATTCCTTCATCACTTCTAGGATCAAATTTGCCAATATAATCATCTCATCTAATATAACATTTACTTCCAAAAATTCTGAAATACTTAATAGTAGGAGTGGTACCAAACCATAGTTCATGAGGGGTCTTACCGGTTTCACCCTTGATGTGAACTTTGTTGAATGTATAGACAACAGTGCTAACTGCCTTTCTCCAATACACATGTGGTAGATTTTCTTCTGATAACATACTTCTAGCTGCATCCAAGATAGTTCTATTTTTCCTTTCAACAACTCCATTCTGCTGTGGTGTCCGAGGTGCTGATAACTGTCTTCTGATTCCATTCACTTCACAGAATGTATTAAAATATTTAGATGTGAATTCTCCTCCTTGATCTGATATTAAACATTTGATTTTCTTGCCAGTTTCATTTTCAACAATTGCTTTGAATAGTTTGAACTTTCCAAGTGCTTCTGATTTCTCTCTGAGAAAAGTAACCAAACATATTCTAGAGTAATCATAAATAATTAGCATGAAATATCTATCACCTTGTAAGCTTCTAGTTCTAGCTGGACCACATAAATTAGTGTGAATTAAATCAAGAGCATTATTGGATTTTTCTGGAATACTTTTGAAACTAGCTCTAACTTGTTTTCCAAATTGACATTCCTTACAAATTGTATTTTGAGGTTTCACAATTTTAGGTAGATCTCTAATTGCCTTAGAAGTACTAATTTTTACCATGCAGTCAAAGTTTACATGACATAGTCTCTTATGCCATAACAAACTTTCATCTATATGTGCAATTAAGCATGCCTTTTCACTGTTATTCAAATGAAAGATATTGCCTCTAGTCTGATTACCGGTTGCAATTTCCAAACCAGTTCTATTCATGATTTCACATTTTCCATTTTTAAATTGTAATTGAAATCCCTTCTCAACTAATTGACCAACACTTAAAAGATTATGCTTTAATCCTTCAAGATAGTAGACATTGTCAGTGTTATGCTTACCATCAAGAGTTATTGAACCCTTACCTTTGATTGAACAGGCTTTGTCATCTCCAAATCTTACTAAACCTCCATTGTATTCTTGAAAGTTCAAGAATTTACCTTTGTCTCCAGTCATATGATGTGAGCATCCTAAGTCAATGATCCATTCATTCTTTGCTTCAACTTTAGCTGCTAGGGCTTGTTCTACCGGTGGAGCAGTAGGTGCCAGTTGATCTTCTGTTATAGCAACAAAAACCCATCTGTTGTCTGCTAGATCCTCATCAGAATCATCAGTCACACCTTCATCAGCAATGTAACAAGATTTATCTTTGTTCTTTTTAAATCTGTATCTCTGATATTCAGGATTAGGCTTGTATGTTCTTCTAGCATCTTCTCTTAGTCTAGCATGTCTATCAGGGCATCTTGAAGCCATTTGACCAATCTTATTGTAGTTAAAACATTTAAAGGGTGCTTTACCTTCATACTTACTTCCAATTGGACCTTTTGGCATTTTCCTTGCAAATAGTGCTTCAAGTTCTTCAAGCTCTTCATTCTCCTTTCTGGATTCTTCAAGTTCTCTTGCATAAAAGGCTCTCTAGTCTGATTTGTCAAATGATGGAGCAGATGATGTTGATGCTTTAAAGGCCAAATTAGTTTTTATAGTAGCAACGGGACCAAATTCCTCAATTTCAAAGGCTGAAAGTTTTCCAATCAATGTATCCCTAGTTACTGATGTATTAGGCATTATTCTCAACTCATTTATAGTAGTAACCTTCATTTTATATGCCCGTGGCAAACCTCTTAAATTTTTTGAAACAATTTCATCCTCACTCAAGGTTCCTCCACAACATTTAATTCCCAAAACAATTTCATTTACTCTTTCCATAAAAGTAGAAATCCTTTCATCTTCTTCCATTTTCAGATGTTCATACCTGACTCGGAAGCTTTCAAGTTTTGCAATCTTGACTATGGAATCTCCTTCATTCAATGTTTTCAAATGATCCCAAATAGCTTTAGCAGTAGACCTATCTGATAATCCCATGATTTGTTGATGTGATAATGCGCTCAAAAGTGCTTCTCTTGCTTTGTAGTCATTTTCTTCATCTTTGGCTAAGGTAGTTGAAGCAGTCTGACCAGCTATAGCAGCAATATAACCATTCTTAGTAACTTCCTAGATGTCTTTACCAATGCAATTCAGATTTGTCTCCATTTTGATCTTCCATATCCCATAGTTGGTTCCATTAAGTTTAGGACTATCCTTCCTGAAATAATTAGTAGACATTGGATCTCCTCAAGTTGTTAAACTTTTGCGAAAGAGGACTAGGCTTTGATACCAATTGTTAGGTCCCGGAGACAACTAAGAGGGGGGGGGGGGTGAATCAGTTGTCTAATAAATTCAAACCAAAAACTAATTAACCAACTTAATGCTTAATACCGATAAACCAATTAAGTATGCTGGTAGACAGTGTTAACAGTAAATTGCTATACCGGTAAGGATTAATGCATGGAACATAAACATAAAGTAATCCACAGCACATAACACCAATATTTGTACATGGAAACCCTGTAAGGTGAAAAACCACAGTGGGAAACCTTACCCACAATCAGATGATACTACTGCAGATAGTAAGTGTACATAAATGGGGTCTGCACATGCAGAAAGGCCAACAGCTTAGAGCTCACTGCTCAATGACAAAATGGGAGTCACACTGATTACAGTTGGATGGTTAAATCCAATAAGATTGTACTGCACAAAATAGCATCTTCATATGCTGGATTCAGTATTGGTGTAATGCTGGTATGCTTATACAAAAATCTAACTTCACCTTCAAATGATGTCTTCGTGTATATCCCTGCTTGATCTTGCATATACCTTCTCTCAATTGTTTTCACATTCCACACTTGATCTTACAAATAAGATCTTACATTTATACCATACCCTAAGGCCAATTTTAGTAGGTCGGCTCTACAAGATATTACAATAAAACATTTTTACAAATAATATAGTATCCGATGCAATAACCAATTAAACATGTCATCTTAATGTATTTATAACAATAATAAATCATCTCCATAGCGTGCCATGCTGATCTGGAAAAGATAAACCTGTTGGTGTAACCCTAGATAACCTGGACCTATTTGTCGGTAAAAGAAAATATGCAAATATAAATATACCAATGATTAATTCTTCAAAACAAAGTGTCCACATGATGTCTTCGACATTACCAAGTGTCTTCCATATCATTCCAGGTACCGTTGAACAATATATCCTATCGGTGAACCATATACTAGTAACTGTTGCACAGTTTACTTGCTTGCTGGTGAATGTTGCTAGATCTCCAAAGTGCTTGTTTTCAGTAGGTGTTGACATCAATGACAAAACCATACCAAAATACCAACACATACCCATGTGCTTCGTCTCAAAATTGACAAAGTAGGAGTGCAAAAGGATTCTGAGAGTGGACTGAACCAATCCAAGGTTGGATTGTGTGTGCAGGAGCATCCTTAGACCTAAACCTAAGGTTTATTTAGCCTTGTGAATTCATTTGTAGTTTGTTACTTCAAAACTAGACCTAGTTACCCCTATTAGGCCTATCTGGCCAAGAGGAGCTCAGGGGTGTATAAAAGGAGTAGGAGCCTATCCTTTTGGAATCTGAAAGTACACCATAAAGGGTACTCAGATCTGAAGTTTGTTTTCTTCATCCTTTCGAAGAGTTGAGGCTATTTTGCAGAAAATAGTGTTTGGAGGGCTACAAGCTGAATTCAGTCTGGTATGACAGTATAGTAGCACTTGGGTGTTGTGGGTCTAGGAGCTATTGGGATCAACTTGGTTGATAAAAAAAAGTCATTTCTAGGCTAGGGGAATCCTATCCACTTCCTAAACTGAAGGGTTTGAGTATTTCCGCGTTTTGCTAATTTGGCTAGTCAACCATTAGCCTTAGCATGCTAAGTAAGGTGACATTGTTCATTGGGTCAGAGTGAACAAAAGGTTTGATCATCTGCAGAAGGTTGGATTTAGGGCTTAATTGTGCTTCCCCTATCGATCTCTGCATCAACTGGTATCAGAGCTTAGGCGAAGCCTAAGGGAAGAAGTAGTTGAATATGTTTGACAAAAACCAATAAGGAGAAGAGGAGATCCTTAGGATCCCTTCGAAGGTGACCAATGCTGAACTTGGAAAGATAGTGCAAGGATTGAGCATTGAACTATGAAGTTTGAAAGGCAATCTTGAAAGGAGGGAAGAAGGTGTAGCAGAAGAAAGGGGAGAAGAAGAGGAGACCCTAGAGCAGGAGGAAGAGGAAGAGGAAATTCTTGCAGACCAAAGATAGCTTGTGAATTCACTCAAGTCTGTGGCTAGAAGGACATCAGATAGTAAGTCAGACTTGCCCATGTTTAGTGGAAAGATGGACCTGAACCTAGTCATTGAATGGGTGGAAGCATTGGAAAGTTTCTTTGAATGTGATGAGATCCCTAAGAACCAGAGGGTCAAAATAGTAAAGACAAAATTGAAAGGTGCAACATTGACTTGGTGGAACTTCACTCAAGTAGAAAGGGTGAAGGTAGGAAAGAACATGATCACTTCATGGAAGGTGATGGTTGCCAAGATCAAAGAAGATTATGTACCTGAAGATTATGAAGTACAACTTCATAAAAAGAGATAGAACATGAGACAGAAGGAGGTGGATGTCAGTAGCTATACTGAGGAATTCCAAATCCAAGACAATGGAAGGTGAAACTGAGAAGGTAGCTAGATACTTGAATGGCCTGAGAATAAACATTCAGGATGAAATGAACCTTTGCAAACTAGAGACTGTGCAAAAGTGCTATCAATTGGTACTGAAGGTCGAAGAAAATCTCAAGAGGAGGCAAGACCAGAATAGCAGGGGCAGAGGCAAAAAGGACTTCAATAATAGAGGTAAATGAATGTCTATTGGAAAGGGATAGAACTTTAGACCCCAAGGAGAGTCAAACCAAGAGAACTCACAAGGGGAGAGCATTTCTAGAGGTGATACATAGGCAGGAGATCCAATAGAAGAGGCAGATCTGGTGGAAGAAATGGAGGTCCTAAGAGGTGCTTTAATTGCAACCAAATAGATCACCATGCCAATAGATATCTATAGAAGACATGATCAAACATGCAAGGAGATAGGAGAACAAACGTGATTCAGGAGGATGCAAAAAGTTCCCACTCACCCTCAAAGGATTTGGATCTAGAAGGAGTATGCCTAATGATGAAGAGGACATTGCTGAAGACACCAACACCACAAGAACCACCACAAAGGAAGACGTTGTTCAGGACCCATTGTAAGAGCCACAGTAAGGTCTGTAAACTTTTTGTTAATTCTGGGTCAACTGAGAATTTAGTGTCTAAAGAAATGGTAGACAAAATCAAACTTGTAAAGATACCCCATCCCAACCCATCCCATGTATCTTGGCTTAGCAAAGGATAACAAACCCTCATAAATGAATAGGCTTGGGTTGATTTCTTTATAGGAGAATATAAGGATAGAGTACTATGTGATGTTGTAGACATGGATGTGTGTCATTTGCTGTTAGGACACCCTTGGCAGTATGACCTCAAGGCACAACATGATGGGATGAAAAACACTTATACCATTAACAAGGATGGAAATGTATACACCATGAAACCACTACTTGACCAGAGGATTGAAAAGAAAAAGGAACCAATGGTATTATTGGTAGGAGAAAGGGAGATGGTAGAAACCATAAAATAAGCCAAAGGAGCCTATGCCTTAATCTTGAAGCCCAAGGAGCAGGAAAACCCTAAGGAGGTACCCAAAGAAGTGCAAGAACTTCTCGACATTAACAAAGGTGTAGTTGCAGGAGACATGCCAGATTCCCTACCACCCTTAAGAGATGTATGTCATCACATTGAATTCATACCTGGTGCTTCACTACCTAACAAAGCAGCTAATAAGCTTACCCCTGATCAGACTGTAGAAGTCTCAAGACAAGTCTAGGATATATTGGATAAAGGGTTGATTCAAAAGAGTAAGAGCCCATATGTAGTCCCTAGTGTATTAGGCCCTAAAAAGGATGACAAATGGAGGGTATGTACTGATTCTAGGGTAGTGAACAAGATCACAATCAAATACAGATTCCCAATTCCAAGGATTGAAGATCTAATGGATCAGTTAGGAGGTGCATGTTAATTTTCAAACATAGACCTTAATCAAGCTATCACCACATCTAGATAAGGCCAGGTGATGAGTGGAAAACTGTATTTAAAACCATAGAGGGATTATATGGATGGCTGGTCATGCCATTTGGCCTTAGTAATGCACATAACACATTCATGAGATTGATGAATGAAGTTCTTTAGGACTTGAATAGAAAGTTTGTGGTTGTGCATCTTGATGATATACTTGTTAGGCCCAATATGGAAAGATGATGTACTGAGAGGGGAGGGGTGAATCAATACTCCAAAAATTTTCTTTGATAATAACCTTATTGTTATGCATAAATAGAATAGTGTAGTAACATAAAATAAAACTAAAATCAAAAGATAACAATCATACATGATTCACTCCATAACACATATTTTGGTCACGTAGAAACTCTTGGTTAGAGAGAAAAACTGCGGTGGGGATGGCACCCACAACTTCACTATTGCAATAATAAAGAATGCTTGGTTAGAGATACATTTAGCTATTTCTGATAGCTTACCCTATTAGGAGTATCAAGATCAGTTAGATCTACCTTACTAAAGGATTTTACAACACTATACAAGTGTAGCACCTGGTTAAAGGATTTACAATTTATAGACTTGGTTAGAGTCTTTTACCCTATTAAAGGTTTCTCTTACAACTTCAAAATATTACAATAAAATCATTACAAATATCTGCAACTTTACATCTAAAATGCTAAAGCAGATTCTATGTGCTCTGAATAAGATTACTTAGCTTGTAGCATACCTTGGTAACCCATAATGAAACTCGGTAAACCCTTCTGTTTACTCTGTTCTTCGACTATTCACTGATAACCTTCTTGGTGACCTCTCCATGTCTCTGTAACAATCTTCCTTCATGCATACACACACACCTTATCACATCTCTTGTATCTAACCCTAAAATCATGCTGTATAAATAGATCTCTTACAGTGGTGATTTAATTCATTGCTTCGATCTTACAAAAAGATTCTTCGAATGAATAACTAAACAAAATATCTCATTGGTTAGAATGACCTTGTAATCATACACAATCTCCTAATGCAATTTCCAATGCAAAAACGGTTAGATGTGCCTCGATCTTGTAACACATTTTCATGTGCATGTCCAGGTTCAATGTATCTGGTAAAATGTTTAACTCGGTGAATATCAACTTGGTGAGTTAACTTTACCACTCGGTAGCCATGAAACTTTACTCGGTAAACAACTTGGTGAATACTGTGTTTTGTGACTGCTTTCTTCTGTAACCAACTAGATTGTTCATACCGACTTCTCTATGTGTACCGACTGCATGATTCGGTAATACTAACTGACTAGAATATATAGTATGACTTTGGATATGAAACTAATGGCAATTTGATAAGTAGTAACAATCTCCCCTTTTGACATTAGTTGAGATGTTTGACAAAAACTACTTACAAAGTCATAATTCAAAAACTATATACTTGACAAAATGATTATACTTGACAATATATACAATAGTCAATAAAATAGTATATGCAGATATACTCCCCTTATCATTATTCTATACATAACTCTGAATTTTGCATGTTCGGTTCTGTTCTGTACTTGTGTGCTCTGAATGCTCTGTATATTTTGCTCGGTATACTCCCCTTGTATACAATACTCAAAATTGTGTTGACAAAACTATATTACTCTCCAAATGTAGAATTACTCTCCCTTTGCTGGGCTTTCCTCTTTGTAGTATCATAATATTACTCCCCCTTTTTGACAAACATTAAAAACTTAATTTCCATCTGGAGGCGGTAATTGATCAAAAATAGTCTTATACTTGGTCCGGGCATCAGTGAGGGTGACTGAGAGTGAGTCCTTGACACTTTCCATTAATGCGTTTTGTGCTTGAATATTAGATAATAGTGATATCAAGCCATCAAGAGTGCTTCCCTCTTATGTAGTTGATAAGCGTGTAGCTCGGTTGAGCTATTCCTGTGCTAATGAGAGACGAGGAAGGAATAATGTTTGAATGGTCATTATATCCATCTTGATTTTATGCTCTTCATTCCTCAGTTCTAACTGTTGAGCCATGAGCTATTGTAGCTTTTTGTAAAAATGCTGAATTGAATTAGGCTCAGTGGTCAACTTAGATGAGAGATCAGTGATCTCTTTCTCAATTGCATCAATTTTATTTTTGATATCTTTAATAAATAAAGAAAATGTACACAATTTCTGGAATAAATAAAGAATGTGCTTGAGTTGAGGGGACAACTCAGCAATGAATTTGACAAGTTTTACCTTGCCAACAACAATTGATTTTTGTACTTCCTCTATCATTTTTGCTGTAAGCTCTTTATCCTTGAGCTTGCTTAAGTACTGAAATGCATCAACTCCATATGTTTCAATCTGATTGAGGAGTTCATCCAACTGAATATGGATGGCTACATCGATTGACACTGTTGCTAATGGTAGCATATCTGTTAGTAGTGTCCTAACCTTCTGAAGTACTTTATTCTTTTTTTGTATGGCCAGTTGCTTCTCCTGTTCGGCCTTTGCTTTGCATAGTTCACTGAATCCAGTGAGTGCTTGCCCTTTCAATTTGGAAATGTCTACATTGGGCAACACGATCGGTTTAGATAAGTCAAATTTAAAACCATGCTTTCTCACCTTCTTTTCTTTTCCTTTGGTCTGTGGCACTAAGACAAGTGCTTGTGAGGCTTGCTGACCCTTAGTAGGTTGCTCGGTAGATGCAAAACTTTGGTCGATTCCTGTAGCCATTGCAGTGTCTTTGGGTGGCTCGGTGCTAGGGGTCTCAGTTGTAATAGTTGCAGTGCTTGTCTATGCTTGAGACTTCTGATCTTTGGTTGTATCACCTGCAGCTTCAGATTTGTTACCTATATCTTCTGCAGCTTCAGATTTGTTACCTATATCTTCTGCAGCTTCAGATTTGTTGCCTTCGATATCTTGCTCGGTGTCCTTGGGAGCTTCGGTTGAGACTGGTGGCTTCACCGATGGATAAGGCTAAACTTGTTCTAAGACAGATTCACTAGAGACAAGTTTTGCATAAGTGGTGCCTTCAATCATTTCCTACTTCGGTGCTGCTTCATCCATTACATCTTCATCAATTTGTATAGTGTCAACCAGGTCTGGACCTTGCTTGGTGACATCTGGATCTTGCTCAGTGACATCAACAATTTTAATTTAAAATTTTTCACTGACATCCTTTTGTTTGAAGATCTCCTGCCACTTGGCTTTAGTCTCATTTTCCACATCAATGTATAGCCCATTCATCAATTTTAAGGCTCTCTATTTCACAAGAAATTTAGAATTGTATGTGGACAAATGATCCCTGATTTTAGCTACGAACATGTCAGGAAATAGATGGACTAGACTTCTTTCTCTTATTTGTCTCTCTGAATCCATTGCATATTTCCATCTATTATCAATATGTGAGTAGAGTTCACTCAGAAGTGACTTTGCTAGTTCTAATGGTGCTAACTGAAACTTCAGAAGTGTACATATGACAGCTTCTTCAATTTGTCATTTCTCATCATTATTCCTAGTCTCATACTAACATATCTAAATCCTACAAATCCACCGTATTCTTTAAGATTGGCACAAAAATTTTCAACACTGTGAATGTTTACCTTTTTGCTTTTCACAATCTGGAATTTGTTTGCATCATCAGACTCTATATCACTCGACTCTTGTGCCAAAATGAGTCTCTGAGTAGATTTCTTATAAGTTTTGGTTACCTTAGGAGCGGCAACAGTCTTTTGTTTCTTACTCGGTGATGCAGCTAATGCTTTGGTGTTGGGTCTCTTTGTTGGTGGAGTCAGTAAGGCCTTTGTGATGTCCTGTTTCTTTCTTTTCAGAACTTTACCCTTTCGCAACTCTGTGCTCAATGTTATTGCAGCCTCCTGTGCTTCTGATTCTTCTTTGGTAATGGCAAGATTGCCTTTGATAGGTGTAGAGGAGGATTCTTCTGCGAATTTGTCAGATAAAGCCTTTATCATCTTTGTAGCTTTTCTTGTAGCCTTAGGAACTACAATGCTCATTTTTACTTTCTCCTTCACCTCTTCATAGGTTCCATACCTTAGTTCAGTTGCATGCCTTGGAAATGATAGATAGGCATCAATTTTTTGCTATGTAATATCATAATCAATCTCATAACCCATTGGTTGCAATGATTGAGTCCTTGGTTTGACAACATTTACATAGCAATAATCAGTGTCGACTTCCAAACATATATTGTCCTTGTATTTTTCGACCAGTTGTGGTGGGTTCTTGTACCTATTGTGCATTTTCTCTTGGAGTTTGCTGAAGTAATCATCCATGATATCATTAAAGTTATCTCCTAACTTCTTGATGTAGTCATTGATCTGATGGGTGATAGGTCAGTGTAGCTCCCATACTACTTTACCGACTGAGAGAAAGAACTTCTCAAAATAGAAAAACATACATACAAGTAGTGAACCAAAATTTAGTGTGTTTGTCGAGTTGTTCTTCTTCGGCTTCCTTATTGTGTTTAGGTTCTCAAACAAGTTCTTTAGTAGCACTTCACATAAGTCTACTTTCATTCCCTTCACTATTTTGTAGGCCAGGTCCACTGCAGCACATGGTACACTATTTTCCCTTGCAAATTGGAAACAGTAACCAATAACTCTGATTGCAAATTTTAGTTTAGCATCAGTGACATTATTCAATTTCAGTCCTCAGTAATTAGATTCTACTTTGGTTAGACTGATTAGCTCCTTTTGTGATATCATTTTCTGTGCACGAGCATGATCATAGATGGGATATCCAGTGATCAGGTGAATGACTTCCTTCATGATCTTAAACGGTTGCTCTTGTAGGCACATGAAATCATCATGTACTCTGCTCAATACAAACTTAACCCACTGGGGTTTGAACACATGGGGATAGACTAGGGCTTTAGTTAATCCCTTGATTTTGATATGCTCAAATTTGCTATCCAGTTTGCCATCAGTGCACAGTTCATCATATGTGTCACTAATCTCTATATGACTGAGTTCCTCAACATTGCATTTGGTAAAGAATCTGACATCTTCCACTAACAAGACTCGATCTGGGAAGAGTGAAAATGTAGTTTTATCATTCAGTTCTGAGGAAACTTTAGGAGTTAGAGAATATTTCAATGAGGGCTTCTCCACATTTTGGACAACTACAGGGTCTTGGATCTTGGGTGCCATGGTAGATTTCGGGTAAGATTTGACAAGTTATCCTTAGGGTTTACAAACGACTGACGCTTCACACTCAGTATACAATAGTAATTTGACTAGATCAGAAACCAGCTTAATAGTGTGAATAGATTGATGTAAATACCTCGAAATTCACTTTGAATGAAGTTTGATCACTTTGATTCACTCTGCTCTGCTTCTCGAAAACTTGGGTGAATGAAAATGATCACGAAAACACTTTTAAGTACTCAAAAATACCTTATCGGGCTCCGTGCAAGTTAGGTCAAGATATTAAATGCACTCGGTTCACCTTTTACCAATTTACTCTTTTTTTGTTTTCACTGAGTACCCAACTTTGCTTTATTAACCGACTTGACAGGTTTCCTGTATACACCGACTTGACAGGTTTCCTGTATAGTATATAAACTGACTAATTGCATCTTAACTATGCAGATTTTGAATTCTGTACATAATAGAATAGGAATTGTTATGATTTAACTTTTAAAGAATGCAGTCCCTTCATACCTTTCCTTGACTAATTTGAAATAGGTGCACCTAACTTGGTAGGTAAGGTGCTTTTCATCAGACATAATTTCTTTCTTTTTCCAAATCATCTTGAATTTTTCTTTTATCTCTTCAGTGTCTCTTCTCGGTTGATCTCTGCAATCTCCAGCTAAATGTCCAACTTTGTGACAATGAAAACATGCCATATCAAGATTTCTCCATGATCTCTGGTTGTTCATTCAAAATCTTATAAAATAGTTGGCACTTATATGTCCATATCTTCCACAACATTCACACCATATCCTTGTATTGTAATCCCATGGTACTGTTGCATATTGTCGGTAAGGATTTGTGTGAGTTCGGTAACCTCTAGTGTTTGCTCAGTGTGGATACTTCATGTAGTTCTTTTGCTTAAACCAGCACTTCTTGGTACTATGTCCATATCTATTGCAATTTCTACAAAACCCTTTGAATTTTGCCTTCTGATAGTTGTTAACAGACTTTGTCCTACATTGATTAGGTATGTGACCATATTTATTGCAATTGTAACAATATCCATTGGACTTAGAGATATTCGATTACCTACCTTTTCTGATCTGGCATATGTTGGCAGTATGACCTTGATTTCCATAGTAGTAGCAAATGGGCTTCTTCCTTTTGATGTTATTCCTTTTTCCAGCTTGTTTTGATGATTCTCCTCTTTTGGTAGTATGAATTCCTTTCTCGGTAGAGTCTTTTCCTTTGTAACTGAGTCCTCCATCTTTGTAGAGTCTTCTTGTATTCAGTTGCTCATCTAACATCTTTGATGCTTCATAACTTTTCTCCAATGATTCTCTGGATTTTTTCTCTATTTCAAGTTCACCAGTCAACCTTGATACTTCAAGTTTTAATGATTGATTTTCATCATTCTTTAGAATTGCTTCATGATGTGCATAACCTAGTTGATCTATCATATTTTGTTGAATACTAGTTAACTTTATGATTTCATCATCCTTATCAGATACTAGAGCTTCAAGTTGTTGTTTCTCTCTTTGTAGATCTCTTCTTTTATTCTCAGCTATCCTTAATGCATCTAGATTTTCAGTCATCTATGTACTGAAATGTTCATGTTCTCTTTTCATTGCTTTTAGTTGATCAGCCAATGCTTTGTTCTTTTCTTTCAACATTCCAATCATTCCTTTAGTCTCTTTAGATATACTATTCTTAGATGATGTCTCGATTTGTTCCACTAGCTCTTGAGAATCCTACAAGTCATCAGATAATCTTCTCCTTACTTTCAAAGATTTTTGCATTTGCCTCTGCATGTCTGCAATCACTTGATTTGCATTATCCAGCTCTTCTTGAAGATGCACAATCCTCCGAGATTGTTTGTAGCCTTCCATTGCTAAGATCTTTCTCTTTAGGTAGTTAAACCCTTTTCCAAGATTGCCACTCTGATACCAATTGTTAGGCCCAATATGGAAAGCTGATGTACTGAGAGGGGAGGGGTGAATCAATACTCCAAAACTTTTCTTTGATAATAACCTTACTGTTATGCATAAATAGAATAGTGCAGTAACATAAAATAAAACTAAAATCAACAGATAACAATCATACATGATTCACTCCATAACACATATATTTTGGTCACGCAAAAACTCTTGGTTAGAGAGAAAAACTGCGGTGGGGATGGCACCCACAACTTCACTACTGGAATTATAAAGAATGCTCGGTTAGAGCTATATTTAGCTATTTCTGATAGCTTACCCTGTTAGGAGTATCAAGATTAGTTAGATCTACCTTAATAAAGGATTTTACAACACTATAGAAGTGTAGCACCTGGTTAAAGGATTTACAATTTATAGACTTGGTTAGAGTCTTTTACCCTGTTAAAGGTTTCTCTTACAACTTCAAAATATTACAATAAAATCATTACAAATATCTGCAACTTTACATCTAAAATACTAAAGCAAATTCTATGTGCTCTGAATAAGATTACCTAGCTTGTAGCATACCTCGGTAACCCATAATGAAACTCGGTAAACCCTTCTGTTTACTCTGTTCTTTGACTATTCACTGATAACCTTCTCGGTGACCTCTTTGTGTCTCTGTAACATTCTTCCTTCATGCATACACACACACACACCTTATCACATCTCTTGTATCTAACCCTAAAATCATGCTGTATAAATAGATCTCTTACAGCGGTGATTTAATTCATTGCTTCGATCTTACAAAAAGATTCTTCGAATGAATAACTAAACAAAATATCTCATTGGTTAGATTGACCTTGTAATCATACACAATCTGCTAATGCAATTTCCAATGCAAAAATGGTTAGATGTGCCTCGATCTTGTAACATGTTTTCATGTGCATGTCCAGGTTCAATGTATTTGGTAAAACATTTCACTCGGTGAATATCAATTCGGTGAGTTAACTTTACCACTCGGTAGCCATGAAACTTTACTCGGTAGACAACTTGGTGAATATTGCGTTCTGTGACTGCTTTCTTCTGTAATCGACTAGACTGTTCATACCAACTTCTTTGTGTGTACCGACTGCATGATTCGATAATACTAACTGACTAGAATATATAGTATGACTTTGGATATGAAACTAATGGCAATTTGATAAGTAGTAACAATACTTGTTTTTCAGTAAGACCAAGGCAGAGCACTTGGAGAATCTCACTCAAGTCTTAACAAGACTTCATGAACAAAAATTGTTGATAAATCTAGAAAAATGTGTTTTCATGCAGGAAGAACTAATATATTTGGGATTTATGATATCCAAAGGTACTTTGAAGATGGATCCAGAGAATTTATGTGCCATCTTGACTTGGCCAACACCAAGGACACTAGGAGAGGTGAGAAGCTTTCATGGGTTGGCAACATTCTATAGGAAATTCATTAAGAATTTCAGTCACATCTATGCACCACTCCTTGATACCATCAAGGGAGGAATAAGGGAAAAGTTTGAATGGACACCCAAAGTAGAGGATGCATTTGAATACCTAAAAGGTAGAGTGGCACAATTTCCTATTCTTACCCTTCCTGATTTCAATAAACTGTTCACAGTAGAAACATATGCAAGTAATTTGGCCATTGGAGTAGTCCTTAGCCAAGAAGGTAGGCTGGTTGCATTCTTTTCTGAAAAATTGAACGAAGCTAAACAAAAGTATAGTACATATGAATTGGAACTGTATGCAATGGTACAAGCACTTAGAAAGTGGAGGCATTATCTTTTGCCCAAAGAATTTATTGTTTTCATTGACAACCATGCATCAAGTTTCTTGAATGGACATGAGAAACTTAGTTGCAGGCATATGAAGTGGGTTGAGAAGCTACAGGCCTATACATTCACTAAAAAACACAAGAAGGGAACACAAAACAAAGTGGAAGATGCCCTCAATAGGAGAGTCCATTTAGTGTAGGAGGTTCAGATCCAGAGTATTGGGATTGATGCCCTCAAAGACCTATACAAAGGCGATGCAGATTTTGGTCAGATATATGAGGTTTGCATTACTCTTTCTGACACATATCACACTTTGTATTCTGATTACATGATTCAGAATGGCTTATTGTTAAAAGGGGGATAGTTGTGTATTCCAAAGTGTTCAATGAGAGGAAATATCATTAAGGAGAAACATTGTGGTCCTATGGGAGGTCATTTTGGTATTGATAAAACACTAGAGTTGGTTAGGAGGCACTACTTTTGGCCTAAAATACAGACATACATTAGGAAGTTTGTAGAGTCTTGCACAATCTGTCAGAGAGCTAAGGGAGTTAGCACAAATCAAGGCCTTTACCAACCATTTCCAATACCTACAAAACTATGGGATAGTGTGAGTATGGACTTTGTTATGGGTTTGCCTAGGACAAGACAAGGGTTTGACAACATTTTTGTCACTATAGACAGATTCAGTAAAATGACACATTTTGTACCTTGCAAGTACACAAATGATGCATCTCACATTGAAAATTTATTCTTTAAGGAACTAGTCAGAATCCATGGATTTCCTTCCACAATCATATCGGACAGAGATGTAAAATTTCAAAGCCATTTTTGATGAACTCTTTGGAAGAAGTTAGGCACAAATTTGTCTTTTATTTCTGCCTACCATCCTCAGACAGATGGGTAGACTGAAGTCGTAAATAGGTCCCTTGGAAACCTACTCAGATGTCTAACCAAGCAAAATGCACAAGCTTGGGATTCAATTCTTCCACAGGTATAATTTGCATTTAATCATACTATTAATAGGAGCACTGGAAAAACTCCTCTTCAGATCAATTATGGTATTCATCCTAGAGGGGTGATGGAGTTAAGAGAGCTACCAAATGATTTAAATCAAGTTCCCAAGGAGAAGATTTGGTAGAGTTTATCAAACAAGTGCATGAATAGGTGAAGGAGACTTTGAAATCTACTGCATAGAAGTATAAGGTACATGGAGATCACAAAAAAAAAAATGTTAGTTTCAAAATAGGAGATTAAGTGTGGGCTTATTTGAAAAAAGGAAGGTTGCCTAAAGGAAGGTACACCAAGTTGCAGATGAGGAAGATTGGTCCTTGCCAAATCATCCATAAGTTTAGAGATAATGCATGTGAAATCTCTCTACCACCTAATCTTTCTATTTCTCCTATTTTTAATGTTTGTGATCTAACTCCATTCAGGATTATTGCAGGTGATTACAATTCTTTGTAGGAAGCTGATGATGGATAGGTTGAATGGCTGAAGGACATTCCACCTAGCCAACCACTCCAATTGGAGAAAGTGTTGGACACTAAAGTGGTAAAACAAACTAGGAAGAACACCGATAAGGAATATATGGTCAAGTGGAGAGGCTTACAAGACTTGGATGCCACTTGGATGGATGAGCAGACAATCCTCAAGCATGGCACCATATTGCAAGAGCTACACTCAAGTAGAAACTTGAGTTCAAAGAAATAGGGGGAGTGTGGTGCAGGAGCACCCCAAAAATGGAGCCCCTTTTCCATTTTCATGTTTGTTGTAATAAAGATCCATTTTTGTAAGAACAATTTTCAAGTTGGAACACCTATAAACCACTTGGTCAAACATGGTCAATAGATCTATGGTAGACTAGGAAGAGTCAATTTTGTGTGTCTTGTGTGCTTAGGGTTCATTTGGAAACCTTTGGAGTGTCAGAAAATGTATAAATGGTCGATAGACCAAATGTTGTAAAAAGTTGCACTATCGGTGTAACTTATCCCGATAGAGTCGCCTTCTTGAAGAATTATCATCGGGTATCGGTGTAATGTGTTTGAGTACAACTCGATAACCTGATGGAGGGGTGACATTCCAAAGGATTTTTCATCGTGTATCAGTGTAGCTACTTTGCTCCATTCATGATGACCTGATAGAGTAGCAAATTGAAGGAGTCGGCATCGGGGATCGGAAGTCGAGGATCCTGACTTACCCTACCAACCTGATAAGTTAGCACACTTGGAGTTTCGATGTCAGCAATTAGAGAAGCTGTTTTGAAGTCATCCCAATGGCTCGATGGAAAAGAAGACTTGTGTCCACTAGTTATCAAGCATCGGAAAAGTGGTGGTTAAGTTATCCCAAAGAATCGATGGAAAAGTGCACCACCTTGAGAATGTTTCATTGGACATTAGATGGAGAGCTTTTGAGATACTCCAAAGACTCGATAGAACCACTTGATTGTAAAAACTAGCCATCGGGCATCGAAGGTCATGTTTTCGACCTATGTCGATGACTTGATGGAAGTTGCCAATTGCCAGAAAATGTAACCAAACCAGAATTCAGTCTCCCAAATCCTTCCAATGGCTAGGCCAGTTTGGATTTCAGTTGAGGACGTTGGTGGGGACCTATTTGAACAAGTTTGAATCATTTCCAAGAGAGAGCGAATTGATTCAATGAATGTAATTGATCTTTTGGTGCAGACAAAAATACAGTTGTAGGTTTCACAAAACATATTTTGGTGTTGAAAAAAATTAATTACTTGTATTGATAGGACTTGGACTGGCATGAAGGTTTATAATTGTGTAGTTCTATTTTTGGCTTAGGGACTAGGTGAACACATCTGAGTTAGAAGTTTTTCTGATCTAGTCTAACAACCAAGGTAAGGTGTAATCGGAGTTTCATCCAATGATGGATCTAACTTGAGATTCCTGCATTGGACCACAATGATCATTTGGGGAGTTCAAGTTAGAGAAATGCATGTTAGGACTCTGGTAGTTGCATCATGGGAAGTGTCAGCACTTAGGTTCCACACCATACCCTAGGCCAAGCATGCCCATGTGCTTGGTCTCAAAATTGAAAAAGTAGGAGTGTAGAAGGACTCCAAGAGTGGACTAAACCAATCCAAGGTTGGATTGTGTGTGCAGGAGCACACTTAGACCTGAACCTAAAGTTTATTTAGCCTTGTGAATTCATTTGTAGTTTGTTACTTCAAAACCAGACCTAGTTACCCCTATTAGGCCTATGTGGCCAAGAGGATCTCAGGGGTGTAAAAAAGGAGTACGAGGCTATCCTTTTGGAATATGAAAGTATGCCATAAAGAATACTCAAATCTGAAGTTTGTTTTCTTCATCCTTTGGAAGAGCTGAGGCTGTTTTGCAGAAAATAGTGTTTGGAGGGCTACAAGTTGAATTTGATCTAGTATGAAAATATAGTAGCACTTGGGTGTTGTGGGTCTAGGAACTATTGGGGATCAACTTGGTTGATCAAAAAAAGTCATTTCCAAGCTAGGGGAACCCTGTCCACTCCCTAAATCAAAGGGTTCGAGTATTTCCATGTTTTGCTAATTTGGCTAGTCAACCATTAGCCTTAGCATGCTAAGTAAGGTGACATTGTTCACTGGGTTAGAGTGAACAAAAGGTTTGATCATCTGTAGAAGGTTGGAGTTAGGGCTTAATTGTGCTTCCACTGCCAACCTGTGTATCACTTGTAGTCTCCCAGTCATCATTACATCCTTCCCAATCTGCATCAGTATAATACTGCAAAGTGAAGTTTCCTTTCTTTGGATACCATAGGCCATAATTGATTATTCCTTGCAGATACCTAAATATTTTCCTGACTATATTTAAGTGAGACTATTTTTGAGCAGCTTGGATTCTTGTAACCATGCAAATTAGTACACTATCTGGTCTAGATGTTGTTAGATATAACAAACTACCAATAATAGACCTATATAATGTCTGTTCTACTTCTGGAGACTCATCTAGTTTTCTCAATTTACAACTGGTAACCATGGGAGTATTTATCAGTTTGTTGTCCTCCATTTGAAACTTTTTCAACATGTCTTTAACATAAATGGTTTGTGAGATTAAAATTCTATTCTCCCGCTGTGAGATCTACAAAGCAATAAAATAGGACAACTCACCCAACATAGATATCTCAAATTCTGTCTTCATCTGATTTGCAAAATCTTTTCACATGATGTCCTTGTCTCTACCAAAGGTAATGTCATCCACATATAAAACAACTATAATCATATGATCTCCATTTACCTTAATATACAAGTTGTTGTCTGTATTCCCTTTTTCGAATCCTTGCTCTTTTGAGTATTTGTCTAATGGGGAATACCATGCTTTGGGGGCCTACTTCAAACCATACAAGGGTTTCTTCAAATCAGCATACAAAAATCTCTAATCATCATGTAATATATATCCTTCCGGTTATTCCATATACACTTCTTCTTCAAGATTAAAATTGAAAATTGCACATTTGACATCCATTTGGTAAACCTTGTATCCCTTATAGGAAGAGAAAGCTAAAAAAATTCTTATTGCCTCTAACTTGGCAACTGGTGCAAAGGTTTCATCAAAGTCAATACCTTCCACTTGAGCATACCCTTTGCAAACTAACCTTGCTTTATACTGGATTATCTTGCCTTCTTCATTCATCTTGTTCTGGTAGACCCACTTGGTACTTATGACATTCTTGTCTGTCAGTCTAGGAACAAGTTCCCAAGTTTAATTTTTCTCAATTTGTTTTAGCTCTTCATCCATGGCATCTACCCACTTCTAGATTTTGCTAGATTCATCAAAATTTTTGGGCTCAAGTTCTATCATGAGGTAGAAATATACCTGCTCATCGTTCTGGGCTAGTCTCCTTCTCATCTGCAAACCTTGGTTTTTATCTTCTATGATTTTTTCTTCCAGATAGTTCTTCTGCATATACAGTTTGGAGTTCTTTCTTGGTGCTTCTTCTACTAGTCCATTGTCATATTGTTCTTCATGCTCAATATCTGAACCATCAATGTAGGGTGCTAGTGAAAATTTTCTCTTATGTAGGTCTTCATCTATTCTCACATTTATACTATCAACCATTTTTCTTAATTTCTTGTTGTAGCATATTTAGGCTTTTCTATTGGTTGAGTAACCCAAGAAGATTCCTTCATCACTCTGGGAATCAAAACTTCCTAATCCATCAAAATCTCTTTTGATGAAACACTTACTTCAAAACACCCTAAAATGCTTGAGTGATGATTTTCAGTCATACCATAACTCATAAGGAGTCATTATATTGTTCACTCTTAGCTGTACCCGGTTTAATGTGTAGACAATAGTATGAACTGCATCCTTCCAATATGTATCCGATATTCTAGCCTCATTCAACATTGTTCTAACCATCTCCTTCACTATCTTATTCTTCCTTTCTGGCACACCATTTTGTTGTGGTGTTCTTGCTGCTGAATACTGTCTCTGGATTCCATGTTTCTCATAGTAGTCAATAAACTAATTTGAAGAATATTCTCCACCCCAGTCTGATCTTAAGCACTTTAACTAGTGTCCACTGTCATTTTCAACCATCCTTCTAAAAATCTTGAATCTTTCAAATGCCAGTGATTTTTCATGCAAAAATGTCGCCCATGTCATCCTTGAGTAGTCATCAATGAATAGCATGAAATATCTGTCACCGATTAGAGCCCTTGTCCTTGTTGGTCCACACAAATATTTATGTACTAACTCCAAAGGTCTTGAGGTATTATACTCTTTTTTTTTGCAACTCACTTTAATTTTCTTTCCTTTGATGCATTCATCATAAAAAGTACTTGCTGGTTTAGTTATTTGTGGAATATTTCTTACATACTGGTTTTTTCTTATCTTCACTAGATTATCAAAGTTCACATGACCTAATCTTTGATTCTATAACCAGCTTTCATCAATATGTCCCATTATGCATTCAGCCTCATGACATTCCTTCAGATTGTAGACATTACCATCTATCCTTTTTCCTTCTGCTACAACCTGACCGATACTTTGCTTACTTATCTGACAACCGGTAGAATCAAATGTGAACTTGTACCCTTTGTCACACACCTAACTTACAATTAGAAGATTATGATTTATTCCTTCCACATAGTACACATCATGAGCCTTGAGCTTTCCATCAACATTCAATGTACCATGACCCTTAATCTTGATAGAGGAGTTATCACTGTTGGCATTACACAGTCCAATGAGAAATTGTAGGTGATTGAAGGTATTATCATTGATGGCAACCTTTAAATCCTATGGCACCAGCACTGATAGACTCTACACCAGTAGATAGTTTACCGATAGCAGCAAAGATGATTACCAACACCCTGGCTGACAAGATTTTGTTTATTGTATTTTGTATTTAATTGTAATATCTTTTTGTAAGCCGACAAGACGTATTGTAATAAGACTCATATATAAGTATGAGATCTTGTAGATCATTTATAGATGCGAACATGGAAAGATTATTGCAAAAGTAACATGCAAATATTAAGGCAGATTTTGGGGTAAGGTTTATGGTTATTATATGAGCTTAAACCGGTACTAAACCTGACATAGCAGATGCTGAACTAAAGTAGTACATTATATTGGATTTGCATAATCCATTTTTGTAAGTCAGTGAGACTTCCTTTTTTAATTAACTAGTGAACTTTAGGCAGTTGGCCTTCCTGCATGTGCAGGCCCCTATTGGAAGTAATATCCATTCATTGGTCACTGAGTGAATATTGTGGGTCACAAATCCCACCGAGGTTTTTCCCACACTGGGTTTCCTCATTAAAATCTTGTGTTATGATGTGCTTTCTATGTTGTGCTTATTGTTCATATTTAATGCATTAATTCTTGCTTACCAGTACACTGTTTTGGAATGCAATTTATTTAATAAGGTTAGAAAATCTACTTACCAGTTAGATACTGATTCACCCCCTTTCTTAGTATCTTTGGGAATCCTAACAATTGGTATCAGAGCTTGGTCCTCTTTTTTTCAAAAGCCTAACAACTTGAGGGAGATTATGACACCGGTACAGATGGATAACTTGAGAAAGAAATTGAAAACAACTCTTGTAGATTATGATGCAGAAAAGTTGAAGAATATAAAACTTGAAGATGATCTGAAGGCTGCACATGAAATCATTCAAGGAATTCAAGAGAATATTACTATTTCTAGAAACAAAAGAAGAGAACTTCATGAGAAGATACAGAGTGATGATGATGAAAAGGAAACTCTTAATGATCTTGTAAGCAAGATGAAGCAAGAAAATATGACCCTAAGGAATGAGATACAAGATATGACTATGAGATTTTGTAAAGACACTGAAGACATAAAGAAGAATGAAGATGACTTGACTAGGAGAATCAATGATGCTGGAACTGAAAATATAAGACTCAGTTATGAAAATGATATGTTAAAGATAGATCTGATTCACTTGGAACATGATAAAACCGAACTCATGAGACATAAGGATTTCTTGGAAAATGAGTTCGCTACTGCAAATCAACATAAAGAGAAATTCAAGAAAAGTTTAGAAGAACTTGATGACATACTAAAAAATCAGAAACCTAATGGAGACACTAATGGACTTGGCGTTCAAGTTGGTGAAAGCTCCGGTACTGCAAACAATCATGATCACACTAAATCGGTAAGACAACCTAATGCCTACAAATTTAATGGAAAATGCTTTAACTTAACAAGTATGGTCATAGAGCTAATCAGTCTAAATCTAGAAACTATCAGGACACTAATGCACCCACCGGTCAATGTTCTAAATGCAACAAAATTTGTCATAATTCAGAAAATTGGAGAATGAAAGTAAGATGTTATGTTTGTGGAAGATTTGGACACTTATCTAATCAATGTAGAACACATACTGGCATAGGATATGGAAAAGCTATTCAGAAAAATAATGTGACTTGTTATGCTTGTAACAAGATTGGACATATTGCAAAATTTTGTTGAAGTAAGGCATCACCGACAAACAATAAAGGACCTAGTTTGAAAGGTAAAGAAAAGTTTGACGAGGTAAAGCAAGAATTTTCAAAACAATGGATTAGAAAGACAGATCAGAATGTTAATGAAGCTATTCCTTCACCAGTAGAACAAAGTATTACTCCATTGACAAGAGATTCTTCATCTAACTAAAAATAAACTTTTTGGGGGTATGGAAACTAATTGAAAATCATGCTAGTTTACCCTTGGTTGATGGTAAGAAGATGAATTGCTTCTTTACCAGCATATGAGTTAAGTTTTCACTTAACTGGTTGACATTTATTATGGTAGTTGAAGGAAATGACATAATAAAGCAAGTGTTTTCACTCTTTTTCACCCACCAAACATTCAAATTTCCTAAGAGCACAAAAAACCCGAGCGAAGGCATCCATAGCGAGAAGTGAAACAAAATATTTCAAGCATTCAAACCTAAAGGAAGATTAAAGTATTTATCAAATGGCTTCCTCCTCTACACCTGAATTCATTGCAAACCCTACTATTGTTTAAGTGGTTAGACGCCCTAGGCCCGTATTTAAGATCATACCCGAAGTAGCGAAATAGGATGATACCCTAGGAGAATTCTCTAAAATTCCTAAAGGAGTTGCATATGCAGAAGACCCTAGGATATACATACACTGTCATATTGAGGAACTTGGTGCTGATGAAATCATGAACATGTATAGGACTATAATTTATGATGAGAATGGTATTGTAAAACCAAAACATAATATCATAGAAAACCTAGTGATGTAGAACCCTCTTTGTTACCTGTCAAATACCTCAATGTAAGACACTGACCCAACCAAACCAAGAATGGGATCCTCTCAAGACAAGGCTCTACAACATTAGGTAGAACTTCACACAATCCTGAAGACCCATACCTACTCAAAAGAGGTATCTTGCAATGACACACTCCTTGATACATTCAAGGGCCATAAATCATTTGTGTACTGGTTTTGGGTCATACAAGACTACTCAAAGTTAGAAAAAGCACTGATTGTAAGATTTCATGCTCATTCATTTGTAAACTCACTCAATTAGACCTAGTGGCTTGTAGCCCTATTTAGCGGGTAATTGGGACTTAAGTCCGGATTATTACAAAAACAAGGCAAAAAAATTATGGATTCAAACACCCTTTTGGAGGTTACACAAATTCCCAAAAGGAAGGATCGGGGTCTACAAAATAAGGGTCTGAGCTAGTAGGATATTGACTGTCCTAAAGGGCTAATTAGGCCTCTTTTGTGAGGCAACTATGCTTAGATGAGTTAACCAGTTAACTACAACCCATTGGGCATGTGAGGGACCATAAATCATGAGGAATTCCAGGGTTACATGTCTGGAATCATAGCCATTTGCACACAAAGGTGATCTATCTGTTCAAGGTCTAGGTAGCCATATAGAGATGTCTACCTAAGATTGCCCCAAACACACTTCTTCCTTTCTTTCCATGCAAAATCCTCTTATAATCCTAGAATAAAATGACCATACTTTCCTTCCTCCCAGTCCCATGAGTCTCAGACTGGGGAGGTACAAGATATGGCCATGGAAGGATGAAAAGCTAAGGTAAACCCTAGTTTTCCGGGTACCTACAACAAAACCTGAATATCTGGAGGACTATATATAATAAGGTTTCAAACCAAAACCCAAAAAAGTTAACTCACCCTCTCAGCTTATTTACAACATTTGGAATGGATACCAAATCCGTACAGAACCGTACCAAGGATGAAAACTCCATAAATGCAGAAAAACTCAGAATTTTAATTGATTTGTTGGCATCAAACTCTCCTCCATAAAAATCCTCCTTGGGAATTGGATCCACAAGGTTAAAATAATTCTCTAAAAATTCTCACAACTGAAATCCAAGAGGTCAGAGCCATTGGGAAAATTTGAAACATCAAAAATGCAAAAAGTGCATAAAAGTTGCTCATGACAACTTTTGCAAAAGTTGTCAAAATGTCATCTTTTGCCTCCTAAGCCTTGGGTATAGTTCACACCCTCCTAAAACATCTTAAAACTCATGAAATTAACACATTTGATCCCCTATTGTCCAAAAGTCCTAATTGGCTCATAGAAATGCCAAAATAGGAGTTTGGCTCACAAGATGGGGTTCCTTATTACAAACATACAATGCATGATTGAAGACCTATACAAAATATCCTAAAGACATGTTTAATGCCTTAGCCACCCTTATAAGAGCCTGTCTTATCATCATGAAGCGTTTGATGGGGTGCTCTTGGACCATACTCCCCAGAAGAAGAAATCTCAAGTCCACTTGAGATGAGAGTCTATAGGTCTACACCATGAGCTGTAATTTGTTGTTTAGTCATCCATACTACTTCAAAATTAGGCTGCCCTTTCCAAGCCACTAAATACTCCATATAAGCTTTATTCCTAGTTTCTTTTGCAGCCTTGGCATCTAGGATTTTATGCAACTATGGTGGTTCATGTTTGGGAACATCATCATCAACAACAACCTAAATTGTGTCTTCGCCTGCATCAACACTATATTTATAAAGAGTTAAATCACAAACATTAAAGATAGGTGACAAACCAAGGTCAGATGGTAGTTGAAGTTCATAGGCATTTGAACCACATTTCTTTAAGATTTGGCAGGGGCCAATCTTTCTTTGCATTAGTTTTGTATATCTGCCTTTTGGAAGTATTTCCTTCTTCAAGTGAACCCACACCAAGTCTCCTACATAAAACTGAACATCCCTCTTCTTTTTGTTAGCATGAGCCTTATATTTCTTTGCAGATTGTTAAAGATGAGTCTTAACTTGGTCATGGATTTATTTTATGGTAGTAGCAAAGGTTTCTCCATCTGCAAAAATGGTTTCTCCTTGAGGTAGCTCTCTCAACTCCATCACACCCCTTGGGTGGATACCATACACAATTTGGAAAGGTGACTTATTGGTACTCCTATTCATTATGTCATTGTAGGAGAATTATACCTGAGACAATATACTATCCCACCTTTCTCCATGCCATCTTGTCAAACATCTTAATAGATTTCCTAGTGACCTATTTACAACTTCAGTTTGGCCATCCGTTTGGGGATGATAGGCTAAGGAGAAGGATGAATTTGTTCCAAGCTTCTTCCAAAGGGTCCTCCACAAGTGACCAAAGAACTTCATATCCCTATCATAGACTATAGTCAGGGGTAAACGATGTATCCAGCCAATTTCCTTAAAGAATAAGTCTGCTACATAAGAAGAATCACAAGTGGTTTTGCATGGTAAGAAATGTGCCATCTTACTAAACCTATCCACTACTACAAAAACACTATCATATCCTTTCCTTGTCCTAGGAAATCCTAAAACAAAATCCATGCTTATGCTTTCCCATGGTCTTGAAGGTATGGGTAAAGGTTGGTGGGCTTTCCCTTTGCCTTTCGGCACCAAAAATAGTGTCTCTTCACCAGATCTAGTGTCTTGTCAAGACCAAAATGGCCTGCCATTACTCCATAATGTTTTTCCTTAATTATATTCAATCTCATAGAGCATTTGGGTATACATAGTTGTGCACCTTTAAACAACAATCCATTTTGAATCAGAAATTCAAAATACTCAACATGAAACTATTCATCAAATAAAGCACATCCCTTATAGGCCTCTCCAAAATATTCATCTCCCTCCTACATATATTTCAAAGAGTCTATCCCAACACTCTCCAACTGAGTCTTATTTGCAGTTAGGACTCTTTTGCTCAAAGCATCTGCCACCTTATTCTTGACTCCTTTATTGTGCCTAAGGATGAAAGTGAAACCTTGTAGGGTCCCTACCAATTTCACATGTTGATGATTCAACTTTTCTTGACTATTTATGAAGCTAAGGGATTGATTGTCTATGAAAACTATGAATTCTTTTGGTAGCAAGTAGTGTCTCCACTTTTTCAATGATTGGACTAGAGCATACATCTCTAGGTCATAGTATGAATATCTTCTCTTTGCCTCATTCAAATTCTCACTGAAGAAAGAAATAGATCTTCCCTCTTGACTGAGTACTGCTCCAATAGCCATATGACTAGCATCACATTCTACTTGAAAGATTTTGTTGAAGTCAAGTAGGGCAAGGACCAGCTATTCTCCAACTTTCCTTTTCAATGTTTCAAAAGAGTTATCTGCTTCTTCTATCCAATTGAACTTGCACTTTTGTCCTCCTTTTATGGTATCAAGCGTAGGGGCACAAATATGGCTAAAGCCCCTTATAAAATTCCTATAGAAGGTAGATAAGCCATGGAAACTTCTGACATCATTCATTGTCCTAGGTGTAGGCCAAGATAGTATGGCACTCACCTTTTCTTGTTCCATTTTCAATTCACCATATGAGATTACAAATCACAAGTAAATGATCTCTTCCTGCATAAAGAAACACTTTTCCAAGTTGATCATTAATTTCTCTTCATACAATCTTCTTAGGACTAGGTCTATATGTTTTAGATGTTCTTCTTTGGTTTGATTGAAAACTAGGATGTCATCTAGGTAGACTATAAAAAATTTCCCTATGAAATCCCTCAAGACTTCATTCATTAACCTCATGAAGGTACTAGGGGCATTGGATAAGCCAAAGGGTTTTCCACTCATACAACCCCTCATTTGTTTTAAAGGCAGTCTTCCACTCATCTCCCGGTCATAATCTGAAAACAACCACTCTTCAAAACAATTTTTGTAAAATATCTAGCACCCCCCAAACAATCTAATAAATCCTCAATCCTAGGCATTGGAAACCTATAACTGATAGTTATCTTTTTGATAGCTCTTAGGTTGGTACAAAGCCTCCAAGTTCCTTCCTTTTTAGGTGCCAAGACTGCAAGGACTAAACATGGGCTCAAAATTTTTCCAACCAATCCAGATTCCAATAATTCTTCAACCTATTTTGCCATCTCAACATTCTGATCTAGTGTGAGATTGTATGTTGCTTTATTAGGAAATGTGGATCCAGGTATAAGGTCTATACAATGGTTTATATCGCTCATGGGAGGTAGTGACCTTGGCATGCCATCAGAGATGACACCCTTGTATTTGTCTATTAGCTACCGCACTACAGAGTCAATCAATTTCAATCTATCCTCTTTCTTATCCTCAAATCTCTCCACCTTTGTTACTATTGGAATAGGGATACAGGCATAACAGACCATGCCTTCATTTGCCATGTTCTTCATGAACTTCTTCCTATCCTTACCATATGATCTACTACCACTTGATTGATCATCTTCATTCTTATCACCATAGGGACATTTGGCAGCAAAATGTCCAATCTTTCTACAATTAAAATATTTCAAGGGTAGCTTGCCTTTGTATTTTCCACAACCCATCCTGAGTCGTCAAACAAAGTTTATGGTGATATCATCAAAATCTTCACCGGTTCCATATTGAGTAGAATTTTCTTTTCCTTTCCTTGATGTTTTGAATTCATCTTCTTTGTTCACAGCCTCAGTACTGACAGTCCTTATCTCATAAGCAGTTAGGGAACCATATAGCTCATTCATTGTAAAGGTTTTCAGATATTTTGCTTCTTCTATTGTTGAAACCTTTGTATCATACTTAGATGTGAAAGATCTAAGTACTTTCTTCACTACCACCTCATCTTTTATTTCTTCTCCAAGCCCTCTAATGGTGTTTGTTGTTTCATCAATCCTTTGGAGATAGTCAACAATATTCTCTTTATCTCTCATCTTCAAACCCTCAAGCTATGCTCTCAATGTCTATAACTTTGCTTCCTTGAATTTAGCATCGCCTTCAAATATTTTTTGCAACTTATCCCAAGTTTCTTTGGCATATGAGCAGTGCATGACCTTAACAAACTCATTATCAGATAACCCACTAAGAATGACATGTTTTAGCTTTAGCATTGCTCTCATATTCCTTCTTAGCATCTGGATCAGTAAGGAAATTATTAGGGACTATATACCCATTCACAACCAACATCCATACATTGCAACCTAGAGAGGAAAAATAGGTTTCCATTCTTCTACTCCAAAAAGCATTGTTCACACCATCAAACATAGGGGATTTTGAGGAGGCTGATTCATTTCTTGCTATTGTGAACATGGGACAAGATCTACCCAAGCTAGAGAACACTTTGACAAAATAGGGTACCTATACTCTAATACCAATTGTTGGACACAATGGATCACTGAGAGGGGGGTGAATAAGTGTTTGAACACTTTTTCTTTAATTAGGGATATGTCGTTACAATATGAAACAAATAGAGTGCTGACCGGTAAGCCAAACTATGGAAACTAAGTGTGTGAAAGGATTTTATATAACATCAAAATAACACATACACAAGAATGCATCACATAACAATGGATATATGAGGAAAACCCAATGTGGGAAAAACCTCGACAAGAATAGCTGTTGGAGATGTTCTACTCCAATTCAGCTTGACAATGTAAATAATTTGATTATAACTTTATGGAACCAACCCAAGGAGCACCAACCCCTCATTTATGAGGACCGACTCAAAGGAGCACCAACCCTTGAATAATTTATAGATTACAACCTAAAGGAGCTACAACCCCTGCACTAAGCATCTACTTAGTGAAGACAATATGAAAACTCAAATACATAAATAAATTCCCTATTGCAAATGAAGTTTTTCAACCCTCCAAAACTCTGCTCTACCGGTTTCAATCTTACCGGTTTGTTAAAACCTCCACACACATTGCAACAATGCCTTTATGCTGGTCCTTACTCCGTCAAAACTTATCTCCTTCTGACTATTGGATTCACTTCGCACTTGCCCACACTTTGCAAGGTTTTGTCTTTGCCAGTTCATACACACCTTACCGATTTCTCCTTCAACACACAATCACTTAAGATTTTTCTTGTTTTTCACTCAAACAATACTTTCTATGTCTCTTTCATTCACCAACATAATCACATGTCAACTAGCAATGACAACATCAACAATTTAGACTTGTATATTTAAAAATGAGTCTTCTCACAAAAAACCAATTCAAACTTCAGGAGGTTAGGGTTTCTTTCCTTCGACCAAATCTATATCCAATTTGATTTGATCTACCTTTGGATCGCTCACCTACTTTTGGGGAGATACATCTGTACATTTTTTTATTCATCCAATGCATGTTTGCTAGAAATAGAAAACTTCACCCTACTTTATGGCCTTTATCTTTGTCGACCTCATTTCACCCAGTTGTTTCTAGCTGAAGGTCAATCTATAATTGGATTTCATGCCTTGATCACAATGCCAACAATTGCCTAATCATTCTCTGTCATCCATTATTCCTCGAGCCGCATCAGTCAGATAACATCTTGTGATTTGTGTTTTTTATCATTTAATGACCACCAACTGCACAGACAACCATGTCAATAAACAGTTCACCAACCTCAACATGTTTGTCACCTTAGCTCCCATGACACTGATGGTATGATGAAAGAACAAGGATCCAATCAACTAATGAGAGGGGGGGTGAATCGGTAGATAAAAAAATTGACATTAACTTTACCAATCTCAAAATTAACCTCTCAAAGTAAACTTAGAATTATCAATGCAATACCACAGTCAAGTTACACTGGTTGTTTCTTACAATAGATTAATAGTAAACAACCTGAAACTCATAAACATCCAAATACTTTTACTGACATAAGTAACACTTCATTTTATATTTCTACCAGTTATCATGACTTATCAAAGTGGATTAAGTAGTTAATCAAATCAACCATAATAAATGTAATCACAAAAACATTCACCACTTGACACAATATTTTTGACTTGGAAACCCAAATGGGAAAAACCATGGTGAGATGAGACTCACAAGATAACTATTTGAACTCTTTTGAAGTTCACCCTGTTAGGAGACAAGTTTGTTAAAGCTTTACAAAAGTCTTGTTATGAACAAATCTTGTTAGGGACCACCCAGTTAAGGGATTGACTATAATGCCTTGTTAGAAGCAATACCCTGCGAGGAGTAACCTCAGTAGAGGATTTGAAATCCAAGCTAATGGACCACTTGGTTAGAGGATTTAAATAACACCAAGCCTCTTAGAGCTTACCCGGTTAGGGGATTTTAACTACTGTAATTGTTAGAAAACAACAGGGGTTTGTTGATCTATTTGAATAGCACTACACTTGCTTGTTCAGATCATTTTCATGCTCATATCTACCTTTACTCAAACTACATATACATCATCCGGTTCGACAACCACACACTCAACTAAAACTTTTCCAACTCTAAAACTAAACAACTCATTGACCTTATAAACAAATCAACTAGGTTAGTAACACAACAAAAACCTAATTCTTTCATAGAGATTAAAAACAAGTTGGTTCAAGTATGACCATTAGATTACATAACAATCTCTACACATCATTCAAGAAAGCCTCGAGCGCTCCTTGAGAACCACTTCATCAAACTCAGTAACTCATCACGCACTTTGCATTACATGCAATTGTTAGGCCCAATATGGAAAGCTAATGTACTAAGAGGGGAGGGGTGAATCAGTACTGCAAAACTTTTCTTGAATAATAACTTTACTGTTATGCATAAACATAATAGTGCAGTAACATAAAATAAAGTTAAAACAAATAGATAACAATCATACATGATTCACTCCATAACACATATATTTTGGTTACGCAGAAAATCTTGGTTAGAGAGAAAAACTACGGTGGGGATGGCACCCACAACTTCACTACTCCAATAATAAAGAGTGCTCAGTTAGAGCTACATATTATCTATTTCTGATAGCTTACCCTGTTAGGAGTAACAAGATCTGTTAGATCTACCTTGCTAAAGGATTTTACAACATTTATTCTAAATGCTGCACCTGGTTAGAGGTTTTACAATTTATAGACTTGATTAGAGTCTTTTACCCTATTAAAGGTTTCTCTTTCAACTACACAATATTACAATAAAATCATTACAAATATCTGCAGCTTTACATCTGAAATGTTATAGCAGATTCTATGTGCTCAGAATAGATTACCTTGCTTATAGCATACCTCGGTAACCCATATAGTAACTCGTTAAAGGGCGTGTGCATAAAGATGGTGGTCAGAAAAGTGGACACCACCCCAAAAAAACTTGGAAAAATAGGCAGCGCGTACACGGTTTTAAAATTTCAAATTCCCGCGTACGCTCTTAGGTTTGATCTTCCCGAGCCTAGAAAAGGTAGCGCGTATGCGCTAAGCTTAGGAAATCGAGCGCGTACGTGCTATGCCTAGGAAAATTAGCACGTATGTGCTACTTATAGGAAAATGAGCACGTACGTGCTAATAATCCTAGTAAAACCGCATATGCGGTGCCTGATGAAAAAAGTTTTTTTAAAAAACTGGGTCCTCATTTACCCAAAAAGCACATTTTTTACTTTCTTTTTTCCCATTTTTTAAGCTAAACCATGAATGGGGTGCGAAATTTGTCCTCAGGCTATGGATCAAGGTTAGTTTTTGTTTTTTTTTGTCTTTCTTTCTGGTTTATGCAATTTGTTTTACATTTTGAATTTAATTTCATTAATTTTGATTAGGTTTTTTCATTTTTTGTTTCAAAAACTAGATTCTTCTAATCCAGAACAAGAACCAAATGCACCTCCTGAAAACCCACAAGAACAACCAAATGCACCTCCTGAAAACACACAAGAACAACCCCCAATTCCTCCTTTTGACCACATAGTCGAAACACAGGAAGAATTAATTAATCAGTTAGGGCAAAATACATCCAAAATCAATAGACTAATTGTAAAATTGAAAACTTCTGAACTTGACCATCATCAATCCCTCCCCACTAGCCTAGAAACATTAGCTAGTGGTACCATAGCTGTTTCCACTGAAATTACCAAATGGGGAAGCTTTAGGGATAGGTGTCATCAATTCTATGCCAATGGGCTATCATATGATGGAGATAAAAACAAAAATATTTCTAAACAACAAATATGTGCCCTTTTTGTTGACCCCAAAACTGGTCAGTCATTTCCTCCTAATGCAAAGAGGTTTCCCATACATTGGTGTACAATGTGCAGATGAAGAATCTTTTTTGGAAAAGGTGGTGGATGGTCTTTGACGATCCACCTTGTAATAATTATGAGGTGCCATTATATTTTTTGAGAAAAATATATTGTGAGTTTGTGCTCAATGTGCGCCCAAATTATTTTGACATGAGAGAGTTTCATGGTAGAGGTGGTGGCTCTGCCCAAGATAGACCTGAAGCCCATAGGTGATTAGCTGCGGAGAGTTGCCACCCCCTAGCACCCAAACCCAAGGTGCATCAGGCTATCCCATTAGAGCTGAAAGAGTCGATGGAGCTGCAAACTCTTCAGGTGGCCACAACATTGACTGGTACCATCATCCAGCATGGGACATCATTAGCACACCCTATTGTATTGGATGATGAGCCGTTAGAGGGCGACAAAGAGCCCATCGAGCATATGTGTGTCAGTTTCTCGGGGATATGCTCAGTGATAGATGATGCAGCCGGTGTAGATGGATACTCATATCATCTATGCATGATTTGTGGTTGTAGATGTCAGGCTCACATAGTTGAGGATGTCACGCTGACAGATGAGTTGATGGACATGGTGTTTGCCCCATGAGCCACAGACACAGGTGTGTTGATTTGAATTCATAAAATTTTATTTATCAGTCACTTTAATTTTGTAATTACATAAATGAATTTTCATTTATACATCGATTTAAATTAAGACAAATAATATGCATTTCAGGATGCAGCAGCGATATCCCATACACCTCCCCTAGTTACCACAGCTGCAACTTCGACGCCTAAGGTATAAATTTTGTAACATGTTAAAATAGAATAGTACACTTTGAATTCAAAAAAATACAAGATATACTAACTATCTTTAATGCTTGGTCCAATTTCTGGTTTGTAGGTGTTGACAGGGGATGAAACATCCCAGATTGATGACATCACATTGTCGGTGATCGATTTTGGCCTACAAGGCTATACGGTATCATATTTTGTACAACTCTTTTTATGTATTGTTTTGATGGAATATGCAAGTCATTTCATTTTAGATTTTTGAAATTATGTTTAATTTATTATCTGTACTAATATCTCATGTTAATTTTCTATTTTTAGGGCACCCCCTCCACGTCTAGGGCTCGTCCGAAGAAAAAGAATATCTCGAAGATGCCAAAACGTGTGAAGAAGGTAATTGAACACATTTTTAGTTGTACAATTGTTTGAAAATGTTGAAATCAAGTATTAGTTGGGGTTTGCATATTGATTAGTGTTTTTGGTCTATTTTACATGTACAACGGCCATTGAGCTTTGTGGATATGTTGAATGCACCTGATTCACTCGCGAATCAAGAGAGGGCAGAGGTATGTATCTCTACTTTATTTTCTTGATTTCATGATTATATGCACGTGTACATGTGAACTTGTGATATATTATAATCTTATATTTTTTTCATACAACAAATATCCATACCTATTTCGTCAATGGAGAACCCTCCTCCTTGCACTGGAGAATCATATCAGGATCCGGTACACTTTTGTTTGATATGTAAAATTAATTATTTTCAACCTTCAATACTTATCATTATATTAATTGTATTTAATCTTTGTACATTTTTTGTATAGGTAATAGCGACCATTTCTACATTGATGGTGAGCCATCCTCAGTCCATTGGAGAAGCATCTGAGGCACAGGTACGTCATTGTTCTCTATATTATAGCTTTTAAGTGTTTTTGATATATTTATGTTAGTACATTGTATTAATTGTACATTTAATCTATAATAGACTCCTTTGCGGTATGACCATAACGTGAATCCATTTAAGTATGTCTTCAAGAAAACTCCTAAGAGTGACAAGGAGAGGAGAGCGAAGACATTAGCTCTTGGATCAGCCGATGAGGTAATATACATTTCAATTGCAAAGAAATTAAAGTTAAATGCATAGTTATGATGTCAATTGTGAACTATTTTCTACAAAAGAATTCTAACTTGGCTTTTGAATTGTGGTTTTGCAGCCATCTACAGAGCCACGTACTGCCTCGAAGAGGCTTGATTTTGATGATCCACCAGAAGTTTAGGGATCATATAGTGTTAGTTTTGGTCATAGAATGACCAATACATGTAGATATATTCTACATTTTTATTGTATATCGATTTGGAAATGGCATATGCCACATTTTTGTAATACTTGTATTGACTTGGCAGACATGCCTTTTTTTATATATATAAATATCGATATTCGATCCAATAAATGTGTAATGAGTTCATTATTTTGTATTAATTGTATTTTGTGGTTTTCCTTTTATAAATTTAAATGAATATTTGTATATGTAATCAACAATATGAATATAAACAACAAAAATATATGATATAAAGCATTGCAATTGTGGAATATGATTTGATAAAAATTCTAAAATGTTGAATTAACCGTACAAAACTCCTTGTATTCAGTTCATTATTGTGTATTCATTGTATTTGGTGGCTTCCCTTTTATAAATTTAAATGAATATTTGCATATGTAATTAACAATATGAATATAAACAACAAAAATTGACAATATGAATTTAAACAACAATGTGTTTGGTACGAGAGCACCCTCACACTTGCAATGGTCAAATTTTATTCCTCATGTGCACAAACCAACATTGTGAGCACATCCGAGTGGGAATGTTTATTCTAGGCATGCCTCTATCATGCATCCCAAAGCACCAGAACATTGAGAGTCATACCCCACCGGTGAGATCTCTCAAGTGCCCTGAGTCCAGAAAATTGTCAAAATTTGACGAACTGTTTCTTCCAATCCACGACACATACAGTCGATCTGTTTGATCCTGTGGGGTCACATGAGGCTCATTTACAATTTCCTATCTCAGTTTTTGACGACTCAAAGCCATTTTACATTAGTAGCATTTTTTCGTTTGCTCAAAAAACCGTTAGTTGCTTTCAAGGAAAAGTTGCAAGATTGGCTAGAATTGATTATGTTCCTTGTGTGCACAAATTGACATTGCGAGCATGTCTGGGTGGGCATGTTTATGCTAAGCATGCCCTTGTCATGCATCCCAAAGCACCAGAACGTCGAGAGTCATACCCTACACGTGAGATCTCTCAAGTGCCCTGAGTCCAAAAAATTGTCAAAATTTGACGGACTGTTTCTTCCAATCCATGACACATATGGTTGATTTGTTTGATCTCATGGGGTTGTGTGAGGCTCGTCTACAATGGCCTATCTCGGTTTTTGACGACTTGAATCCATTTTCAATTAGTAGCATTTTTTCGCTTGCTCAAAAAATCGTCAGTTGCTTGCAAGGAAAAGTTGCAAGATTGGCTAGAATTGATTCTGTTCCTCGTGTGCACAAACCGACATCGCGAGCGCATTTGGGTGGGAATGTTTACACTAGGAATGCCCTTGTCGTGCATCCCAAAGAACCAGAACGTCGAGAGTCATACCCTACCGGTGAGATCTCTCAAGTGCCCTGAGTCCAAAAAATTGTCAAAATTTGAAGGACTGTTTCTTCCAATCCACGACTCATACGGTTGATCTTTTTGATCTCGTGGGGTCGCGTGAGGATCCTCTACAATGGCCTATCTTGGTTTTCAATGACTTGAAGCCATTTTCAATTAGTAGCATTTTTTCACCTGCTCAAAAAACCTTCAGTTGCTTGCAAGGAAAAGTTGCAAGAATGGCTAGAATTGATTTTGTTCCTCGTGTGCATAAACCGACATCATGAGTGCGTCTAGGTGGGCATGTTTATGTTAGGCATGCCCCTTTCATGCATCCTAAAGCACCAGAACATCAAGAGTCATACCCTACCGACGCAATGTAGAAGTTGCTTGACAACTTTTTTGACAATTTTTTTGACAACAATGACAATTTTTGCTCAAATTGTATATAGTCTCAATCTATCACCCCTATGACCCGATAATGACTCAAATAATTATCCATGATTATACAAGAATCAAGAATGCTCATGATTGACCAAGGACACATCACATATACTCAAAACATAATCACAAAACATTGACACACAAAATAGTCACATATTATTCAAATCAGCTCTTGGCTATTTGATTATACAAAAAATTGTCTTACAAATAATCTCATGGGCTTTTATACAAAATTTGGTATTACAATATATGCGATTCAACTCATCGCCATTTTAATATACAAATCATCTCATGGGCTTTTATACAAAATTTGGCATTATAATATGTGTGATTCAGCTCATCGCCATTTTAATATACAAAATTTGGCATGTACATATGTACAAATTAGCTCATTGCCACTTAAATATACAAAATTATGCCCCTAAACATGTAAAAATGAGCTCATGGGCATTTATATATACAAAAAATGAATATAGAACAATTCATCGATGATTTATACAAAATTCTCAAAATCATTCTTCTCTGAATTGTAGAATCAATCAAGTAAGCCTTCAGGATTGGCTCTAACCCATATTGTGTCAAGTATTGCCTCGTGGTCAGATTCATGAACTTTCCATAAAATCTTGTTATGAGGTCTACCACAATACTTCATCAAATGAATGTCTGTGTGTTTCAAGGTTCTCAAACAACCAAACATCAGAATTCTTGATAGGGTATCTCCAAAGCCATGTTCCTGTCATGACAACAGACCCTATTGGGTACTCAATACCCTCTCCATCAATGATTGTGGTTGTCAATTTTCTTTTAGGTTCAACGCAACGACACAAATAGTAATATGTTCCTTCTTCATTGTTCTCTTCTGCAACAACTGCATACACATGACCTACATTTTATAAAGTGTTAATTAATACCAAAAATAAAGTATGATGTACAACAAAATGAACCAAAAAGAATACTTGCAAAAAAATTAACTCAAAAAATCACCTGAATCCACTAGGTCGGATACATGGTCAAAATCCACTGATGTCTCCATCTGGCTCAATTGTAGTGCTTTGGGAATTTGATATGAATCAATGGGAACCAATGGTCTACAAGACCATTTGTCAACCCACTCTTCTGATTCACATTCTTCCCACAAACAATACATGCATGAAGAGCAAAAACATACCATCTGTCTCATATAAATTACTAGTGAACTTGAATTTGAACTCATAAATGAGTGCATGTCACTCGATCCTGCCACTGTACAACAATCTAGATAGTTTTCAATATTAGATTCAACAATCAACCAAAAATATCTACGAACCAATGATGTACCTGGATTACCTGGACCGATCGTAGACTTACACCATCACACAATTGTTTCTGCATCTACCAACTTAGCATCACCTTCATACTTCAATTCTTCCCTGGCTAGGGCTCTTTTCACACATGCTCCTACACCATCGTGCTCTTCCTTACCATGTCTAGCCTCAGTGAAATTCCAAAAATGTTGTACACCGCTTGTCACATGCATCCTTGTCAACCAATAAAACATCCTTGCATTCTTGAATTGTACGGTGCAATTATCTGACCATATTAAGTGTCCGCTGTATCGTATGTTCCTTTCCCTTAAACTATCATAGAAAACTTTAAAGCATCCTTGTACAAACTCCGATGAATGAGTATGATCATCACTTATGTAGAAGTGATACTTTCTTACAACCTTTCTATCCTCCTTTGTGCTATCATCTGCATGCATGAATGCTATGTGTACAAAAATAGAAACTTGTGTAGAGTGATAATACATGGATTGCACTTCATTTTGAGGTTGTACAGTATAATTTTCAGCAAAATCAATGATAGAGACAATGGTGCCAAGAGGAAATGTGTCCTTACACAACTTGAATTGCTCATCTAACCATTGAGCTCTATGTGTATGCATTATGTACTCATAAACTAGTTTCTCTTGAAACATTTTCATAAATTGAGCTACACATATATCATTTTTCACTAGCTCACATCTCTTCAAATCTTTTCCATCTTTAACTCCATATGTGACTGTCTTGTATTTTCCAAAAGAAACTAGTTTCGTACCAATTTCATGTGTGCTCTCCAAATGTATGCATATTGGTAAACGTTGCAAACCACCACATATAGCATAATAACCTTCCAAACAAGGCATCTTATAATAAATGCAACCAGCATGTCTATTACATAACACACTTGAAATAAATTCTCTTGCCAACTTAGGAGGTGCTTGTATATTACATTCCTACAAAACATTGTTAGTGTGCAAAGTAGAACAAATATGACGAAAAATATCATAATCCATGGAAAATTCAATATGCATCCTACAACAACACGTGGTGCGTACATGATTAATCTTAATATAAAAAGGTTTTGCCATTTCAAAAAATCTTTGAGAAATTTTTGTTTGAGGAAACTTTTGAAGGAATCTTTCATAAAATTTAGTTTGAGTCATATCCAAATAGTGTTTCACATGTGGCTCACGATTTTTAGACCCAATTCACCTTCTAACATCTCTTTGGTTGGGTGATACTCTTGTGTTGTCATGCCAAAAATTTTCAATTAATGTTTTTAGTGCATCTACAACAACCTTGTCTTTGCATGGTAGTCTACCTGAGAATGCCCAAAGAGAATTATTGTTAGGTTCCTCTATTTGTTCTTGCCTCTTTAATGCTTTACTTAATGTTGTTCTACTAACGTTCAATGACTTACTTGTTTTGCTTATCAAACGATCTTTTTTTATTTTCTTGCTCATTATGGTTGATGTAATGACACGTCAAGTAGCATTAGAATCTTTACTATGTGATTTTGAACCAATAGATTGATATGCATCAAATAGATTTCTGACAATAGTTCTTTCATTGTTACTTTCAGATGATCTTAGGCCTAGAATTTTCATTGTCTCTCTAAAATTCAAATTTTTAATCATTTGAACAATTAATTAACATCTTGTGGTTTGATTTGAGTTTTTAAGATTGTTTTGCCATATTCTTTTAACCATTCTCCTACAAGTTCGTTCATTCATTTTATTGGGCATTGACTTCAATATATTCTCATCAATGTCAATTAGATACTTTGGTTTCCTACGAATGATTCTAGGAGGTGTTAACATCGGTGAATTATGTACATTCAATTCATCAAGTAGAGAAGGTGTAATATGTTCATCATTTAATTGATTATTCAATGCAGTATCTTCTTCAATTGCATTAGGTTCAAATGGTAAATTATCAAATGTTTCTTCTTCACTTGCATTAGGTTCAAATGGTAAATTATCAAATGTTTCTTCTTCAATTGCATTAGGTGCATTATATTCATTTGGTAAATCGAATTGAGATGTTGAGGTTGACATAACTTCTTCTCCCATTGTTCTTATGTCACGTAATTCTTCATACGTTGCCTTTGTCTTTCCTTTTGAGCCTCTCATTGTTCCATTGTTCCTCGCTTGTTCTTTCCCATGGTTGAGATCGGTTGACCTAAATAGAATCATATTACATATATATGTAAAGAAAAGTTCAAAAATAAATAAATAACCATAAGTATGCATCTTATCACTATTTTTTAGAATCAAACTATTAAACAATCACAATTTAATCATTTGAAACCATGCAAAAATAAAAAACTAATAAAAACAACAATTAAATCATTTGAAATCATGCAAAAAACAAAAAAATCACTTACTTTTATGTATACAACAGTGATAGAAGTGCAGACACAGTTTCAGTGGGGCCTTCAATGACCTCAAAAACTTCTTTTGAGGTTGTTGAGGCTCTTGGGCAACTAAAACTATGTCTATAAACCGCATACGTGCTACATTGATAACTGCGTACGCGCTGCTAGGCCATAAAATGTTGGAAAGCCCAACGGTATTCTCGGCTTATGAGTAATAAGTACCACATACGCACTTATGAGTAAAAAGTACCATGTACGTGCTAATAAGCCTTAAAAAAGTTATGGAAGTGGTATGGAGGAAGGGAGAGGGAGAGGGA